>NC_084497.1:18265820-18568850 GCF_030035675.1 Rhineura floridana | reverse complement strand
AATCTTTAAACAATAATTTACAACCGTAGTGTAAAATCAGATACATATCAAGACATAGTATGAAGAAATATTTATATAAGCATGAATGTCAAAGATGTTTATTATTTACACAACCTGTAAAGATATTTATAGTGCAATCCTATGCATGTTTACTCAGAAGCAAGTCCCAATGTATTCAATTGGGCTTACTCAAACAGGGAAGCATGCACAGGACTGCAATTCAGTGATAAGGAACTTCACTCACCCAATTCAAAATTCAGAATCATGCCACTTTAAGCTGTTTTGCAACTGTTTTATACCTGTTTTATGGTTACTAGATTTTAAATAGCTTTATTTCTTGTTGTGAGCTGCCTTGGTTTCCAACCCTACTTCACAGGGTTGTTGGAAATATTCCATATACATACACACTAGAGATGTAAAAATACATACACCCCATAAAACAGTTTATTGTCAAAACCAGTTGGTCATTGCAGAACTTTTTTTTTTTAAATCAGTATTAGTTTCCTACAAAATAAAAGCAGTGGCACTGAGGTAAGCCCTGCCTAATTCCTTTAAAAATAGGATTGGAGGGGAGAGAAAGATTTACAACACAAACATAATCCCTTGCTATATTCACTCAAAAGTGCCATTGATTTACAGCACAATCCTAACCATGTCTACTCAAAAGTAAATCCTATTGAATTCAATGGGGTTTACTCCTGGTATGTGGGATTAGCATTGCAGGTTATACTCCCAGAAAAGTGAATATAGGATTAAAGCTTCATATTGGGAAGGTTTTCAAAACAGGCTATGAATTACACAAATAAACTGCCCTCTTCAACAGCCCAGGAAAATTTAAAGTTGCATGTACACTTCTTTTAAATTTCTGTTCAAAAATTATTTGAAAGATAAAACTTATAATATGCTATTTTTGCAAGTAATTTTTAAAAAACCCTACGTGTACACTTTTATTATAACTGAAATTATTTACAATAAACAATTGCCTGTCAAGATCCTGCTGTGATTTTTTTTGTTCTACATTTCCTGACCTGCACACAGAGAGAAAGCTATAAACAGGAAAAGACAACAGTTTTCTGGCCTTCCAATGGGTTCTAGCTATTGCCTGGAGGTTAACAAATCCCTTGTCAATCACAACCCTGTCTTCACTTATTGGCTACAAACCTGAAAGGGTGGGATTAAAGTAACCAGCTACGAGCTGATTTAACAGAAGTTGTGGGCGGCTGTGGCTGATGTTTTGGTGTATATCTCTTGAACCAGACCATCTAGATTTTTTTAAAAAAAATAAAGCTGAGAGTCTGGAGATTGGGGTGATTCACCCGGAGACCCAGTGAGGACCCCAAAAATCTGGAGTCTCCGGGTGAAAACCGGAGACCTGACAACACTATTATAGTGTGATTGTGATCATGAAAAATCCACCTTCGGTCAGGAAAAGTCTTGAGTGAGCCGACTTTGGGGGCTGTTCCAAATGAGGCTTTTGAGGTGCACTTGCTCTGCTTTATTCACTGAATTTTTTCAGAGGGTCCTATTCTTACATCACTCCTGTTCTTAAAACCAGCAATCATTCTTGAAACGGAGGTTGCCATTGTTTGTCATGTAAATTAAAAAGAAGACAATTTCCCAGAAAAATCTGGTGTGTGTATGTGGGAAGCACAGCTCTAGAGAGGGCAGTGCCCCCATTCCCCCCACACACACTCCTGGCTACAGGGCTAGCTAAGGTCCTGCTTGAGGGCATCTAGCTGGCCACTGTGAGAACAGGATGCTGGACCACTGGCCTCATCCAACAGGGCTCTTTCATTCTCATGGTACCTAATCCTTCTAACTGAAGATGCCACAGACTGAAACTGGGGCCATCTGCAGGCCCAACATTTGCTCGAAGACTCAACGGCAACCCCTCCGTTAGGGTTGGGGTTGGCCTGGAATTTGTGAAGAGGGAAAGAAACATAAACTATCAGTTCAAGCCTCCACCAGAATGTCTGGTAGCCTCTCGTTTGATTGCAGCTCCGCTGTTCAGGTTTTCAAGGAGATCCTCACTACAGGACTCCAGAGGCTGCTAAACTGCTTCCTATCGATTTTCCACTAAGATACTTTATCACTCCTTGTTACTTTTAAAAAGCAATGTAATCTGTGCTGTGAACTAAATAAGGTTTATTAGACAAATCATACCCCAACCAGTCTAAAGCTGGCTGCAAGGCATGTTTTATCAATGTTTTGGATGAATGTATGGCATTCCCAACAGAATTTTGTTTTTGTTTTTTTAAATATCTTGCTTTGAAAGCCCCAACTCTCATCAGCAGCAGCCAGCATGCCCAATGGTCAGGGATTATGGGACTTGTAGTCCAACAACTTTATAAGGCCCCTTATCCCTGGAGTAGGCATTACTAAACTAGATGGATCGATGGTCTATCTGAAAATAATTCAGCATCCTAGCTGTTTCATTACATTTATTTTTATTACAAATATTTATTACCAGCCTTTCATCTTTTGATCCCAATGTAGAGTACAGAAATATAAAACAATCTATGCAGTAAAATCCACCATGCAACTATAAAACACGTGAAAGTAAAAGCAGTTAAAGTAACAAAGCAAGGTGATCAGCAACATCAGCAACTTGGGTAAATCTTAAATTGCCTGGGTAAATGGTTAGGTTTTGACCTGGCACCGAAATGATAACAGTGTTGGTGCCAGCCAACATTTTTAGCAGGAATGGGGAATGTCACGTCTGGGAAACAAGTGTGGCCCTGCAGACCTTTCCATATGGCTCTCATGACTCTCTCCTAGGGATGGGGAGAAATTAGATTCAATTTGTATGTAACGCTGAATTTGTCACATTCACACTTTCTGAAACAATAGGATAACCAAAACACAGCCATCCTTTGAAATTCGGACTTAATTGAATTTTGCAATGTAGTTCTCCAATAAAATGTTGTTTACAAAAATGCACATATTAGGGGAAAGTGTGCATAAAATTAATATATTGGTGAAAATAACATAAAAATGCATTACATTAGGAAAAATTATTTCCAAAATGTGTACATTAGTCAAAGTTGCTTGTGTTAATTGTCAAGAAAGTGTCAAGAATGCCTGGTTTGCTGGTAAAGATGGTTCTGTGCAAGGCTGGTGCCAGAGGGCGCGAGGGCCCTGCTGCCCTTAGAGTGGGAGGGTAGCGCTTCTATTCCATATTCCATGGCAGCATCGGCTCCTGACCCTTTCACGGATCGCAGAGAGGGAGCTCCCAGCCACTCCCCCCATATAGACTGTGCCCCATATAGACACCCCACCTACCTTTCCCATTGCAGTGAATGCTGTGCACATTGCACACACATACCTGCCATCAACCAAGATGGTAGCTGAGGCTTCCTGAAGGGGCTCCCACCCTTGCCACCACCTTGGTTGATGGCAGGCATGTGCACGGGCATAGCATGGCGCACATGCGTGCCATCAACCCCTTAGGGAAGCCCCCCCATCTTGGTTGGTGGCAGGCATGCGCATGCAGCATGCGCGGCACTTACCACATGAAGCGACGGGAGAGGTAGGTTGGGTGTGCAGGTGGGCACCGCGGGTCCAGGGCAGGCTGGTGCTCAGGGGCCCAGTCATGCCTGGCACCGGCCCTGGTTCTGTGGCAGGGCATTATGGGGAAAACATCTTGCCTACATTAGGGCCTCTAGAAAGCTTTAATCAGGCGGTTAATGAGAACACCTACTTATCAGTCGAGACTGGTACCTCAGGGCAACAGTCTTGGGAAGGCTGGAGAAACTGTGCAACTGTTAGGGGCAAAAGCTCTGGAATATTCCATCAACAGGGAGCCCTCTGATAGGCTAATTAATTCCCGGCTATTGCCGGGCTTTTTCCCAATAAAAAGTAGAGCTAAGATATTGGGTCTTTGTTCCCCACTGTTCCTTGGTGTTCCTATCTGATGTTGGGGTTCCCTCTTCCTATTGCTATCCAGGCCATGTCTGGGGGAGATGCGGAACCATGAAGTTACTCTGCCTGTCTTCCTATAACGTGTGAGTATAGAATAGGCAAGACAGATTTGATATTTTTGTCCTGTGACAGAACTCTCTGCATTTTTTGTACTTTACTTAACCTTCTGGGTGTTTGGTTTCAGAAGCTATTTTGCTGTTATAGTTTTGCACTTATAATTTTATTTTAATAAAGACTACCTCTTATTTACCAGTGTGTGTTCATTGCAGGGGAATTTTGGCTCTGAATGCAATACCTTGGCCACTTAGCCACAGGGTACCATATAACTGGGTATTTTGCCTTGAGGCTCGGAGACAAAGGATGCATTTTTGGCTCTTGCCTTTTTGGAATCTTTGGCAGGTCCATTTCTGGCACTTTGGGCTTCCCCTTGGCCCAGAGCATGTGACCAGGTTTAAAGGGTGGTGGCAGTCACCTTACAGAGTTGGTGTTGGTTTAACTCAGCCCTGCTAAGGGAGGCACGGGTTGTGCCTGGCCGGGACCAACTGCCCGGGATTTGGGAGCTGATCCTCCAGCAAAATTGCAGTAAAGTGCTGAAGAGTATCCATGGGGATTTTTTTTAAAAAAATGGCAAACTGCTGCAGAAATGTGGAGAACTGCATTTAAAATTTAAAAACAAAAATGAGAAACTGACAGAACCAAAATGCACAGATCCTTCCCTCCCTACTCTTCCCAGATTACATTTCCTCTTCCCAAGCCACATCCCTCACCAGCCTGACGTTGCACCCTCCTTGAGTGTTTGGAATGTGCAGTAGTGTAGTGGCAAATTCAGAAGTGCAGGGTCCCTTCATGTTAATCACACCCATGCCCCCTCCCTGTTTGTTTGGGTTTTTTTGCTGTAGAGGTGAGAATGAGATCCTTGATAACGCCTAGGAACCAGAGCTTGGAAAAGTTACTTTTTTGAAGTACAACTCCCATCAGCCCCAGCCAACATGGCCACTGGATTGGGCTGACGGGAGTTGTAGTTCAAAAAAGTAACTTTTCCAAGCTCTGCTAAGAACCAATAAGCATGAAACAGGAGAGTGTCAGCTACCGAGGAGAGTCTTCTCCATGTTTGACTCACCTCCTTTTACTCCGATTGGCTCCAATCCACAGGAAAAGACAAGGAAGCCTGTTAGAAGACTCTTCTCAGTGGCCAACACACTCCCCTTTCATGCTGATTGGCTTGTAGGATGCTGGAGACATAAGGACCCTGCTGGGATCCTGCTCCCAAAAATGTAAAGGGTCTAAGACCCGCCAAGACTCTGCATGGCTACGCCCCTGGGAATGTGTCCTTGCATTCTCATAATGCCTGGATGGAGGTTGAATGTGTGAGAATCTAACCAACTGTACAAGGGTAACATTTACATTAGATGCTCCACCCACTTTTGCCTCTGACCCCACCTACCACTGGGACATGACTCCCCAAAGGTTGTCCAGAAGGAAATGGTACAAGAGTAGATGCTGATCTGTTAGGACGAATGGGGCACTAACCCACCAGCCCCTCTTCTTGCTTACAACCCTTGCTTACAAGGGTGGCTCTGCTTGTTATTGGCTCTGGATCCACCAACTTTGGGACTCCCTTCCTTCTGCCCTGCCAATCTCAGTTGAACTCACGGAACTATTTCCTCCAATGAGCAGGTGGTTGGACTCAGTGGCCTTATAGGCCCGTTCCAGCTCTACTGCATCCAGTTCTGGTCTCTGCACTTCAAGAAGGATGCAGACAAACTGGAACGGGTTCAGAGGAGGGCAACAAGGATGATCAGGCGACTGGAAACAAAGCCCTGTGAGGAGAGACTGAATGAAGTACTAGTTCCCCTCTATTTGGCCTCATCTTGAGTACTGCATCCAGTATCTGGATGCCATACTTTGAAAAGGATACAAACAAAATGGAACAGATTTAGAGGAGAGCCACAAGTATGATTAGGGACTGGAAACAAAGCCTTATGAGGAAAGACTGAAAGAACTGGGCATGTTCAGCCTGGAGAAGAGAAGACTGAGGGGAGATATGATAGCACTCTTCAAATACATGAAAGGTTGTCACACAGAGGAGGGCTGGGATCTCTTCTCGACCATCCCAGAGTACAGGACACGGAATAATGGGCTCAAGTTGCAGGAAGCCAGATTTCGACTGGACATCAGGAAAAACGTCCTAACTGTTAGTGCCATACAACAATGGAACCAATGACCTAGAGAGGTAGTGGGCTCTCCAACACTGGAGGCATTCAAGAGGCACCTGGACAGCCATCTGCCAGGAATGCCTTGATTTGGATTCCTGCATTACAAAGGGGGTTGGACTTGATGGCCTTATAGGCCCCTTCCAACTCTACTATTCTATGATTCTATTGCCCATTCCTGCACTTTGGTGGAAGAAGCCAGACCAGCTGGGAGCTGCAACAGCCTTATATATCTATTTATTTATAAAATTTATACTTCAAGATATTAACAAGTCAATTACGCAGCAAGTGGCCAAATGCTTGAACGTAACTATTTGTATTAGACTGTTAATGATTGTCTAATAGTCTCCAAACCAACTGTGTGTTATTTGGTCTTTGTAATTTTTTTTAAAGTATTATTTCACTTATTTATGTATGTTCCATTTATATATTTTTTAAATGAGCTTGTAATAGCATCTGTTTTTATCTGATGATTCAAGTGTCTGTTGACTGTAATAAGATTTGATTTGATTTGATATTAAATCTATATCTCACTGTTCCTCCCAGAAGGAGCCCAGGGCACCAAATGAGAACCCTAAAAGCACTTGAAAACAAAAGACTTTAAAACATATTAATACAAAACATCTTGAAAAATATATTAGAACAAAACATCTTAAAAAAACAACTTTAAAAACATCTTAAAACGCAATTCCAACACAGACACAGACTGAGATAAGGTCTCTACTTAAAAGGCTTGTTGAAAGAGGAAAGTCTTCAGTAGGCATCACAACGATAACAGAGATGGTGCCTGCCTAATATTTAAGGGGAGAGAATTCCAAAGGGTTGGTGCCACAACACTAAAGATGTGCTTCCTAGGTTGTGTGGAACAGACCTCCTGATGAGATGGCATCTGCAGGAGGCCCTCACCTATAGAGCATAGTGATTGATTGGGCATATAAGGGGTAAGACAATCTTTTAGGGATTCTGGTCCCAAGCTGCATAGGACGTTCTACACTAAAACCGGTGCCTTGAACTTGGCCCGGTAGCTAAACTACAGTATATCTAGATTACAAGCCATGCCTTTTCCCCTATCTTAGGAAGTGTTTGGGTTAAGCTGCACCATTTCCCCCCCCGATCCTGGATATAGCCATCATACTAAGCACCTGCCATGAATTTGTGTAATTCCCCCTTTAAAGCCATCCAGTTGGTGGCCATCTCTATATTTTGTGGTTGTGAGCCCCACAGTGTACGCATTGTGTCATTGTGAAGGACTTCCTCTGGTCTCTCCTGAATGGTCACACATCAAGTGCCATTGGATTACCCCACTGGGCTGCCCACTTTCTCCACACCATGCATAATGGCGCATCATGCACCTCTGCCATGTCCCAGGTTAGCCATCTTAAATGCCAACAGCAAACTCATTTTCTCTTGGGTTGTCTCCACATAAATCTTACGCAGTGTAGACCCAGTGAAATTAATTGACCTAGGTTAGTCGTGTCCTTTCATCGCACTGGTTCCACTCTGAGTAGGACTAACATTGGGTGCTAGATGGCCCCATCCATGTAGAAGAGGGAATAGTCAGCAGGCTTGTTGGAACCTCGCGGTTTTCAGAAGTGCAAAAAATGTAAGGCGGGAGGAGGGGAACTCAATGAGGACTGAATATGTTCAGTGGCCATGGAATGTTGACAGGCTTTTTTGTTTTGAGGGGTGGGTGGGTAGGAAGAGTCTGGGAAATCCGGAAGGAGTGAGGGAAATGGAATGGAGGATCTAAACACGGGATGAGGAACCTGTGGCCCTCCAGATGTTACTAGCCTACAACTTTCCTCATCCCTGGCCATTGGCCAAGCTGGATGGGATTGATGGGAGCTGGAATCAAATAGCATGGGGGAAGGCAGGGGGGATACATCCCCTACCCCTCTTTAAACCACAAAGCCCAGAATCCTTTAGCCTGTCCTCACTTGGAAGGCCCTTCAACCTCTCAGTGTCTTTTGTTGACTTTTCATCTGCCCTTTCCCCAGTTCTATATACTTTCTTTTTTCCTTTTTCCTTTTTTTCCCAAGATGCCAGGGGGATCAGAATGGTATACAGTATTCCAAAATGGACCACACAACAGATTTCTAGAAGGACATTACTATGCTGGCAGGTTTATTTCCCAATGCCTTTCCTAGGAATTCCTAGCATGGAATTTGCCTTCTTTGTAGCTGCCATACTCTGAGCTGATGTTTACATTGAGCTGATCCACCCTGAATCCAAGATCTCATTCCTGGTCAGTCACTGTCAGTTGGTTAAGTGTTACTAGCTGATGGGCAGCTGGTCACTAGCCAGGACACAGGTGTGCATGTGTGAGACAGGAAGGGAGGGACATGAAATCAACACTAGAGGGCAGAACTGTGCCTCAACCTTGGCTTTGCAGGCAAGCCATGAAAAGAGAATTGAGCTCTACACCCTATCAATTGCCTAGCCCTAGGGCTAGGGGAGGAATTTGCTCAGGTTTCACTTTAATGCCAACCTTCTATAATACTAATTATGAAATATCTTGTACGAATGTGTCAAGGCTATTTGCAAAAATAACATAAAAGAGCCAACAAGAGTACAAAAGACCCTCGCTGAAGATAATTTCCTCTTCCTAATCCAGCACACAAAAAGAAGCACAGAAACCGGCACTTGTCCAAATTTTGCAACGAAGTGCTCCACAAAAAATGGCTACCAAACTTTTTTATATATATTGAGAAAGGGCCCACAGAAAAAGTATGTATTCGTGAAACTAATGTGCAAAGAATTAATGTATTAGGCAACGCTGCGTACCACAAAGTATATAGGAGGAGGTATGTGCATAATAGTATGCACAAATTTTTGTGTGAGCTGTTTCTGGGGAAAAACAAGAATCCTGCAAACTGATGCAAAAATAGTGTGAGCCAAACTTTGAAAAGAAAAGATTGAAAGCAAAGATTGAAAAAAGAGAGCCAGAAACTGAAATTGACACATTTGTCCCTCCCTAGTCTTAGGATCACCTATGTACTACCCTGAACACACCCGATCTCGTCTGATCTTGGAAGCTAAGCAGGGTCAGGCCTGGTTAGTACTTGGATGGGAGACCTCCTGGGAATCCCGAGTGCCGTAGGCTTAGAGGAAGGCAATGGTAGACCACCTCTGAATACCTCTTACCATGAAAACCCTATTAATATATATATATATATATATATATATATATATTCATAGGGTCGCCGTAAGTCGTAATAGACTTGAAGACATATAACAACAACAACAACAACAGCATCTGAGGATCAATAAGTGCCAGTGAAGTATTAACTATTAAAAGTGAGTGTATTTAAAGACAGCTTCTTCAGAATAACTAATACCAAAGGTTGTCTCCAATGTTAGTCTTACTCAGAGCAGACCCACTGAAGTTAATAGATCCAAATTAATTGTGTCTTTCAACTTCAAAGGGTCTACTCTGAGTAGGACTAACACTGGAGACAACCCTCAAAATCTCCCAGGGTTGTAGCCAACATTAGTCCTACTTCGAGTAGACCCGTCGATATTAATGGACATCACTTGGCTCCATTAATTTCAGTGAGTCTACTCTGAGTAAAACTTAGTTGTATACAACCCCCCAGGCTGCTTTTCTTTTTCAGAAGAGATGGGAAGCTTCAAACTGACACTGCAAATGAAATCTAGCATTGGCATCACAGAAAGCTGGAACAAGTCTTTTGGCAGGTTATAGGAGGAGGGGGGCGTAGCTCAGGGGCAGAGCGTCTGCCTTGCACGCAGAAGGTCCCAGGTTCAATCCTTATCCCCGTCTGCAGTCCTGGAGAGCTGCTGCCACTCAGTGTAGACAATACTGAGCTACATGGACCAATATTCTCACTTGGTCTCTCCCATGCCTGTGCCATGTGTCTCACGGCTTGTACGAGCTGAGTGTATTGATTCCACAAATGTTAATGACTTCGCAATTCAGCATTCGAGGCTTTAGGGCATGTTTTGTGTGAGTGTGTGGTATAATTCAGTTTCCTTCTGATGCATAAAAAATCCAAAGACTCTGAAGGTAACAGCTACATGATTGAAGGTGAAACAATCTTTGATTTTTCCATTCACAAAAAGCAGAGCTTGGAAAAGTTACTTTTTTGAACTACAACTCCCATCAGCCCCAGCCAGCAAGGCCACTGGATTGGGCTGATGGGAGTTGTAGTTCAAAAAAGTAACTTTTCCAAGCTCTGACAAAAAGGCAATGTTTTCTTTTGTGCTGGTAGCTGATTCATTATTATCATTTTAGCTGATTAGTCGTCTGGCCTTCTAACTCGTGGACTCGTTTAGCAATTAAATGTTAGATGTTTGAGACAGGGCATGCTTTTATCAAAGGTGGTCTCTGGAGGCTCCGGAATTTAAAGCCTGATCCTATGCATGTTTACTCAGAAGTAAGCCTGACTGATTTCAATGGGGTTTACTCCTAGGAAAGTCTGTGCAAGATTACTAGCCTAGACGCTAGTGGTGGGGAACCTATGTCCCATGGACTTAATTTGACCTGCCAAGGCCTCCCAGTTTGGCTCACAAAGCCATTTTGGCCAAGCCATGCCCACCTGCCCATCACCTGTATGAAATCAGGTGTGAGACAAGTAAAGACAAGATTCAGCAGAAAGAGGATTTGAAGACTCTGCCAGTGAGCTGACTGGCAGCACTTGCTATGCACAGGGCTTCTCAATGGTCAGCTGATTGCTTTTTTGTGTGGATGAAAACTTGTCAGCTTATGTCATTGTGATGTCAGGTGATGTCAGGTGATGCCAAACATGGCCCATGGGGGTTGGGGAGATATCAATCTGACTTGCTGGCCAGATCTAGTCCCCTACCCTTGCAATACTTGCTTACCTGGGAGTAACTCTTATTGCACTCCATAGGGCTACTTCCGAGTAGGCACGTATAGGATTGTACTCTCAGATTATTGATAGGGGAGAAAAAAAGTTTAATAGGTTTGGTGGATACTTAAAAGCACCATTTTATATTTTGCTTGTGGGTGATCAGGGGTAAAAAATAAAACACTGATTTATATAATTGGCTATTTATTTTATTTATGATGCAAAGGTGCTGCCTTTCTCACTGAAGGGCTAGGAAAGCCTTTTCCATACAGTTCCCAGGGAGTCTCCTGCCTTTATAAAAAAAGTCAGCTCTGATTAGCCTCGGGGGAAAGTGTGTTGTATGCCTCCCAAACATTTATTTATTTATTTGTTAATTCAATTTATATACCGCCCCATAGCCGAAGCTCTCTGGGTGGTTCACAACAACATTCGCTGCTTCCCCCCCCCTTTCTGGGCAATATTCAGATATATTTAAATTTAAGTAATCAATCAACTAATTGGTTTAAAAGGCAGAAGATAAATCAGTCATCTGGCTGGTTTAGTCAACAGTATTCTAGTTCCAAGAGTTTAGTCACCCAGGATCGTGAGGGGTCATAGACCCCTTCCTTTTTTGGGAGCAGGGTCTGAGCAGGGTCCCTATGTACAAGCCAATCAGCATGAAAGGGAAGCATGTTAGCCACTGAGAAGAGTCTTCTCACTTGGATAACAACATGCTTCCTGGTCCTTTCGTGCAGATTAGAGCCAATCAGAGTGAAAGGAGGTGAGTCAATCAGTTATTTTATTTTATTTATTTATTTATTTATTTATTTTTAAAACTTATATACCGCCCGACTAGCAATAGCTCTCTGGGCCGTGAACATAAATACAATAAAATACAGGAAAATACAAAAGCATCACAATCTAAAATCAAATTTCACAATCTAAAAACTGCATAACTAAGATCAAATTACAAACATTACCATCATTAATTTAAGTTAGAGAAGTCTCTTCTCAGTAGCTAACACACACCTCCCCTTTCATGCTGATTGGCTCCTAAGAAGTGAGCTTCATGGCAAAGTACCTTGGTCTCCCAAATTCTAGTCCCACACTTGGCTTCATTTCAGAATTCTTAAAATCAAAAAGGTTTCTGGCAATGGTTAGCCCCCAGACAGAACGATTGGGGGGCAGCCTATGCACACAGCAGTTTTATTCTGGTTCTATAATTCTGTAATTGCAGAAGAGGCAGTGAATCCTGGGGGCATGGCTATGAGGGGCCACGGTGAAGGGATCCTGCACGTATGAATTTGCCACTACACTACTGTCTAGGTTTCAAGCAGGATAGGTTGCTGAGAGGCCTGGACAGAGGAGAAATGGTTTCGGTCAACATGATTTGCCGATATAGATGGATTAAAATGTAGGTAACAATCAGATTACACACATTTGCAAATTCTGTGATTCCATTTTGGTCCCAAAAATTTGCACAAAAATATGTATTTTTATTATTTTATATGTGTGTTTTAAGGAATAATGTATCAGAAAGCATACAAAGCTGTGTATTTTATGGGAGGAATGCATACAAAATGCCTACAATTCAAATGCTGTGTGTGGAAAAATCCACAAAACATGGTACAGTGGAATTATGACTGAGCACGTGCAAAACTGACCCAGAATGGAAACAGTGCAGACTGGGAAGGATTGATCAGCCTATGTTTGAGGCTGGGTTAGCTAGATTCTCATTTGTAATTCTTTGGTCATTAGATCTCATTATTCCTCTCAGATTATACACTGCACCACAAAAGGATGCCACTGGCATGAATGACCACTTCATTTGTTCCTGCAGCAGGGCTCACACTGAGCAGCTAACAGGGTGTAAACCCATTGACTTTATGACCATGACTAACTTAGGTCTATTAATGTCATTGGGTCTCCTCTGAGTAGGAGCAGCATTGGATGCAACTCACAAACTGGATCAATCTGCTCTGACTCCAGCCTTCACTCAGTCTGCTGTTACATTATTGCCAATTTCATTTTCACATTCAACTGCCTTTTTTTAAAAAAAGTTTAAAAATGAAATGCTTGTCTTTCTGGAAGGGCAGGAAGAGATTAACAAGAAATCAACATCAGAAGGTTTACATAGATCCACATCATTACACTATTTCTTGTTAGGAACCAGAGATATTCTTTCTAATAAAATGGTTCATTTCTGATTATTTGCTTGTTTCCAGTTTTAGGTAAAACCCATCAACAACAAATACCAAAATCAGCTACAGTAGTTAGCCTTTAAATGGAGACCTTATCCCAGTTTGTGTCTGTGTTGGAATTGCTTTTTAAGATGTTTTTGAAGCTTTTTTATTTTTTAAAAAAGATGTTTTTAAAGATGCTTTGTTTCACTATGCTTTTAAAAACATTTTGTTTTAATTTATTTTAAAGTCTGTTTTTAAGATGTTTTAAAGTAATGACAACAGAAGAGTTATATAACTTTAAAGTTGACAATGAGGACATTGAACTTCTCAAGGATTATCAATACCTCGGCACAGTCATTAACCAAAATGGAGACAATAGTCAAGAGATCAGGCTAGGACTGGGGAGGGCAGTTATGAGACAACTAGAAAATGTCCTCAAATGCAAAGATGCATCACTGAACACTAAAGTCAAGATCATTCAGACCATGGTATTCCAGATCTCTATGTATGGATGTGAACATTGGACAGTGAAAAAAGTGGATAAGAGAAAAATCAACTCCTTTGAAATGTGGTGCTGGAGGAGAGCTTTGCACATACCATGGACTGCGAAAAAGACAAATAATTGGGTGTTAGAACAAATTAAACCAGAACTATCACTAGAAGCTAAAATGATGAAACGGAGGTTATCATACTTTGGACACATCATGAGAAGACATGATTCGCTAGAAAAGACAATAATGGTGGGAAAAACAGAAGGGAGTAGAAAAAGAGGAAGGCCAAACAAGAGATGGACTGACTCCATAAAGGAAGACACGGACCTGAACTTACAAGATCTGAACGGGGTGGTTCATGACAGTTGCTGTTGGAGGTCACTGATTCATAGGGTCGCCATAAGTCGTAATCGACTTGAAGGCACATGACAACAACAAGAGGCAGCTGGACAGCTCCGTCAGAGATGTTTTAAGTTGAATTCCTACATCGACCAGGGGGTTGGACTTGATGGCCTTATAGGCCCCTTCCAACTCTATGATTCTATGAATCTATGGTCATGGTGGCAGTGGCTGTTGGGAGGTGGAGTCCTACAGAACTGAGGACCCCACAGTTGGCTACCTCTGCTAAGGACCTTGCATTCTTTCAATCTTGACCCAAAGTCTTCTACCCACACACACTATTTCCAACAGCAGGCATCATATTTCTGAGTGGCTTTGCACACCTGTTGGATAGATGTTGGATGAATTGCCCTCATCGGCAAATTGAGTAAAATATTTTTATTGATTGACAGTGCTCCGGTTTTAAGTTTAGCGTGTTGCGGAAATCTTTTCGGCTAGAATGAATCTTTCTTTTTTTCTTGGTTCTTTTAAGGAGTACAATCTCACAGCCTGGAAGGAAATGAAACCTCCAAAGGGCTGTTGTGCTAGCCTTATCAGACCTGACAAATAACACCACTTGTAAAATTTCATACAGTCGTCGAGACGAATAAGTGGATGGTGGAACTAGAACATGCCCAAAAGATATCCAAGTCACCATTTAAAGTCTTGCAGAGTGCTTTACACACACACACACACACACACACACACACACACACACACACAGAGAGAGAGAGAGAGAGAGAGAGGAGAGAGAGAGAGAGAGAGTGTTCCCAGAGGAGATGCCAGCATGCCACAAGAGAATGGCAAGAGTCTTGCAGGGAAGAAAAAATAAATAATTGTTCTCAGAGCATCCACACACTGTTGTATATTTGTATAAATCTTTACTCTTCCTCACTTTCTTTCAAATCAGCATTCACCACAGGTAGCCAATTCTCTCTGGGTCTGCATAGGGTTGGACTGCAGCCCTCTCTTTGGGCAATGGACACAGCTCAGTGGCAGAGCATCTGTTATACATGCAAAAGTCCTACTTCCAATCCTTGGCAACTCTGGGCAGGGCTGGAAGAGATCCCTGCCTGAAACCCTGGAGAGCTGCTGCCAGTCAGTGTAGACAGTGCTGAGCTGGGTGGCTCAATGGGAAGGGATGCAGCTCCTTGGCAGAGCATCTGCTTTGCATGCAGGAGGCTCCTGGCTCAATCCCCAACGGCATCTCCAGGGAGGGCTGGGAGAGACCCTTTGCTTGAAGGGTTGAAGCGACTTAGAGAGCCGCTGCCAGCCAGTGCATACATTGCTGAGCCAGATGGAGCAATGGCCTAACTTGATATAAGGCAGCTTCCTAGGTTTTGCTGGGGAAGGACCATAGCTCAGCAGGAGAGTGTATGCTTTGGTCTGCATCCAGCTCAGAGGACAACACTGAAATTCATTGATTGAAATTAGTCACATCCATTTGTTTCAGTGGGTTTACTCTGAGTAGGGCTTATGTTTGATACAACTGTGTTGGAATTGCTCTTTAAGGTTGTTTAAAGTTTTTTTTAAAAAAGATCTTTTTAAGGATGTTTTCATGTATTGTAATGTCTGTTTATAGTGTTTTTATAGAGCCCTAGGCTTCTACTGGGAGGAAGGGTGGGATATTAATAACAACAACAACAACCACCCTTTGTGTGTAGGAATCTCTAGGTAGAGCTTGGAAAAGACTCCTGCCTTTCAACAAAGTTCCCCATTATATTTTGTTGTCAAGAGGGTAAGATGTTGGTTAGATGGGACCAGTCTTAAGTGGTTGATGTGCTTCACCCAAAGAGTCGGACACATCAATGGCTACCTCTCAGCTTGGAGAGAAGCGACATGTGGGGTGCCTCAGGGTGGTGTTCTGGTGTTGCCAAGCATCTTCCAAACTAACTTGGATGAAGTCTGGAACGCTCATCAGATTTGCTGCTGGCACTATCCCGGGTGGGGTGGCTAAGACCTTAGAAGACAGAAACAGGATTCAAGATGATCTTGACAGGATGCTGAACTGGGCCAAAATTCACAAAAAGAATCTCAGCAAAGCTAAATGTAAAGTTCTTCACATTGGTAGCGATGCCTGACTTGCCGTGTGAAAAGGATCTACAAGCTTTTAGTAAACACGAGCCAGCGGTGCAATGCAGCAGCCAAAAAGGCTAAGGCAATTCTTGGTGGCATCAATAGAAGTTTGTGTCCAGATTGTGAGAAGTAACAGTACTGGAAAGCCTCCAAATTCCCTCGCTGTTGTTCAAAAGAATGTGCTATGTTACCTTAACTACTTCTTGATTGGCCCAGCATGTCATCTGGGCAATACTGCAGGGAGGCTGGTCCTCAGCCCCATCAGTCCACCAATGTAACATACCACATTCTCACCCCCCCCCCAGGTTCTCCCTGTCTTTAAAATTAAAGAACACTGATTGCACAGCAGGGGTTTCAAATGCCTGTTGGGTGGAAAGGTCACCAATCACTCCCCCCCCTTTGTCAGAGCTTGCCATTTCAAGTCATCCAGGGAGCCTCTTTGGAGCGCAACAAGCAACAGGCTCTTTTAAGCTGCATCTTCCCTCTTCAGGCAAAGTGTCGTGACTCAGAATTTCACCCTTCTATCTGCTCAGCTCATCTTGAAATAAATACCTGTGGTTTCCCTGACAACTGTCTTCTCCCCATCACTCTGGAAATCGGTGAGCTTTTCCCTTCAAATATATACCAGACTAGCCGTGCCGAACTTCTAAATGGTGCAGCAGGGCTCTGGCTGCTGCAGGAGGATGGATGGAAAAGCTCCGGTTAAATTTGGGGCCTGGAAGGAAAATTAATCCTGGGTAGCCTAGTTATGCAACCCACGGAAAAGATTTTGGTGCTGTCATGCTCACGTCGATGACATCAAGATGGCTTTTTGGTGCAGTTCGCAAATGACACGCTAGTGATGGAAAGAGGGGAAAGCAGGGGTCGAGAATATGTAGTTCCCCAGATGTGGTTGGACTCTAACTTGCATCAGCCCCAGGCCAGCATGGCCAATGGTTAGGGATGATGGGCGCTGGGGTCCAGCAACACCTGGAGGGCCACAGGTTCCCCATCCCTAAAGAGACACAAATGAGTAGAAGGGAAATGAAGTAGGAAGCTGCCTCATGCACACTCTGACCATGGTCCATGTAGCTTGAGTGCTGCCTACTCTGGCTGAATGTCTCACCAGGATTTCAGCTGGGTCTTTTCCAGCTAGGGCTGGGTGAGGCATTGGATTCAGATCTATCAAATGCGCACTTTCTGAAACAACATGAGAACTGAAACTCAGCCGTTCTTCAAAATTCACACTTGTTCGAGTTTTGCAATGCAGTTTGCCAACCAAGGAGTGATTACAAAAAAAGGCGCATGCTAGGGGAAAATGGGCATAAAGGTGAATATATGAGTGAACCTAGCACACGCACACACAACTGAATCATATCAGGAGAAATGGCTTGCCAGAGATGTGTATGCGAGTCAAAACGGCCTACAAAAATGTTTTTATTGGAGAATGCTGGATAATTTTCATGAGGATTATTTTGAAAAAACAATCAGATATTGCTGCAGAAATGTGAAGAACTGAACTGGAGATTGGGGGGAAACTGAGAAATGAAATTAACAGATGTTTCCATCCCTATCCCTATCCCGAGTTGGCGGGGATTGAATTTAGGCCCTTCTGCATGCAAAACAAATGCTCTGCCCCTGAGCTACAGCCCTTCTTGCCGTTTGCTGTGACAAACTGTGCATGCACTGTATTTGGGAATAAGGTGAAAAAATGGAACGATAGTGCATTCCTGATGCATCAGCTACACTTTGGAAACCAGGCCAGGCCATTCCGAAATTCAGACGGGGAGCATTTGGACTATTTTTAGTGGCCTTTACAAGAGCCAGAGCTGGAGCTCCGTGGTTGAGCTCTCTCCCAGGGTCAACCCCTGGCATCTCCAGGTAGGGCTGGGAGAGACTCCCTGCCTGAAACGCTGGAGAGCTGCTGCCAGTCAGTGTGAACAATAATAGTCTAGACGGACCAGTGGTCTGACACGGTATCTGGCAGCTTCCTATTTAAATCAAGTCTTCCTTTAGAATCGCAAGGACCAGGGGTGTAGTCATTCAGGGTCTCGGGGGGTCTTAGACCCCCTTACTTTTTTGGGAGCAGGGTCCCTATGTCTCCAGCATCCTACAAGCCAATCAGCATGAAAGAAGAGTGTTTTAGCCACTGAGAAGAGTCTTCTAACATGCTTCCTTGTCCTTTCCTGCTGGTTGGAGTCAATCGGAGTGAAAGAAGGTGATTCAGCCACTGAAAAGACTCTTCTCAGTAGCTAACGCTCTCCTCTTTCATGCTTCTTGGTTCCTAAGGATGCCTGTTGTTGTGGGAGAAGGCATTGACAATGATCTCATTCTCAACCATGCAGCAAAAAGGTGGGGGGAGGAGGCATGGCTCTGATTAACATGAAGGGACCCCACACTTCTGAATTTGCCACTACACTACTGATGAGGACTAGAATTTTGCTTTTCTTTTTAAGGAAAATGCCATAATCCAGTGGTAGAGCCCCTCCTTGGTAGGCAGAAGGTCTCTGGTTCAGTCCCCAGCATGTCTAGGTAGGGTTGGGAGTGCCCCTGTCTGAAAGCCTGGAGTGCCAATCAGGGTAGACAATACTGAGGGACTCCCTGGCATCCTATCTCCCTATGTTCCTCTGTCAACCCATCATCCCTGGCCATTGGCCCTGTTGGCTGGGGCTGTAATCCAGGTACATCCGGAGGGCCCAAGTTTCCTCACACCAGTCCTATGTCATTGGATCCCTTCCAGCGTCAGGATTTCACAGCTCTTCAGAGTCAAGACAAGGATCATCCGTGGCAAGCAACTGTGAGATGCATCCACGGCTGTGAGGCTCAGAAGAGATGGGATAAACCACAGAGCACAGCAGGAGGTCTTTTGCTGTGGGATTCTCTGCAGCTTTAGGGGGCACCCAACTGCATATTTTGCCTCAGGAGGCAAAATCATTTCAGGCACTTATGGAGGTTTTTCAGTTTTGCTGTCTTGGACTAACAGATAGTTCAGGGGCAGGGCATCTCCTTTGCACGCAGAAGGTCCTAGGTTCAGTCATTGTCATTTCCAGATGAGGACTCTCTCTCTGGTAGGGATGAGCGAGAATTTCGATACAGTTCGCATTTCAAGCAGAATTTATCAACTTCACACTTTCTGAATCAGGATGAGAAGTGAAACTCATCCGTCCTTAGAAATTCTCATTTATTAGAATTTGGTGATGCAGTTCGCCCACTAAACAACATTTACAAAAAATGCATATATGAGGGGAAAGTGTGCATAATGTTGAACATATGAGTGAAAATAACAAGCAAAAATGCATTAGATAACGAGAAATGCTTTGCAAAAATATGTTCCTTTGTTAAAACGGCTTACAAAAATGTGTTTAATAGGAGAAATTCTCACTAAAATGCTGGAGAATTTTCATGAGGTTTTTTTTAAAAAAAAATGCAAACTGCTGCAGAAATGGGGAGAACTGAATTTAAGATTGGAAAAATGAGAATCTGAGAGAGCTGAAATTGACAGATCTTTCCATCCCTAATCTCTGGTACCTGATTTAAACAAATGAGGTCTGTTTGGTACAGTTTTTCATTTCTTAAGAAATTCATGCGTTGTCTTCAGGAAGTTGACAGGCATGTATGCGTTGATACACAACATACAGAATATCACAAGTGGCGACTCCATAGGGGGCATTCCTCACCCTTGTCCCTGCACTGTGGAATGTCTCCTTTCTGCGTCATCCATCAGTTGCTTCAGATGCTTTCTAAAGGCATCTCTTTTTGGCTGGGTTTCCCTGGCCTATCCAACTGGACCCTGTGATTACTGAATCCCTGTTTTTATCTGCCTTTACCAAACAAGAGATGGATCGATGGAATGTGAGAAGCATGAACCAGGGAAAGTTAGAAATTGTCAAGCAAGAAATGGAATGTATCAAAGGTTTATTTATTGGATGTTCAACAACTGTCACCACTGGGGTGACATAAGAAGGAAATGTTTGTGTTGTGGGGGGGAAATGATGGAACTGAGGCTGTCATGCTTTGGACACATCATGAGAAGACATGATTCATTAGAAAAGACAATAATGCTGGGAAAAACAGCAGGGAGTAGAAAAAGAGGAAGGCCAAACAAGAGATGGATTGATTCCATAAAGGAAGCCACAGACCTGAACTTACAAGATCTGAACAGGGTGGTTCATGACAGCTGCTCTTGGAGGTCACTGATTCATAGGGTCGCCATAAGTCATAATCGATTTGAAGGCACATAACAACAAATGTATGGATGTGAAAGTTGGACAGTGAAAAATCTGGATAAGAGAAAAATCAACTCATTTGAAATGTGGTGTTAGAACAAATTAAACCAGAACTATCACTAGAAGCTAAAATGATGAAACTGAGGTTATCATACTTTGGACACATCATGAGAAGACATGATTCACTAGAAAAGACAACAATGCTGGGAAAAACAGCAGGGAGTAGAAAAAGAGGAAGGCCAAACAAGAGATGGATGGATTCCATAAAGGAAGCCACAGACCTGAACTGACAAGATCTGAACAGGGTGGTTCACGACAGATGCTCTTGGAGGTCGCTGATTCATAAGGTCGCCATAAGTCGTAATTGACTTGAAGGCACATAACAACATAAATCACTAGAAGCTAAAATGATGAAACTGAGGTTATCATACTTTGGACACTTAATGAGAAGACATGATTCACTAGAAAAGACAATAATGCTGGGAAAAACAGAAGGGAGTAGAAGAAGAGGAAGGCCAAACAAGAGATGGATTGATTCCATGAAGGAAGCCACAGACCTGAACTTACAAGATCTGAACAGGGAGGTTCATGACAGATGCTCTTGGAGGTCACTCATTCATAGGGTCGCCATAAGTTGAAATTGACTTGAAGGCACATAACAACAACAACTGTTGTACTACTTTTTTCTGATAATGTTTTATTGTTTTTCCATTGTATTTATGTATATTGGTTAGCGGGGTTTTTAAACAGGAAGTGGTTGAGAAATCCTTTTTTTTTAAAAAAAATGCAAACCAGCAAGTCAAAGAGCCGAGAGTTGGGGGGGGTGTGCCCAGTGCCCCGGTGACTTTGAAGGCAATGTGCTTGTACTGGATCCAGGAACAGCCAGGAACCCAGAATAGGGATATAAGCACAGATCATGGTCATAAAGATTAAAGATGTTGCATTAGGATTGTCGAAAGCCAATCTTTTTTTCTTGCCGGGCTCCGTAAGTAGCTGAGGATGTTATTCTTCAACTGCCGGCATGTAATAGCACCAAGCCTCATCGTAAAACAACAGCAGCAAAATATTAAGGCACCCCAAAGAATTTTCTCCTAATTGTAGCAACCTGCTACACTGAAGCTAGGAAAGAGGAACACTCATTTTCCAGCCAGCTATTAAACAGCAACCCATTAACTGCCGCTTTTATGGCATTATATCTCTCAAACAGATAGATGTGATTACTCCGCATAATGGTGCCATTGCTATCAAGTCGCAATGAGACATATTTCAGCTGAAAATATGCCATTGTCTACACCCACCAGATTTCCAAGATGAGTTTTTCCCCTGAAGTACAGAAGAACAATCTATGACATATAAAAACTGAGTTACTTTGGCCTGTTTGTGCAGAGGCTTTCTTTGGACAGTGTTTTGAAAGTGTCCTTACTTTCCCACATGGAAAGTAAGAGCAGAGCAGATGATCTTAGGCAAGAAAAGACTCTGGCTAGTTGCAAGGCCAGCTAAGACCCTATCTGCATCGTACATCTAAACCAGTATTATACACTTTAAACAGTTATGGCTTCCCCCTAAGAATCCTGGGAACTATAGTTTGTTAAAGGAGCTGAGAGTTGTTAGGAGACTCCTATTCCCTGCACAGAGCTACAATCCCCAGAATTCTCTTTGAAGAGGGATTGATTGCTAAACCTCTCTGAGAATTGTGGCTCTCCTAAAACCTCTCAGCACCCTTTATGAAATGCAGCTCCCAGGATTCTTTGGGGGAAGCCATGGCCGTTTAAAGTGGCATGCTTTAAATGTACAGTCCAGATATGGCCAATGGCAAGACAAGGCAGAAAAGGAGAAAAAATATTAAGGCACTCTAAAGTTCAGTCTGCCATCTTGATTCAAAATGGCATCCAGTTGTAGCTAAACAAAACCTGTTCCTTGACTTCAGAAATCATTATGCAAAATTTGGTTAAAATCAGTGCAGATTTGAAAGGTTCAGTCCACTATCATGGTTCAAAATGGAGTTCAATTGTATCTGAACCTAGAGGAAAACCTGCATCTTGATTTCAGGAACTATCCTGCAAAATTTGCTTACTGTATCTCAAGAGGTTCCAAATGCACAGTGAACATACAAACAGTTTTCCAAAATTTAGGTTGTTGTTGTTGTTGTTGTTGTTGTTGTTATTATTATTATTATTATTATTATTATTATTATTATTATTATTATACCGCATTTTCCACAAATACTCATGTGCTCAAAGCGGTTCACACAAATAGTCCAAATGCTGTAGTACAACACGTAATAAAAAGTATAATCACTACATTAAGAATATATATATATATATATATACATCAAAGCATAAATGAGCATAAACCTTAACAACAAAGCCAAAGCAAAAATATCTAAAAACTAACCCCCACGTTGATACAAAAATGTCTTCCATCCCCTGAATCCTCATAGCTCAACCCAAAGGGCCAGAAAGTCTTCTGAAAGAAGATGCACTTGAAGGCTTCCAGGGCTGGTGGGTGGGGCAAGGCAGGTGGAAATAGCCTCCCCTGATGACAAACCGAGTCTCTCCCCATTTTATTTCTTGGTTTGTTCTATATTTAGTGTGTTTTTTAATGGCCATGACGTTTTATTTTATTTTATTGCTTGAAAGCTAATAAATAAATATTAAACAAATAATGTAAAATCTCTGTGGCTAGGAGTGCCTTTTACCAGCTATGTCTGGTTCATCAGCTATGCCATTCCTGGACAGGGATAGCCTGACCTCTGTAGTCCATGTGTTGGTAACTTTGAGGCTGGATTACTGCAATGCGCTCTATGTGGGGCTGCCCTTGCATCTGGTTCAGAAGCTTCAGCTGGTGCAAAATGCAGCAGCCACAATGCTGATGGGAACACGTGGCCAACAACATGTGACACCACTTTTAAAACATCTGCACTGGCTGCCCATCTGCTACCAAGCCAGGTTCAAGTTCCTTAAACATATCCCAGCTCAATCACTGAGATCACCTGCGGGAGCAGCTTTGCTTGCCCCCCGAGTTGGCAAGGCTCATTTAACATCGACATGAAATCAAGCCTTCAGTGTCATCAGCCCAGTTCTCTGGAATGCTCTGCCAACAGAATTTCAGCAGGCACCTTCTGTTTTAACCTTTAAATGGCTACTGAAAATTAAGAATATGTCTTTGTTTCTACCATATTTTTAATGGTTTTTACTGTACTTTTTCAAATAACTTGTAAACTGCTTTGATGTTTTTAAATGAAACAGTGGTATTCAAATATATTAATACATTTATTATAATAACACAGAAAGAATCCAAGTAGTTGATAAAATCCACCCCTTTGCATTTGCATGGGAGATTTCCAGTTTCTCTCCTTTTCCAGCCTACGACCTGTCTACATGGGGAGACAAGTAAGGGTCAGGACCATGGAGAACTCCTTCTAGTGCAAATTCCAGGGTGAGGTTGATCCTAGACTCTGTTGAACTGATTGAGTAGAGTCCTGTAGACGAGAGAGGTTGGCAGATCCAGGGATAGTCAAGGATTTTGTTTGACCTGCATTTTTAAGCATACTGATCTGATTCTCACTTCCCAGACTAAAAACACAAGAAGAGCCCAGCTGGATCAATTCAAATGCTGACCTAGTCCAGCATTCTGTTCTCACAGTGGCCAAACAGATGCCCATGGGAAACCCCCAAGAAGGACTTGAATACAGCAGCACACTCTCTCCAACTGTGAATCCCAGCAACTGGTATCCAGAGGGACATTGCCTCTGACACTCAAGACAGAACCTAGCCATCATAGCTAGTAGCCATAGCTATCCTTTTGTTGTTGTTGTTGTTATGCCTTCAAGTCAAGTACGACTTATGGCGACCCTATGAATCAGTGACCTCCAAGAGCATCTGTCATGAACCACCCTGTTCAGATCTTGTAAGTTCAGGTCTGTGGCTTCCTTTATGGAATCAATCTGTCTCTCATTTGGCCTTCCTCTTTTTCTACTCCCTTGTTTTTCCCAGCATTATTATCTTTTCTAGTGAATCATGTCTTCTCATGATGCGTCCAAAGTATGATAACCACAGTTTCATCATTTTAGCTTCTAGTGACAGTTCTGGTTCTAACACCCAATTATTTGTCTTCTTCACAGTCCATGGTATCTGCAAAGCTCTCCTCCAACACATTTCAAATGAGTTCGTTTTTCTGTTATCCGCTTTTTCCACTGTCCAACTTTCACATCCATACATAGAGATCGGGAATACCAGGGTCTGAATGATTCTGACCCTAGTGTTCAGGGATACCTTACCTTCCATGCATTTGCCTACTTCCCTGTCAAGCCATCCTAAGAGAGTCCTATGAGGAAGGGCATAAGAGTCCTGCTGGATCAGGCTAGTGGCCCATCTAGTCCAACATCCTGTTCTCACAGTGGCCAACCAGATGCCTATGGGATGCTCACAAGCAGGACCTGAGCACAATGTCAGTCTGTGGGATCTGGCATCAAACAGTCTGCTGTTGCCCTCCATGCAACTTGTGCTCGGTGGTGTACAGCCTCTGAACCACGTTCGTTGTATGCACCATGGCTTTTGAGGGACCCTGCCACCCACTTCGCCTCACCTCTTTTTAAAGTCATTTTTAAAGTTAGCAGCCATCACCGGATCCCTGCATCAGCAAGTACGATAAATTAATGGCAATTTTGGAGGGCAATTAAGGGAAACATTGTTGGGCATGTAAAGGCTTGAACACCCCCTCGCTGTTCCACCAGTCAAATTTCGATCCTTGGCCATTTGCCATGTTGGCTAGGACTAGGGATGGAAGGATCTGCCAATGTTGGTTCTCTGACTTTCTCAGCTTTCCAGTCTGAAATTCAGCTGCCGACATCTAGGCAGCAATTTGTGATTTTTTTTTTAAAAAAACCCTCATGAAAATTCTCCTATGTTTTAGTGCAAATTTCTCCTAACAAACTCCTCCTCTGCAGCTTTCACTGACGTACACATTTTTGCAAGCTATGCCTCTTAACGTAATTCCTTGTTGTATGTTTTCAATATATTCATCTTTATGCATATTTCTGCTGAATATATACATTTTTGTAAACATTGGCTGGTTGGAGAGCTGCATTGCAACATTCAGATAAGTCCAAATTTCAAAAGATGGTGGCTGTGTTTCGGTTCTCTTATTGTTTCGGAAAGTGAGAGTTTGATAAATTTGGTTTCAAATGCAAACTGAATGAAATGTGTCCCCCATTCCTAGCTGGGACTGATGGGAGCTGGAGCCCAACAACATCTCAAATGCACCGTGTTGTCTACCTCTGAAACACACATTTAAACACAGGATTTCAGGCAGATTTGTTTTAAAATTGCAAATTAGTGCAGTAAGAGGATAACATGGATTTATAAATGAACAAGCGTGAAATTGACATGTACTGGAATTCACCCTGTCGGAGGCAGAATCCTAGGCAGATGGATTGGTCTGATCCAGAAGGGTTCTTCTTAAGTTTTCCTTCACCTTCTTCGTAGTATCTTCATTTGTTTTTATTAGCATGAGCACATGCATCCTCACTTCCTCTCACTCTGCACTGCCGTTCCACTCTAGAGAGATAAAACGTTTCCCTAGCCTCCCACCCGGCACAGGTTAAGAAGCCTGCAAGCCGTCTTGCAATTCCTAATAGGAAAGTTAATGGATTCATTTATTATTCTCACTCTCCTCCAGTGAGAACATTATGAATCACTCCTTAGGATGGCTGAATGGCACCGAGCCTCCTCCCCCTCCACTTGTGCTCTTAATATACGGCTCTGCAATCAGCCAGTTTTCATCGCCAGTGCTAACGAGACCCTGCTTTTATGGGATTATTTCATATTTATTCAAAATATTTGCTACCGATCCAGCGACATAATCACATCGATCTGATAGTTGACATGGTTACAGAAGAATCTGTTGCTGGAGTGGAAGAGATGTTACAATAAGAGAAGACAGCTGCAATCCTTTAATGTGTGGTGTACAGTCATTGCATTCTCTGTTCTGGTGCAGATCTGCTTTTGAAGAAGATCAGCTGCAGAGCCACAGCCCAAATGGTGCAATTTGGGACCCCCAGCGCTGGCCTTTCCTGGGCGGAGATAGTCTAGCCACACTTATCTGTGCTCTGGTGACATCTTCAAGTCCTTGCAAGGTTGCCACACAGAGGAGGGCCAGGATCTCTTCTCCATTGTCCCAGAGTGCAGGACACAGATCAATGGTTCAAGTTAGAGGAAGTCATCAGGCTGGACTCGGTAGCCTTATAGGCCCCTTCCAACTCTACAGTTCTATGATTCTGTGATTCTATTATCTAGGTTGGGCTACTGTAAAAAATGCAAATATACTGCCTTCAAGTCAATTCCGACTTATGGCGACCCCATGAATAGGGTTTTCATGGTAAGCGGTATTCAGAGGGGGTTTACCATTGCCTTCCTCTGAGGCTGAGAGACAGTGACTGACCCAAGGTCACCCAGTGAGCTTTATGGCTGTGTGGGCATTTGAATCCCAGTCTCCAACACCTTAACCACTATACTACAATATGGGAGCTGCCTTTGAAAACTGGAAACTTGTTAGTTCAAAAGAGAGCTGGACGGCTATTGGCTGGCATCAGTGGGAATCCAGCTGATATTTGCTGGATTATGGTTTGTTTCCAGGTGCATTTTAAAGTGCTGATGCATGTCAAAGTCCTATGTGGCTTTTAACTGAGGTATCTGAAGGAAGCCATCTTCTCCCAAAGCCCCTACCGAGTTAAAGTTAGTAAGACCCAGGGAAAGCACCTTCCTGCTAGTGGTGTTCTATCCATAGAATTCTCTCCTTAGGGAGGCTCACCCAGTGCCAACATTGTTATTCTTTTGGCACCCGGAATGGGTGTTTTCATTGGGAGTACGCATCCGATTCATACAAAGGTGAAGTGGAATCTGCTCGAGGTGACGCAGGTTAAAGCAGGGACCCCCTGAAGAGCTTTCTTGCGCCTTGGTGATCCAGATGCGAAAAATAAAACAGCTGTGTACAAGCATCTGATGAAAATGAAAGTAATAGGCAGCATCCAGTGCTAGCCCTACTCACAGGAATCCCTCTGAAATTGATGGGCACGACTGTCTTTGGCCCTTGAATTTCACTGGATCTCCACTGAGTAGGGCTTCATTGGATGCAACTCTGTGTCTCTGTGCCCTATAAAGGGAATATTGGGGTGATGGGGGAATGGATTGCAAACATCAGAGTGGGGAGAGGATGGAGGGAAAGCTTCTTTGTGTTTTACAGGTCAAGCTTCAAATCAGAGGGAATGATTTCACTTGGAAATGAATCCCTTTTAGTTCTCCCCCCCAATCAACTTTAAAGGTGCCTAGCACAAAAACCCCTTGACCAATTTGTCTGAAATTTGGCTGGCTTCTTACCCAGGGGCACTCTTGTCAGCAGTTTTTAGATCAATTGCCCTCACAACACCTAAAACTGTCATGGCCGTCCTTGGTGAAAAAATGCAGCTTCCCCTCCCTGAAGTTTGGCAGGATTTGTGCCCTCAAGAGGGGTGACCTTGCCTGCAAATTTCATCCAATTCTGTCCCAAAATTTAAAAAAAGTTATAGATGTTTCCTTAGAAAACACACACATGCCTTTAAAGATGCCTATCACATCTTATCAAAAAAGCCCCTACACATATTTGCCTGTAATTTGGCACCATTCTAGAGGGCATAGTATGACTAAAAACTTGATCCAGTTCTGTCTTAAGGAAAAAGTTATAGACTTTAAAAAAAATTCCAATACTGAATTGTATGTGTCAACACATTGTGTGCCAACAGTGTGATGTGGCTGCAAAAAGGGCTAATGCTATCTTAAGCTGCATTAACAGTATAGTTTCCAAATCACATGAAGTGCTAGTTCCCCTCTACTCGGTATTGGTTAGGTCTCATCTTGAGTACTGCATCCAGTTCTGGACACCACACTTTAACAAGGATGTAGACAAACTGGAATCAGGTTTGGAAGAGGGCAACAAGGATGATCATGGGACTGGAAAAAAAGCCCTATGAGAGAGACTGAAAGAACTGGGCATGTTTAGCCTGGAGAAGAGAAGACTGAGGGGAGATACGACAGCACTCTTCAAGTACATGAAAGGTTGTCACATAGAGGAGGGCCGGGATCTCTTCTCCATAGTCCCAGAGTGCAGGACACAGAATAATGGGCTCAAGTTGCAGGAAGCCAGATTTCGACTGGACATCAGGAAAAACTTCCTAACTGTTAGAGCCATACGACAATGGAACCAATTACCTAGGGAGGTAGTGGGCTCTCCGACACTGGAGGCATTCAAGAGACAGCTGGACACCCATCTGTCGGGAATGCTTTGATTTGGATTCCTGCACTGAGCAGGGGGTTGGACTTGACGGCCTTATAGGCCCCTTCCAACTCTACTATTCTATGATTCATCTCTCTCCATCCTGGCAAATGAGAGGTACATTGTCACAGTTAAAGAACACATTCAGGTGAGGCAAACACACTAAAGAAGAGCATGGAGTGTGAGGTGTGGCCTGGGAGCTGGAGACAGAGACGTGGAGGTCCTCCACCTCTTCTCTAAAGAGATGGGATTCAGCTGAAGCAAATATCTCAAAGAGATCTGCCATCCAGCTTGCATCCTTTCTAGCAGGGAAAGGATGTGTTTGTGTGCAACAGAGAGTGAAGCAAATCCCAGAAGTTGCTACAAAAATCAAGCAGTGTCTGTTTTAATTAGCATTGTTACCAGCCGGCCAAATTGTGTTGAGATGGACGTCTTGGCCCAGGTGACCCGAGAAACACTATTATGAAGAGGCAGCCACAATGGCAGTTTTTTAATGGTTTAAATGGGCACAAGCGCAATGCAAGGGCAAGCTCTCGAGCAGATGTTACGGTAATTAACAGCCGTTGCTGTGCTTTGTCTCCCGGAGCTGAGCACCCAGGCCTTGGCTCATCCCAGCCGTTCGCACACTTGAGGATCCATTAGCAATAAAATGTCAGCACCATCTTGTGGAACAATTCACCCCAAATGGGAGACAGTTTGAGAAGGCTGTTTTCCTTTCACAAATAAGATCAGAGCAGATGTTTCAATTCATTCATTTGTTGGTTTAGCTCACTAGTCTTTCTGCAACCCCTTCTGCAACCCGGGGAGTTACGTTGTAGGGTGAGGTGTTACTGGCTAACTATCCTCAGATGTTCACAACCACCTTTAACAAAGCCTGTTGACACCTTTGACAAAGCCTGTTCTTCAGTTTCTCAAAAAGTTCTTCCCTTGAAAAAAAGGCTTCTGTTTTTTCCTGCGTCTTTTGCAGGCACTTTAGAATTTTTACGAGTATAAGGTTGAGCTTGTTTTATCTTTGCGAGGTGACTAAAGGTAGTCTGCCTGTTTTCCTCCCCCCCTCTTTCAATTAAATGATAATTAGCAAATAATTGATCTGGAGGGGCATGCAGTAATGTGCAGAAAGACAGAAATAATTTACATAATTGTGGTTGATTGGCAGGTGATGTCACCTGTATGACAGATGGGCATGTTTTTTTAAAAAGAAATGGCCTCATGGGCCATTTGGAGAAGCTAAGTGGGACTAATTTGGCCTATGGGCTGGAGTTTCCTTGCACCTGCATTTTAGCCATTGTTCTAGCATAAAAACAAATCTAATCTGAGAAACCTGAGCTCTACCCACCTTGAGGCACTGGTGAGAAAGTTGGACTTGGACTGGGAAGAGCAAGGACCAAATCTTCAATCTGCCATGACGCTAAGTGGATGACTCTGGGAGCAGCGAGCTCCTCACCTGTCCTGGTCCTTTCTAGAATCCATGCCTATCCTATCATGGATTCTGCCACCTTTGCTGCCTTTGGTTGCTGTAGTCTGTCCGGGCTTCCAACCAGAGAAGCAGACTCAGGACTTAGAGACTGGGTTTTTTTTCTGCATAAAGCTTTGTTCCAGAAATCAGAACAGGGATCTAGCATCTCATGCTAGTCCTAAACCGGGATTCAAACAGGAACAGGCATACTAGACGTGGGAAGCAACAGCAGATGAGTTGTCGCAACAGCAAATACAAGCGGTGCGATTCCTTCTATACAGAAAAACAGGGCAGCCATTTAACACTGTGAATTAATTCAGGCTCTTTCCAGCACGAGCTTCAAGGTGGGGGTTATGATGGGGAGAGGGGAGACAGAGCAATCTTTGCCTTTGCTGAATTACTTTTGTTGTCAGCTTCTGGAAGCATTCAAAAGTGTCCTTTAGGGCTTATTTCTTCAACTCTTGTGCCTGGTCTTGGTGCCAGCAGAAAGTGCCCAGCAGCTGTCTGAGACGAGGGAAGGCTGGAAGAACCTTTCTCAGCAACTCTAGCAGCTGGCTCGAAGGCTTCTGGAGACACCCCCTCTCTAACCCCCTCGATTCCATCAGTGGTGCTGGCAATAGTCTCCCAATGTCTGTACCCCACTTTCCATTCTCCCAACCTTGCCAGGAGGTCTCCTGGAAGCCCATGATGGTGCCTTTCAGGTCTGAGGTCTTTAACTGACCTCTCTAGTTCTAGCCTTCAGCCATCATAGGGATCCTTACCAACCCTGGACCCCATGACTTTGCCCTGCAGACTGACCCCCAATGCCCCTTTTGACATCTGGCTGCCCAACGGAGAGGTAGGAAACATTCATTGTAAGGTCAAAAGGCCTGCTCTTGGGTATATCCATGATCAAATTGCAAAACAGCAACTGATTCCAAGAACATTTCCTGTCATGCCTGTTTTTATACTCCATAGTAGCACCAGGTGTAGAGGTGCTCCTGATGAATCACGTTTTCTGTGGTGCTTTACAGAAAAGCCTGTGCACTTCTGTACATTGTTATTTTTTTAAAAAACAACAACCCTGAACACACACACACACACATGCACACTCATGCACGCATGCACACACAGATCAGTGTGGCTGCAATTGCACACAGCGTCATATTAAACCCTGTGTGGCATTTTGCACACATGCACATTTTTTCACATGAATCTTTCCACCCTTTACATAACTAATGTGCACGCGCATTGGGAAATGCCACACAAAAGGAATTGTGGTGCATTCAGTCACACCGAGATGGCGTTTTGGCGGCATTTTCTCAGTGTCCTTGTGCACATCAGTTACACAGAACCATAGTGGTGGCTGGTGACTCCACGTCAGTGGGACAGTGTTTCAGCACCTTGGACATCTCCTTGAAAGCTTGGACTAAAAAGTGGAGTGGATTCCATTGACATGGAGCCACAAGCTGCTGTTGTATCTACAGGGTTGACACTATGATTAGGAGAGTTCTCTTAATGTTTAGCTGAAATCTGAAATCTGTTTCCTTGCAATTCCCACCCGTTTCTAGTCCTCCTGATCCAACTGGAGTAACAGAAACCAAGTCTGCTCCATCTTCCACATGTCAGCCCTTCAGCCATTTGAGCAATCATTTATTTATTTGTTTGTTTATTTTCATTTCTAGACCGCCCATAGCTAATAGCTCTCTGGGCGGTGTACAAAACGAGATTAAAATACAATATAGAATAAAATCAGTAACAAAGGAACACATTAAACTAAAAACATAAACATAAAGCATTAAACATTAAAATGCCTGGGAGTATAGCCAGGTCTTAACCTGGCACCTAAAAGAAAGAACCGTAGGCACCAGGCGTATTTCCTCCGGTAAGCTGTTCCATAATTCAGGGGCCACCACAGAAAAGGCCCTAGATCTAGTAACAGTCCTCCGGGCATCCTGGTGAGTTGGTACCCGGAGGAGGGCCTTAGATACTGAATGAAGTGAACGGGTAGGTTCATAGCGGAAGAGGCGTTCCACAAGGTATTGCGGTCCCACACCATGTAAGGCTTTATAGGTCAACACCAGCACCTTGAATCTAGCTCGGAAACAAATAGGTAGCCAGTGCAAGCGAGCCAGGACAGGTGTTATATGTGCAGACCGATTGGTCCTCGTCAACAGCCTGGCTGCTGCATTTTGCACTAGCTGAAGTTTCCGAACAGTCTTCAAGGGCAGCCCTACGTAGAGCGCATTACAGTAATCCAGTCTAGAAGTTACCAGAGCGTGAACAACCGAGGCGAGATCATCACTGTCCAGATAGGGGCATAGTTGGGCTACTAAGCGCAGGTGGTAAAATGCATTCTGTGCCACCGAGGCCACTTGAGCCTCGAGCGACAAGGAAGGGTCAAAAAGGACCCCCAAACTACGAACCTGTTCCTTCAAGGGGAGTGTAACCCCATCTAGAACAGGATAAGCATCCACCATCTGAGCAGGGAAAGAGCTCACCAACAGTGTCTCAGTCTTGTCTGGATTGAGTTTCAGTTTATTAGCTCTCATCCAGTCCATTATCGCGGTCAGGCAACGGTTCAGCACATCAACAGTCTCACCTGAAAAAGGTGAAAAGGAGAAGTAGAGCTGCGTGTCATCAGCGTACTGATGGCAACGCACTCCAAAACTCCTGATGACCGCACCCAGAGGCTGCATGTAGATGTTGAAAAGCATGGGGGACAAAACCGACCCTTGAGGGACTCCACAGTGGAGAGTCCAGGGTGTCGAGCAATGTTCCCCAAGCACTACCTTCTGGTGACGATCCGCTAAGTAGGAGCGGAACCACTGCCAAGCAGTGCCCCCAACTCCCAACTCCGCGAGCCTCCCCAGAAGGATACCATGGGCGATGGTATCAAACGCCGCTGAGAGATCAAGGAGAATCAACAGAGTCACACTCCCCCTGTCCCTCTCCCGACAAAGGTCATCATACAGGGCGACCAAGGCTGTTTCAGTGCCGAAACCGGACCTAAAACCGGATTGAAATGGATCCAGATAATCGGTTTCATCCAAGAGCGCCTGGAGCTGGCCGGCAACCACCCGCTCCAGAACCTTGCCCAAAAAAGGGACATTCGCCACCGGTCTGTAGTTGTTCAAAACATCTGGGTCCAGAGAAGGTTTCTTTAAAAGAGGTCTTATTATTGCCTCCTTGAGACTACCAGGGACTACTCCCTCTCTCAAGGAGGCATTTATTACCTCCCTGGCCCAGCCGGCGGTTACAGCCCTGCTAGTCTTCACTAGCCAAGATGGGCAAGGGTCCAGAGCAGACGTAGTCGCCCGCACCATTCCAAGCACCTTGTCCACTTCCTCGAGGTGCACCAACTGAAATTCATCCAATAATAAAGGACAAGACCGCGCTCTGGACACTTCAATGGATTCATCTGTCATAACATCAGAGTCTAAGTCCCGACGGATGCATGCAATCTTATCCTGGAAGTGCTCCGCAAGTTTGTTGCAGCGGGCTTCCGATGTTTCCTTAGTATCATGAGAGCCAGAATGTAGAAGCCCTCGTACCATCCTAAAAAGCTCCGCTGGGCGGCAAAGGGATGTTCTAATGGTGGTAGCAAAATAAGACTTTTTTGCCGCCCTAACCGCTTTTATATACAACTTAGTGGAAGCACTTACCAAGGAATGATTACATCCGTCAGGAGTTCACCTCCACCTGCACTCTAGCCTCCTTCTCTCTTGCTTCATCACTCTCAGCTCCAGGGTATACCACGGTGCTGTATGAGTTCAACACTGAAGGGGGCGCACGGGAGCGATCATGTCAATGGCCCGGGTCATCTCTGTATTCCACAGATCAACCATGGCCTTGACAGGAGCACCAGTGCTATCAGCCGGAAAAACTCCCAGAGCCCTCTGGAAAGCTTCAGGATCCATAAGCCTCCGGGAGCGGACCAACTTAATAGGTCTCCCAACTCTGCAGAGGGAAAAGGCTGTCGTGAGTCTAAAACTCAGCAAGCGATGATCTGTCCATGACAATGGAGTAGATGAAAAATACCCCACCTTCAGATCACCATCTCCATGACCAGTGGCGAAGATCAGATCAAGAGTATGTCCTGATACATGTGTCGGGCCAGTAACAATTTGAGACAGCCCCATGGTTGTCATGGAGGCCATGAAGTCCTGAGCCGCCCCGAGCAAGACAGCCTCGGCATGGATGTTGAAATCCCCCAGTACCACGAGTCTGGGGGACCCCAACAACACCTCCGAGACTATCTCTGTCAGCTCAGCTAGGGAAGCTGTTGGGCAGCAAGGTGGGCGGTATACCAACAGTATTCCCAGTCTGTCTCCTTGGCCCAGCACAAGATGAAGACATTCCAGACCAGTCGCCGTCTGGACAGGGTGCTTGGTGAGGGAGAAAGAACTCCTATAGACCTCAGCAACCCCACCTCCCCGGCCCTCAGATCTACCACAGTGCTGCACCGAGTACCCAGGTGGGCAAAGCTGGGAGAGAGCAACTCCTCCCTGCTCGCCCACCCAGGTTTCGGTAATACACGCAAGATCGGCCCCTTTCTCCACGATCAAATCGTGGATAAGGGGGTTTTTATTAGCAACCGATCTCGCATTTAAGAGCAGCACCTGGAGATCTGATGGCTGGCTGACAGTACAACCAACAATCCAGTGGATATGAGGAGAACCGGAACAAGGCACAGACACAACTTGTCTGGGACGAGTTCCCCTTACCTGGCACGTTCTCCTCCCAACACCATACCTCCCATTACCCGTCACTACGTTAATTGGGGCCCCTGAAAATCCCCTTACTAGGGCCGGAGTATGTTCTCCCAGGCACATCTTAAAATAAATCTAATATGACAAACACTAAAAATAACAAACAACACAAATACTCACACACATCCACTCAATCTCATTCACACAACAACCAACAGACGAACAGCAATAATTAAATACAACCAAAAAACAACAATAAACAACAACATTAAAAATCCTCCTCCATAACAAGCCTTGACTACAGGAGATATCGTCAGCAGTGCTGGAAATGTCCCTCATACGTTCTCCTGCCGCCGCCGTCGCCGCCAGCCGGACCATGCCGACAACCTGGCCTTCTCCTGCGGTGCTCTCACCACCGCCAGGCCAGGATGTCTATGATAGAACCGTTCCGTGCGGCGGTCTCTTGTAGTCGTCACTCCACGCCGGGCCGTCCCAAAACGCGCCCAGAGCCCAACCAGCCCTGTCAGTGCTCTCACCACCGACGGGCTGCTACACGGCCCCTGGGCATTCGTTCGAGCCTCCACGGCGTTCTCCACACCCCGACCGTCTCGCTCCACCGACGTCACTCCACGCAGCGTTCTCCACTCCCCAGCCGAGTCTCTCCCCGTCTCCCCAGCAGCTCCACGCGACGTCTCTGTGCTGTGAGCCTGGACCCCTTCCGTGATGCTCTCACCATCACAGGGGCCAGGCTCACAGGGGCCAGGCTCACCGCGGCGCCCCAAGCTCCGCGTGCCATGCGCCAAGCCCAGCCAGCTCATCAACGCTCTCACCGCTGACGACAGGCCGGCGCTCTTCCCAGGCCAGTAGGCCCGGCACCAGAACTCCAACGGCACGTAGCGGCGGCGGCAGCACAGCAACAATGACACCCTGGCCGCAACAAAAACGAACGAGCCAACGACACCAGCCACAATGACGGGCGACGACGCAGCCCAAGGCAGACAGGTAAAGGAGAGAACGACCCAGCCACAACGACCCGAGCAGCAAACAAGGCAGCAGCGGTCCACAACGACAGCAAATGGACAACAGCGGACGACAATGGAACCCCAAGTACACAGGTACACAGCAGCAACCAACCCGTAGCTGACAGATAGGCAGGCAGGCATCTTTTCATCATGTCTCCCCCTTAATCTTCTCTTCTTCAGGCTACTTGTCTTCAACCTTTCCTTATAGGATTTTCAGAGGAAGGGCCTCAGCTCAGTGGTAGAACATGCAGAAGGTCCCAGGTTCATTTCCCAGCATCTCCAGGGAGAGACTCCTTCATGAAACCATGGAAAGCCACTTCCAGTCAGTGTAAACTATACTGAGCTAGATAGACCATTGGTCTGACAGTTTTCTATGTTCCTGTGGCTTATATTATTATTATTGTCCTGGCTCCCAACCAGAGCAGCAGTCTGGGTTTTTTTAATGGGTTTTTTTTAATGTGCTTTATTCCAGATGTCAGTACAGGAATGCAGCATCAGGAATTATAGCATGCTTCAGAATACATAACAGGAGCAGGCTAGGCATCCCTCATAAACAGGCTAGGCATATCTCAGGATACAAACTAGGCAAACGGAAGCAATAGCAGACTACATATCTCAGGATACAAACTAAGCAGATGGAGGCTATGGCAGACTGTTGTTGCAACACCTTAATCTCATCCATCCATCCTAAATAGAAGTGGGTGGACACATACTTGTCTGAGCATTCTCTAGTACTTTTTTGCTTTTGCTGCAAGGTGAAGGCTCCTTTTATGAGCTGAGAGCATTTTCTGAAGCCATCTCTTTTTCTAATCTCTGTGACCTTGATGAAAGCATAAATGCAGGCTCTGACGGACTGCTTTCACTTTCCACTCTCTGGAAGGCTCCAGGTGATTCATTAAGTGTTATCTGCTCAACAGCTACATCTGGGCTGGGTGCCAGTGAGGGAACTTTGTCAGTCGTCAGAGACAAGGGTGTGTGTGATGGGCTACACTAACCAGACTAAACTCAGAGTTGCTAAAGGCTCCTGAAAATGTCTTCCCCAGAATTTCCTTGGCACCCATGACATTTATTATTATTAATAATAGTAATAAATTGCTTCCTGAGAGGAATCTTGAAGTAATTTACTACACAATAAAAACATATATAAAACAATTCAATATATAAAACAATTTTAAAAAACCCAACTACATATAAAACAATTTCAAAACAACAATTACATATATAAAATCAATCTCAAATCCAATGGAGATACCACCTTTGCCCTCCTCTGAACCCATTCTAATTTTTCTATGGTCATCTTAAAGTGTGTTTCCCAGAACTGGACATAGCTCTCCAAATGTGATCTGATCAAGGCAGAATAGAGTGGAATTATTACTCTTGAGATCTAGATACTATGTTTCTATTAATACAGCTTAAGTTTGCCTTTGATTTTTAAGCAGTTGCATCACACAGCTGGCTCATGTTCAGCCTTTCCTCAGCTAGAGCACCTGGATCCTTTTCACAAGGGGAAAAGATGCAAGTGAACTGAAGGAAATGAAAGCTGCAGCCAACTGTGCATGTTCCACTTCTGGAATTGTTTTTAGAATGTTCCCTAGCTGATCTGAGATTTAGGGAGAGTGGAATCAAGGAAGAGTGCAAGTTAATTGTGGAATCTACTTCCACAAGAGGTAATGATGGCCACCAACTTGGATGGCTTTAACAGCTGAAAGAGATTCATGGAAGAGAAGGGTATCAATGGTGACTAGTCACAATGGCTATGTTCTTTCTGCACTGCTGGAAGCAGTATGCACCTGATACCAGTTGCTGGGAATTATAGATAGGGTGAGTGTTGTTGCACTCGGGTCCTTATTGTAGGTTTCCCATTGGGGCATCTGGTTGGCCACTGTGATAACAGAATGATGGACTAGGTGGAGGACCTTGGGCTTTTCTTATTGGGCTTATGAGTGAAACTTGGAAAAATAAAGGAACAGGACAGAGGAAATTTGTCCGTTCCTAATTACTCCATAGAACCACAAGGTCTGGTGAATCACTGAGTCTGCAAAAAGCTGGGCCTGCAAGTTTAGCTGGAAGTTTGTCAATCACTGAAAAAGCCAGATTCTGCGAAATGCATTGACACCTCTTGAGGCATTTGCAGCAGATAAAACAAAAGCCCACTCACTTGCATACCATCTCTTCCCCACTGGCGTTTCCATAGAAATGAATGTTTCTGTTTATGTCTGTTTCCGCCCAAGTTTGCTTCACTGAGCAGCTGTTACTCACCATTTCGCAAGATGGACAGGCTCGAAAGAGAATCCTAGCGCCCCCTTTCTAAATAATGGCACATTTTTTAAAAAATGGATTGAGTTTGTTAGCATAAACTTGAACAAATAAATCTCACAGTGCTTAGAACATGGATCACCACTGCAGTGCCTGTGGATATAGAAGTAGGTGCAGATGTTTTCTCTGGTACCCAAAGGGTTCCATTCCTCCCCCTGCTTTCCGGCTGCAATTAAGCTTGAAAGAAGCCTATTGTAGCCAATAGAATTCAAGCTTATGGCAATGAGGGAGGGATGATTTAGGGGGTTCAGCTGGGGAGAGCAGGGCTAACCCTGGGCTCCTTTGAGAGGAAGGGCAGGATAGGAATAAATGAATGAATTACACCCCTCCCCACTGCAATTAGGCATGACAATAGCCTTATATTGGCTACAATGGAAGAATTTCCCCCCAAGCTGAATTGTTGCATATGTGTGTCTGGAGAGGGAAGGCGAACTGTTGACTTCCCAGCTGCAGTCTCCAGGGAGAACACCCACTCAACTCAGTTAGGCTTCGGGAGGGGGGAAAGTAAAAACGCCTTTTCAGGCTTAATTGCTGGACAGGGGAAGGGCGTGCGCAAGGACATGTGCTTGTGTATATGTGATCATAGCTGTCATGCAAACATGAGTGCATGTTTGTGGTGCATGTGTGGATCTGTGCATGGATACAGTGTATGCTTTCTTCCAATTTGCATCGGTGCAAGCCCCTTCCCACCCCAAACTTCAGAGGGTGCCAGAACTACCACGAGGGCCCCTTCTGCTGGTCTTAACACCCAACGGGGCCTGTAGTAGGGATGGGTGAGAATTTCGATTCAGTTTGCATTTCAAGCAGAATTTATCAAATTTGCAATTTCCGAAACAACAAGAGAGCCAAAACAAGGTCATCTTTCGAAATTAGCATTAACTAGAATTTTGGGATGCAGTTCGCCAACTAAACAACATTTACAAAAATGCATATATTAGGGGAAAGTGTGCATAAAATTGAATGCTTGAGTGAAAATAACATGCAAAAAGGCATGAAATGATGAGAAATGGCTTGCAAAAACGTGTGCCTTTGTCAAAACTGACTACAAAAATATTTATATTTTTATTTATTGTTTGGTTTATATCCCGCCCTTCCTCCCAGCAGGAGCCCAGGGTGGCAAACAGAAGTGCTAAAAACACTTTAAAACATCATAAAAACAGACCTTAAAATACATTAAAACAAAACGTTAAAAACATTTTTTTAAAAAAAAGCTTTAAAAAATCTTTAAAAAAAGGGTTAAAAACATTATTAAAAAAACCATATTAACATATGATTTGGAGATGAGAGCCAGTGTGGTGTAGTGGTTAGAGTGTTGGACTACGACCTGGGAGACCAGGGTTCGAATCCCCACACAGCCATGAAGTTCACTTGGTGACCCTGGGTCAGTCACTGCCTCTCAGCCTCAGAGGGAGGCGATGGTAAACCCCCTCTGAATACTGCTTACTATGAAAACCCTATTCAGAGGGTTGCCATAAGTTGGGATCGACTTGAAGTCAGTCCATTCCCATTTTGGAGAAATTTGCACTAAAATGGTGGAGAATTTTCTTGAGGATTTATTTTTAACTTTGCAGATCACTGTAGAAATGTAGAGAACTGGATTTAACACTGGCAAAGTGAGAAACTGAGGGAACCGAAAGACAGATCTTCTATCCCTAGGTAGGGAAGGAGGCAATTTTCAGATATTTCAAGCCTAAGTGGCTTTAAACACAAGTGTGAGCACCTTGAGTTGGGCCTGGAAACAAACTGGCAACCAATGCAGCTATTTTAAAGCAGGAGTTATATGAGTCCTAAATGGAACTCCAGCAAGCACTCTGGCTTCTTTGTTTTGGAGCAGTTCGTGTTTCCAAGTTGTCTTCAAGGGCAGCCCCACATAGAGCATATTGGAATAATCCAATCTGGAAGTTACTAGAGCATGGAGTACTGTGGCCAAGTCCTGAAAACAGCTTCTGGTGGGGGACAGGATGGAACCCTGCAAGACACCACTGGAAACCTCCCACTGTCGAACAGTGAGACCCCATAACTACTTTCTGGAAGCGGCCCTGTAGGTTGGAGCAGAACCACTGAAGTACACCATAGCACTTTTTGCTACTGTTCCAACTAGTCACTACAGTAGGGCCCCGCTTTGCCACGCTCTGCTTTGCAGCATTCCACCGATACGGCAGTTGTCAATTGCAGAAAGGCACCACTCCTATAGCACTTGTTCCACTTTTACGGTGTTTTTTGGGTGTCGGGCGCCATTTTAGACAATGCTAGTCAATGCGTTCCGCTTTACGGTGGATTTCGCTTTACAGCGGCAGTCCGGAACGGTACCTGCCATAGGAGCAGGGCCCTGCTGTACCAAATAAATGGTAACACCCGGGGGAACATAGCCATTTTTTTTAAAAAAAACCCCTCAAATTAATGGGGTTCATTATGACAAAAAAGAGAATCTCCGTTTGCTAAAACAAGGAAAAGAAAGAAAAGAAAGAAATCCAGTTCCTTCTGCATTCTGCCATTCAGCCCATACCACCACACCTTGCAGACAGCACAACTTATTAGGTGCAAGTTAATAACACTGGCTTTGAATTTTATGATTGGTTTTATTACATCTGAGTTATATGCAGTCCTCAGTAAACTGTATGGCTTTCGAGATTCTCTGTTGTGCTGGAGGCAAGAGCAAATAATGTTTTGTTCTCCTGGGGCCTCAGCTACTATTGTTGAGGATTTTAATTATTAAAGGTCCTGGATCAAATATGTGGTGCAGAGCTGGCAAGCAGCACAGGAGAAGCAGGAATATCTCCTCTGTAGCCTTAGGATTTTTGTTTTGTCAATAGTAATAAAAAGGAGAGAATATATGTCAGACACCTTCCCCAAATAGTTTGATAATGCCAGATATCTGCACCCATTCAGAGGCCCAGATATGCTCCATATTTTACCCATTCTGTTCCTATGTTGGTCCGTAGGTTCACGTCTGTCCCTCACCATGGTCCCAGCTGGTGGATAGGACCCTAGCCCAAGTGGGGGTATATACCAGGGACTCAAGGTCACTAGTCCCAGTTCAGGATTCAGGCAGCAAAATTAGTTCAAGTAGAGGACAAGTTTCAAAGGTCAAGGAAACAGAAAGCAGAGCAGTTCACCAGCAGCTAAGTGCCAAATTCTCCTAATGTTTATTTTATTTTGTTTTGTATCACACCCTTCCTCGCAAAGAACTCCAGGGAAGACAAACATGAAAATGTTAAAAGCAATACAATTTAAAACAAAAGAAACGTATTTAAAATAATTAAAATCATTTATAGCAGGGGTGGGGAATGTTTTTGGCTCCATGCACCATAATTGCAGGTGGGTGGAGATGCCCACCTGTCAGTCATATGGCATCATTATGACATCACATGATTGGCAGACAAGTGGGGGGAGGTGCCCATCTGTCAAAATCCTGTTGCAAGTGTTCCACCTCAGCTGTTAAATCCCCAGTTACGGAGAATTCAGGGTAATGTGGGGAGACTTGGAAAAGACTTTAAGACAGTCCCCACATTCCTGTTTGAGCAAACAGGAGTGGATGAGCTGTCTTGAAGCCTTTGCAAAAGCCTCTTTGAAGTAGGTTTTGCACAAGGCTTTAATCCCCACTCAACTGGTGAGCACGGATTAATCCTGCTGCCTTGGCTGTGTGAGCTTCCCTGCTGGAAACAGGATTGCACAGCCAAGGGAGGATTAAACCCTGTCCTCCTGCCCATCAGCTGATGTCACTAGTGACGTCAGCTGGTGGGCAACCGGGCATGGTTTGGGGGAAATGGACCCTTTGGGGGGGCTATGATTGGCCTGGTGGTTCCCCACTTCTGATCTAAAACATTTTTTAAAAAATTAAAAACTATCTAAAAACATTTAGGAAACCATCTAAAAGCATCTAAAAACAACTACATAATGTCAAAATTACTAATTTCAAGGTATTGATAGTCAATATCTCTCAGCCGTCAAATGCCTGGGTAAAGAAGAATGTTTTTAAATTTCTCCTGAAAGTCAGCAGTGAGGGAAAGAGAGACTCCTCACCATGGAGGGAATTCCACATATGGGGACCCACCACTGGGAAGGCCCTGTCATGGCTCAGTGTCAACTGGGCAGCAATTGCATGTTTGTATGCAATGTTGTTTAATATGCACATTTTTGCAAGGCAATATTCTCGTGTATCTTTTGTATGTTGTTTTCACTAATATATGCATTTATATGGACAGTTTACCCTAGTATATGCATTTTTGTAAACATTACTTGGCTGGAGAACTGGATTGTAAAATCCAGAAAAGTATTAATTTCAAAATATAGCTGGGTTTTAGTTCGGAAAGGGCAACTTTTCTGGGTTTGCCTTGAAATGTGAACTGAATTAAATTCTCCTCCATCCCTAAATTGGAGGAAGTCCCATTGAACTCAATGGAATTTACTTTTGAGTAGACACATATAGGATTGCACATTTAGAGAGTGGAAATCACTGCCGCCATAATTTCATTTAGCCTTCGAGTACAATTTGGAAGTGCCTGAAGGGGAGAGGGGGTCTTTTTCTGTCAGAAATCAGTTTTGCTGCCAAATAATCTCACCAACTCTGCTGCCAATATTTGAAACAGCTGTTTCCAAGCATGTTTCATTGTTTTTGCATTCCCCAAAGATCATTTTGCCAAGATTTGGGGTATAGTGGGGTGGGTGGTGGTGCAGGAAAGGCGGACATAATGCAATCATTTCCTGTCCAAGTAAAATCCTGGCTCACTGTAGTGTACCACTGAGAATCTAAAAATGGGAAGAAATCTTATCTGTTTCTTCAGTCCAGATAACCAAGCAATGATAACAGATTGTGGGTGTCTTATCACAATCTGGAAAATACTTCTAACTGCAAAGCAGTCAGCACTTAGCCTGGATGAATCTTTCGGTGTGCCCTTCCAGACTCGTGATTTTGTGATTGCGCTTCATGGTTTTAAACTTTGTATGGTTTTTAAAATTGTATATTTGTTTTTAAGGTTCAATGTTTTTAATTTTTGTAAACGGCCCAGAGAGCTTTGGCTATGAGGTGGTATATAAATGCAATAAAATAAATAAATAAATAAATAAATATGTCACTGACACAATAGTAATGCGTTAGTGGTGGATTTATACTGGACCATCTGCACATCTTTCTGCTATGTTAGTTGTTCTGGGATGCTTTCCCAATGTTATTGCATTATCGCTGTCTGGAGGGGGCGCTCTTGCACTATAGCCAGTAGTGTAGTGGCAAATTCAGAAATGCAGGGTCCCTTCATGATACCCCCAGTCATGCACACCCTTTTTTGATGCTGGGTTGAGAATGAGATCCTTGCTAATGCCTTCTCTCACAATAAAAAGGTGTCTTGTAGGAGCCAATCAGCATGAAAGGGGGGAGTGTTAGCTACTGAGAAGAGTCTTCTCAGTGGTTGACTCACCTCCTTTCACTCTGATTGGCTCCAATCAGCAGGAAAGGACAAGGAAGCAAGTTAGAAGACTCTTCTCAGTGGCTAACACACTCTCATGCTGATTGGCCTGTAGGATGCTGAAGACCCTGCTGGGACCCTGCTCCCAAAAAAGTAAGGGGTCTAAGGCCCCCTGAGACCCCAAACGACTACACCCCTGGCTATAGCACAACAAAAGCAGGACAAAAAATAAACCACAACATCTGTGACAACTGGCACCCAGGACTTCTCCCAGACTATGAACTTGTTCCTGCAGAGGGAGTCCAACCCCTTCCCGAACAGGCCATACACCTAATTCCTGGCCACGGGAATCACCAGTGGTGTCATGGGCCCCAAGGAGAATTGCTGGCAAGACTGGGAGAATGGAAAGGGGATCACCAACACTGAGGAGGACATTGCCAGCACGGATGAAGGAAATGAGGGGGTTACAGACGATGTGTCTCCAGAAGCCTCGAAGTTGGCTGCTGGAGTTACTCAGGAAGGCTCAGACAGCCTTTCCTTGTCTCAGCAAGCTGGTGAGGATTCTCAACAGGCACCAAGGCCAAGCATCACGGCAAAAGAGATGAGTGCTGACAAAGACATTGGAACTTCTCAGGCAGAGGAAAATGAAAGCGACTCAGCAGAGTCAGAAACTGGCATGTCTCCAAAGTCACAGAGGATCATCATCACCATCATCATCACTATTTGTATGCCGCCTTTCCATAACAATTTATGCACAAGGTGGCTCACAACACAAACAGAAAAAAAGTTACACAATTCACTGTAAAAAATAAATTCAAATGGTCAACAAGTTAACAAAGACATCTTTAAAAACATACAATAAATTGATTCATCCATATAATTCCTAATAAAATCCAACAATGAAATACAGACGCATAATCCCAATAACAGCAAAACAAAACACAGACCAGCAGAAATTAAATTTTTACCGAAACAGAAGCCCCCAAACAACACCCCATAGTCAAGGTGGTCTCTGATAAAGAAGAGGCAGATAAGGATAAAGGATAAAGAAGAGGCAGTTACAAGTAGCCCAATTTCATCCATCCCTGTTGTAGCCCTCGCCTTGCAGCTCGTGCTGAAAAGATCCTGAATTAATAGTGTTAAGTGCCCACCCTATTTCTGTATATAAGAAGTAGCACTGCTTGTATTTGCTGTTGTGACAACTCGTCTACTGTTGCTTCAAACGTCTAGTATGCCTGTTCCTGTTTGAATCCTGGTTTAGGACTAGCATGAGATGCTAGATCCCTGTTCTGATTTCTGGAACAAAGCTTTATGCAGGAAAAAACCCAGTCTCTGAGTCCTGAGTCTGCTTCTGAGTTTGGGAGCCAGGACACCACCAACACCACTTCTGTCTTTTCAGGATTCAGCCTAAATTTTTTGGCCCCTGTCCAGCCCATTGTTGTCTCCAGACACTTGTCCAGAACCTTCATAGCCGCTTCTGGTGCAGATGGAATGGAGAGACAGAGCTGTGTGTCATCAGCATACTGAGGACGGCATGCTCCAGATCCCCAGATGACAGCTCCCAAAGGTTTCATTTAGATGTTAAATAGCAGAGGAGACAGAATGGACCCTTGTGGGACCCCACAGCCCCAAAGCCATGAAGCTGAGCAACAGTCTCCTAGTCCTGCTTTCTGGTAGTAGCCTTGCAGGTAGGAGTGGCACCAACACAATACAGGATTTCCAACTCCCACCTCCTTTAGTCGTTCCAGAAGAACACCATGGTCAATGGTGTCAAAAGCCACTGGGAGGTCAAGGGGAACGAGCAGGGTCGCATTGCCCCATCTGTCTCCCAATAAAGATCACCCACCGGGGCTACCATAGCTGTTCCTGTGCCAAAACTGGTCTGGGAACCAGACTGGAATGGATGTAGGTAACTTGCTTCCTTCAGGCATAGCTGCAGCTGGTTGGCCACCACTCTCTCAGCTTGCCCAGGAAGGAAATACTGGGGACTGCACGGTTGTTTTCTAAAACCTCTGGATCCAGGGAGGGCCTCTTCAAGAGAGGTTGCACCACCATCTCTTTCAAGGCAGTTGACATAACTCCCTCCCTTAGTGAGGCATTGACCACTCCTTGGACTCAAACATTCAATCGCCTCTTAAACAGTATGCAAAATTGAGAGGGCTCTTCCCCACCACTATCTCCAGATCACCTTGATGCATGGTATCAGTCTCTAAGCTTCTCTCTCACTCTTTCTGCCACTCCAAGTTAATCAGAATGACAACCGGAGGATCTGGTGGGCCGCCTGCATTGTTTTACCTTGTTCACGCGCCTGACTTCGCATTAATCAAACTGATGGCCTCTCCATTCGCTGCAGTGATTGATACACAGAACAAGGGCAAACAAAAGATTAGGGGTGAAGCACGAAGCCTTCAGCCAGTGCATTATCAAATTGTTATTTTTATTTTTAAAAAAAACTAAACACATGTGCAGCTGCAGCTCCGAAATGTTGATGACGCTTGAGGATTTCTCCTTAGCAACCTGTTGCATATGTGAATAATGATGCTGACCCACTGAGGTGGCTGGTCACGGTGATTCATGGAGGTGCATCTAGCGTTTTCATGATTCAGCATTCGTCATATGCTAAAGATACATTTCTTTACCATGGCCATTGACGGTTAAGGTGTTCCGTTGGTGGGACTCACCCTCTTTTGCTGAATGTAGACTGCTCTGTTCCATTTGGAATGGTTTTACTTTTTTTTTTTTTTTAAATTGTAATGGTTTTCTCTATCTTTATAATTATATTGCTGCAACCAGCCCTGGGACCTTGTGGTGGGCATGTAAGAATTTTATTATTATTATTATTATTATTATACAAAGTTTATATACCACTTGATTGCAATGAGAGCCAGTGTGGCGTAGTGGTTAGAGTGCTGGACTACGACCCAGGAGACCAGGGTTTGAATCCCCACACAACCACAAAGCTCACTGGGTGACCTTGGGCCAGTCGCTGCCTCTCAGCCTCAGAGGAAGGCAATGGTCAACCACCTCTGAATACCGCTTACCATGAAAACCCTGTTCATAGGGTCGCCATAAGTCGGGATCGACTTGAAGGCAGCCCATTTCCATTTCGATTGTAATGAGACTTCTAAGCAGTTTACAAGAATGGTTAAAATTATCCATAAAAACAGCTAAAAGCAAGTAATTAAAAACATTGAAAAGACTATTAAAATCATCAGTAAACTAAGAAGATTAAAACATATCATGTGTCTAGATAGGTGGGAGACCCAGAAGCTGCCCCCTTCCCAGCCTTTGGAGAATAGGGAGGGGGTCAGGGGTGAAGAGGAGGGGGAACGCCTGACAATGTCTCTCAAGGATGGGCGGTGCATTAAGAGAAGGTAGGAGATTCGTCCCCCTCGGAAATACCTGTCAATTTTGATTTTCTCAGTTTCTCATTTTTCCAATCTTAGACTCAGTTCTCCAAATGTCTGCAGCAATTTGCATATTTTTTTTAAAAAAATCCTCATGAAAATTCTCCCGTATTTTAGTGTGAATTGCTTCTAAGAAGCTCATTTTTGTAGGCAGATTTGACTACTATACTACTTTTGCAAGCAATTTCTCATTATATAATGCATTTTTATATGTTATTCTCATATGTTTCTTTTTATGCACACTTTCCCCTAATTTATGCATTTTTGTAAACATTGCTTGGTTGGGAAACTGCCTTTCAAAATTTGAATAAGTGCAAATTTCAAAGGGTGGCTGTGTTTTGGATCTCATATTGTCTCAGAAAGTGCACATTTAATAGATTCATCTTGAAATGCGAACTGCATTGAAATTCTTGCCCATCCTTACCTTTAGCCCGGGAATCCTCACAGAGACAGGAATTTTCACAAGTATTTGTGTCTTTATTTTAAAAGCTTGGCTGTAGGTGGGAAAATTGCTTGGAACAACTCCACAGCTCCTGCGCAGCCTTGGAAATCTTGGACTCCTGAACCTTGGCCTTTGCTCTCGGACTAGACCTGGAAGAGATTCTGCTCTTCACTAGCTGCTGAGTTTCTACCACTATAAGACCACTTTATTCCTTACAAGTAAACGTATCCATTGCCTGGTTTTGGGAGGAGGCCAGGTCACCCAGGCATAGTGCAGCTAGAGCGGACAGAGGAGAGTGAGAGTCTTGGGAACATCAAGCCGAACCAGATCTTGGAAAAGTTACTTTTTTGAACTACAATTCCCATCAGCCCCAGCCAGCATGGCCACTGGATTGGGCTGATGGGAGTTGTAGTTCAAAAAAGTAACTTTTCCAAGCTCTGAGCCAAACCCTGTGAGGGAAGGAACTTCTGGGAAGCTCCCCTATTTGTACTGGGATGGAAGGCTTGGGACCCAAGGGCTCTGCTTGTTTGCCCCAATGTAGCGGGAGTCGCAGTGAATATGGCCCTTGGGATGAATGAGACGGCCCTAGGCTAGCCAATCACTATCATATTTGGGGTGGTCCACTGGGTAGATAGGATACCAGACTTCCCTTTTTCAAGGGAGGAGGTTGCAGATTCAATGTGAGAGAAGGAACTGCCCTCAAGGGCAGCCCCAGAAGTACGTAGCCAACCAGAAGCACTTGTGTAAGAAGACCCAGTGGTGTCAGCACCCTTCTGCCCTGAGGACCCTTCATCTCAGGATCCTTAGCGCAACCACAGTCTTCCCAGCTCCATCCGAGTCAACCACCGTTAAAGCAGGCCAGGCCCCTTGGGATGATGAGGCCCCTTTCAGCTGCTGAGACGAAGCTGGAGCTCCTGTTTAAGGCTCAGTCAGAGTCCAGCCTGACTCTGTACGGAGCTGTTGGGTAGGTTTGTCTCCCTTCTGCTGAGGTCAGCACTCAGAAGAGAACCAATTGCTGTTACATTGCTTTGATTTATTTATTTATTTATTATACTTGTATACCACCCCATAGCCGAAGCTCTCTGGGCGGTTTACAGCAACTAAAAACAATCACAATTTAAAATACAATTTAAATCTTTTTAAAAAAACAATTTAAAACACAATTTAAACATTTAAAACAATATAAAACACATGCTAAAATGCCTGGGAGAAGAGGAAAGTCTTTCAGAGGGAGATGGAACTCCTATAGATGACAGCAACCCCCCCCGACCCTCAGGTCTACCCTGATGCTGGACCGGGTACCCTGGAGGGCATAGCTGGGAGAGACTGACTCCTCCCTGCTCACCCACCCAGGTCTCGGTTATACATGCCAGGTCGGCTGCCTCATTCACAATTAAATCATGAATGAGGGAGATCTTATTATGCACCAATCTGGCGTTGATGATTGATTTGTGTCTTGATTGTCCCCTTTGTTGTATTAATATGCTCTTCACCGCTTTGGGGGCCTTTCTGGGCCAAATAGCAGTACATAAATACACCACAACAGAATATCATTGCCCAGCAGAGGAGGTTTTGGTTAGTCACTGCTGGAGGTATAATTCTGGAAGAATTAGATTCTGGCACTGAGGTGCACAGATGTTTTTATATGGTAATGATGCCCTGCTGAATCCTTCAGAGCTAGCCAAATCTACAGTGTTAATCAACAGAAAGGAAATTAGGGTTGTGATTAAGGGTGGGCAGAAATTCTCCTTCCCAGTTTCCCAAAAATGTTTTCTTTCCTGGTGAAAATGGGTGTCACTTTTATGCTATTTTCTTTTGGGGGGGAGCAGGGGGCGGTTGGAAGATTGTCTCCACAAATTTTAGTGACCTTGCTTACCTTGCAAGGTGTCACAAGGAACTGTGGCCAGGAAGAAGCTGTGGTGAAAGCCTTGCACTAATTCCTGGTAGCCACATCTCCCAGAATGCCTTGGGTTGGGAATGATGAAATGTGATGTCATTCCCAAGGCACACCTGGTAGGAATGTGGAGAGAGCATCTTGTACTGGGGGGGGGGAGTAAAGTCCTTGGCCTCCTTGTGTAATTTCAAGTAAGGTAAGTATCAACCAGTGGAGGTTGGTCCATTAGAGCATATGGGGCATTGCCCCACCAACCTCACTCTGCCCTCTGCCAGCCCTCCCACCAGCTTTCCTATTTACAGTTAGCCCAGGGGGTGTCCCTGGTTGTCAGTTTCCTCCCCTTTGGCCTCAGTGTTGCCCCTTGTAGAACTCAGTAGGGAGGAGGATGGGGACAAAACTAGAATTGGTTGGCTCTGCCTGCCATTGGCTCTGGCGCCCCCTACTGCTGGCTCCCTGCCTTCTGCTGTATCAGTTCCAATGGGCATCAGCCTTCACTGGTGGCACTGCAACTCCCTCCTGAAATAAATTAGGAAGTTTATTCACTTCCCCCATGATTTATTGGGAGGGTTTTGTTTAGCCCCCAACCATTTAACAAGTAGTTGGGAAAAAAAATTTTTTTTTGGGTGCTGTTCCAATTTTGTATCATCACCCTTTGGAAGTTTTATCAGCTTGTTGATGTAATATCTGTGGCAGAGCTGTTCCTTGATTGAGACCAGGATTCCAGAATGCTCTGGGCCAGGCATAGGCTGGTCCACCCCAGGACTTAACAGAGAATTCTGGAAAGATGAACAGCAGTTTGTATGTCACTATGAGCAAGGAAGCTCCTCGGAAATATGCATCTACATTCCACAACAATACCCTTATTCCAAGTTCTTATTTCTAAGACTCCTAGGCCTCTGGACTCAACAGTTGACATCACCCTTCAGCTGCATTTTGGTTCAGGTATGTAAGCATGTGGTTTCAACTATACATTCCTCACTTTAATGCAGTTCTCATAATAACTTATTCAGTGTCAAATACCAATATAATCTTGGCTATTTAATCCCGCTACAACCCAGCTCTCCCTCCAAAGCGCAGCCCTCTCTCTACCAGGCCAAATCCCGATCTATACTGAACTCACAAACTCTTCCCTATCTATCAACTGTCAGGCACCCCAGTAGAAATATTCATCCCTGAGACACTCCACCAGTCACAAACCAGCTTACCCCAACATTCTGTCTCACCCATTTCCCCCCAATGCTCACCAGAACAGAACATAGAAAGCCTATTGGTCTATCTAGCTCGGTAATGCCCACTCTGACTGGCAGAGGCTCTCCAGGGTTTCAGGCAGGGGCCATTCCCAGTCCTGCTTGGAGATGTCAAGGATTGAAGCTCAGACCTTCTGCATGTAAGGCTGAAAGTGTGGTCCCCTTAATCACACAGCAAGATTCTAGTCCTACATAGGAAGCTGCTTTATACTGACTCTGACCACCGGCCCATCTACCCCAGTATTGTCCACACGGACTGGCAGCAGCTTTCCAGGGTTTCACATCCTTACGTGGAGATGCCAGGGACTGAACCTGGAATCTTCTGCATGCGAAACAGACGCTCCACCACTGCGCCGCAGCCCTTCCTATAGTCTGGGCTATGGCATTCTCTTCCGAAGATCAGACTGTCCCTCAGTTATATGCATCCAGAGGGCACCTCGAGGCCTATTTGCTCCCACAGGCATTAAGCCTAATAACAGTGACACCGTTTGCACTTACGCCATAATAAAGTTGTTACGTTTTTTAGATGCCGCAAGACTCTTGGTTGTGTATGTGTGTGCACCTTTGTTGTGAGGAAGCCTCGGCTCTTGTGAGAGGGCAGCTACGATGTAAGGGTTTCAAGGGGACAGACCTCCCAGCCCTAACTGAAGATGCTGTGGGGCCCTCCTGCATGCCAAGCAATGCTCTGTCACTGCACTGTGGACCTTAGAATCATAGAATAGTAGAGTTGGAAGCAGCTTGTAAGGCCATCAAGTCCAACCCCCTGCTCAACGCAGGGATCCAAATCAAAGCATTCCTGACAGATGGCTGTCCAGCTGCCTCTTGAATGCCTCCAGTGTCGGAGAGCCCACTACCTCCCTAGGTAATTGGTTCCATTGTCGTATGGCTCTAAGAGTTAGGAAGTTTTTCCTGATGTCCAGTCGAAATCTGGCTTCCTGAAACTTGAGCCCATTATTCCGTGTCCTGCACTCTGGGACAATTGAGAAGGGATCCTGGCAACCTTTCATGTACTTGAAGAGTGCTATCATATCTCCCCTCAGTCTTCTCCAGGCTAAACATGCCCAGTTCTTTCAGTCTCTCCTCAAAGGGCTTGGTTTCCAGTCCCCTGATCATCCTTGTTGCCCTCCTCTGAACCTGTTCCAGTTTGTCTGCATCCTTCTTGAAGTGCGGAGACCAGAACTGGATGCAGTGCTCAAGATGAGGCCTAACCAGTGCTGAATAGAGGGGAACTAATCTTTCATGCGATTTGGAAACTATACTTCTGTTAATGCAGCCTAATATAGCATTTGCCTTTTTTGCAGCCACGTCGCACTGTTGGCTCATATTCAGCTTGTGATCAGTGACAATCCCAAGATCCTTCTCACATGTTGTATTGCTGAGCCAAGTATCCCCCATCTTATAACTGTACATTTGGTTTCATTTTGCCTAAAAATAAAGCAAGATTTCAACCCTCATGGCTCTGAAAAAAAGGGGGTTGGTTTAAATGAGAAGCTGCCATATGCAGAGCTAGGCCATTGGTCCATCTTGCTCAGTATTGTCTACATTGACTGGCAGGGGCTTTCCATGGTTTGAAGGCAGAAGTCATTTCCCAGCCTTTCCTGGAGACTGACCCTGTGACCTTCTGCATCCAAAAGCAGACACTCTGCCACTGAGCTACGGCCTTTCCTCAAACAGAGAGTATTATTTTATTTATTTATTTAATTAAGCTTCTATACCGCCCGACTAGCAACAGCTCTCTGGGCGGTGAACATTAAAAATACAATAAAAAATAACACAATATAACACAATACAAAACTGTACAAAAAACTGTACAGTCTAAAATCAGATTATAATAATTTAAAATTAACATGAATTAAAATGCCTCAGAGAAGAGAAAGGTTTTAACTTGGCGCCGAAAAGATGATAGTGTCGGCGCCAAGCGCACCTCCTCGGGGAGACTATTCCATAGTTCGGGGGCCACCACTGAGAAGGCCTTAGATCTTGTCACCACCCTCCGGGCTTCCCTATGGGTCGGATCCCGGAGGAGGGCCTTCGTAGTAGACCGTAGGGTACGGGCCGGTTCATATCGGGAGAGGCGTTCCGACAGATATCGTGGTCCCGCACCGTATAAGGCTTTATAGGTACCAACACTTTGAATCTGGCCCGGAAGCATATTGGAAGCCAGTGCAGGCGAGCTAGCACAGGTGTTATATGCTCAGACCGCTTGGTTCTTGTTAGCAGTCTGGCCGCCGCATTTTGCACTAGCTGTAGCTTCCGACCCGTCTTCAAAGGTAGCCCTACGTAAAGCGCATTGCAGTAGTCCAGACGCGAGGTTACCATAACATGTACCACTGATGTGAGGTCCTCCTTACTCAGATAGGGACGCAGTTGGGCTACCAACCGAAGTTGGTAGAACGCATTCCGGGCCACCGAGGCTACATGAGCCTCAAGTGTGAGGGAAGAGTCTAAGTCTAAGATGACTCCCAGACCACGAACCTGTTCCTTTAGGGGGAGTGTAACCCCATCCAGGACAGGGTACATATCCACCATCCGATCAGAGAAACCATCCACCAACAGCATCTCAGTCTTGTCAGGATTGAGTCTCAGTTTGTTAGTTCTCATCCAGTCCATTGTCGGGCTGTTATTGGCTCTCGGGAGAACAATGATCATTTTCTACGTGACTGTGCTTCCTTCCTTCAGCTAGGAAGATCTGCAGTGCGAGGGCGAATTTGAACTTCTGCTGAGGAGCCAAACAAAATGACAAACCAGAGGGAGCGGACGTGGACACACTGTGTGGCTGCATATCTTTCCAGGCTGGAATGTAAGAAGCGGTTAATATTTGACTCAGGGAGTAGGAAGTAGGAGCCAGCCCAGGAGTTATGCCCGAGGGTTCAGTCTGAGGGGTGTGTGGGATTCTGCCCTGTTTTATGGAGGGTGGCATATCAATATGTTAAAGTCAGGGGTGGAGCCAAGAGCTAAAGTCAAGGGGTCAAACTTGAACATGCTAGAGTCAGAAATACCATTGTTGTTCAGGCAAAGTTCCAGCCTAAAAAGAGAGTGTTATTTCTTTGAAGATTTTTTTTAACCCCACTCTTCAGCCTAATGAAGACTCCCAGATTGGCTTACGGATCAGTTAAAACAAGGCTTGCAATCTAGAACTCAGACACAGAGCACCAAAGGAAGTGGGTTGGGAGGGAAGAGGATATAACCAAATGCAGGTACCTATTCTTAGCTGCCAATTCTTCTAATAGCCAGCTGGGGTGGAAACAGGCAAGGGGGCAAGAGCCAAAATATGCCGGTCTTTCAGCAAAGCCAGTGGAGTGCCCCTGCTTTCTGTCTCTCCCTCGACTGCAGACTGAAGGAACGCCCCCTAAGTTCCAGGCGACAGTTGAGAGACAGCCAAGCACATCTCTCGGCAGGGCAGACGGAGCAGCCCTGCTTTCCCTCTTGACTGCAGCCTGGCGGAATTGAAGGGGCTGAGAACTGTAACCAGTGGTTTACACTCGCGACCCTGGAACCAATTTTAGAAATTCTCCCAGTTAAACTGGAGTTCTGGAGGAGCGGCACATGGAGGAGAGCAAACAAGAGGAATGAGAAAGTGATGGCACTGTTCCAGAGCTTGGAAAAGTTACTTTTTTGAACTACAACTCCCATCAGCCCAATCTACTGACCATGCTGGCTGGGGCTCATGGGAGTTGTAGTTCAAAAAAAGTAACTTTTCCAAGCTCTGCACTGTTCTCCCTTTCTGGCTCCTTCGCAAGGTACTTATGAGGGATGGACAGATCAGTCTATTTCCATACCAGTTTTGCATGGACTCATTCATGTGTCTCTTCTTGTCTTCAACGTCTGGGTGACATGAGGTTGAGGAACCTGGAGGCCTTCAAGAGGCACCTGGACAGCCACCTGTCGGGAATGCTTTGATTTGGATTCCTGCATTGAGCAGGGGGTTGGACTTGATGGCCTTATAGGCCCCTTCCAACTCTACTATTCTATGATCCTATGATTCTATGAACTCTGCCTTACACCATGCTCTGCAACACTCCTGCAGGGACCACATGAAATTGAGTTGCAGACTGCCCACCACAGGTCTACACTGATAAGGGAGGTTCAAAACGGATGTCACGCCCATTTGTAATATGGGTGAAGGGAGGTGCAGTTCTTTCAACCATTTCTAATTCATTTCCCAAGCTGAAAACATCCTTGACTAGAGCAGGAAGCCCACCAAAGGAAGACAAGGGAACATGCTAAATGGTTTTTAAAAGACACTGCTGAAACCCAAAAACCTCTCCTGGTGATCTTGAATGATGTCTAGTAAATAAATGGACAAGGCAGGCAAGCAAAAGAAAAGGGCCCAGCATGAAGGAGAAGCTTCAAAAACGATCAATGAGGCATAGCAGAGCAATACAATCTCAAATACAGAGGGAAGACGAGTGCGCTTTGAAGTAGAGTGGGTGGGAAGTGGCAACAGAAGGAAAGGGAAACTGTACTCAAGGCTTTCAGACAAGTAGGGAGGTTTTATTACGTTGGTGGTGGTTAGTTCCCAAGGAGTGGGGGGGGGAGAGATGTAGAAGGCTGTAGGAGGAACCGCTTAGAGCCTCTGAGGAGGTGGTGAAAGCAATTTGATGACAGTGGGAAGAGAGGGAGGCTTCTAAAAGATCAAGAAGACATGTACCCCCGCGCATCACTGTGCAAGGAAATGCCACAAAATAAGTGCATCAGGATTCAGAACTGCAGCTCAGTGGTAGAGCATCTGCTTTGCACCAAGAAGGACCCAGGTCCAGTCCTCGCAAGATACCCTTGTCTGAAACCTTGGAGAGGTGCTGCCTGTCAGTGCAGACAATACTGAGCCAGATGGACTTGGGGCAAGGCAGCTTCCCAATGTTCGAGAAAAGCAGAAGGCAGGAGGGGGAGAAACAGAACAGCTAACCAGCCTGGACAAACCATCATTCCAAGGGGTCGGACCATTGGTTCATTTAATTCAGCATAGTTTGCACTGACTGGCAGCAGCACCCCAGATCAGACCAGTGTCTCTCCCAGCCCTGACTTGAGAAGCCGGGGATTGCACGTAGGACCTCCGGCATGCAACACAGATGCTGTGGCCCTTCCTCGGACGGATTGCTAAGTTAGTGTAGCACAGAACCTGCAGTTTTCTAAGCTTCATTATCTGACCTCCAGGCCACACCCACCACTGGCCTTGCTTTACCCGCCCTCACATTTTTGCCTGGCTGGAAAGGCGTCCTTGAACTCTGATCGTGCCTCTTGCTTGCTTGGAAGGAGGATAAGAGAGGGGTGGGCGAGTGAGCGTAGAAACTAGCCTACTGTAGAAAGGTAAACATTTACATCCATGGCTCCACCTACTTTTGCCTCTGGCCACACCCACACCCAACATGCTAAGTCATGAGTGGAAAGGGAAGTCTGCATCAGATCTGAGATCACAGTAAGGAATGAACAGGGCTGAGGAGCAACCAAAAAGGCAAAGCATCCCAACACGGATGCCTTGAAGTGCAGACTCAGATATCTCACTATTATACATGTGCAAGCACTATCCACAAGCAGAAAAGGGGGTGGAGAGAGAAACCGTATAATCATTTAAGATGCATCTACACAAGCCACGTCCTCAAGTCAAATTCACTGTTAAAGCCTTCTCTGGACTTGCATTTGATGCTGTATCAAGACGCAGCTCTCCAGTGACATCCAACAGAATTTGATATCAAAGGCAGACCCGTCACAGCCAAATCCTGCTTTGCTGACGTGCCGTGAATGTCAGCCTCGATAAGTTACATCACGGTGGTTGTATTACAGATATAGGGTATCACATAATCAAGTGATGATTATAAGGTTATAACTCCATCAAGAGAGATCTGTTGGTGCAGGGTTGCAATCCTGTGATACATACCACACGTCCTAGTTTTGTTCTGTTCTGTTACAGTTTATTTTTATGCCGCCTTTTGGCCAAAAAGGCCCTCAAGGTGGCTGACAAAAAATAAACACAAATAAAAAATGCACATCAGAAAAGAACACAGCTTACAAAAATTTAAATAACAAAATATTAGCATTGTTAAAAAAGCAACATCTTTCAATAACAATACAATAACAATCAACACTACCACTTACTTCCCTACACCACGTGTGATATCTGTGAAAGGAGCATAAACCTTTCCCCCTAGATATCCATAGGATGGTGTATCATCAAAAGTGGAAGCATTTTTATGGCAGTGCCTAACGTGTACATGGAAAAAGAGCATAGCCCCTGCTTTTAGCTTGCAGTCAGAAAAGAAATGAGATAAGAAGGAAGAACTGAAAGCAAAATATTCAATATCAATATGTTAGCAGTAATAGGCTTTTCTGACAGGTTTTGTAGCTTGTGGTTTCTATTTTTTTATTTAATTTATATCCCACCGTTCCTCCCAGAAGGAGCCCAGGGCAGCAAACAAAAACATTAAAAACACTCTAAAACATCTTAAAAACAAAAGGCTTTAAAACATATTAAAACAAACCATATTTAAAAACATATTTTAAAAACTCTTCAAAAACATCTTTATTATTATTATTTTTAAAAGTTTTTAAAACATCTTAAAAAGCAATTCCAACACAGACACAGACTGGGATAAGGTCTCTACTTAAAAGGCTTATTGAAAGAGGAAGGTGCTGAAAAGATAACAGAGATTGTGCCTGTCTAGTATTTAAGGGGAAGGAATTCCAAAGGTTTGGTGCCACCACACTAAAGGTCCACTTCCTATGTTGTGTGGAACGAATCTCCTGAGAAGTTGGCATCTGCAGGAGACCCTCACCTGAAGAGTGCAGTGATCGACTGGGTATATAAGGGGTAAGATGATTTTATGACATTACCACTCTCTTGATTAGGATGGATGTATCAGTCTATTTCCTTTCCATGTCGGTTTTGCACATACTTATTCATAGGTGTGTTACATCTAGTGTTTTGTAGGGGGTTTTTTATTTAAAAAACCTATGTAAATTGTATACATTTTGTATGCATTCTTCCCCTAACATATACATTGTTGTGCTCATTAAAAACAAAACAAAACCCTGAAACTGAATTGCAAAATGTAGAGACATCTGCAGTCTGGTTGACAGCTGTGTTTCAATTCGCATGTTAATCCAGGACTAGGGAATAAAGTCAGTTTGCTTTATGTTGCTGACTGATTTTAAACTCGGGTTTCATTTTTTGCAGACATGTTGTATGCAGGGTTTTGTTTTTTTTAAAAGTCCAAATCTCCAAATCACTTCAAAACACTTAGGAGGGGTTGATTTGGTTCAGGATGATTTGAAGGGATCATACTTCAGGTTAGACAAGATCCAGATATTTCCAAATTACCTCAACATCTTTTTGTGATGTTGTTGGCCTTATAGAGGTATTGCCCAAATATGGAGTTTGGTTATTTTTTTCTTATGGGACAACATTTCTATCTTTATTATTTATTTTAGTTCTTTTGTGTGTTTTCCCTTTTATTAGTAATGTGCTCATACACATTGAAAAGAAACACTACCAAACCTCCCACTCTTGAGATCACATGTATGATTGTATGAAGATGCTTTTTCCGGCAAGGTTTTGCCACGGTAGCTATGCACTGATAAAACACTGATAAAAAAGAAACTGGAGGTAATTGTATAGACAGCCATATCAAGAATCTGTGTGGTGTTTTGCTAGTTTATGGAAGCACATTTATGGACTGAACACAGGAAGCTGCTTTATGCTGAGTGGTGCATTGGTCCACCTACCTTAGTATTGCCTGCACTGACTGGCAGAGGCTTTTTGGGATTTCAGACAAGGTCTCTCTCAGTCCAAGTCCAGAACTCTGCTCTGACAGGGGCCAACCAGTTTCCCATGAGAAGGCCGTACCTGGAGAGCCCGGGGATTGAACCTGGGACTTCTGCATGCAGGGGAGACGCTATCACCCCTTGTCGCAGTGCAATGCTACATATGGTTGTTCCCCCCAGTTTTTAATAAATGTGCATGTGTACATTAATGACACACAGAAGGAACATTGCAAAGGAAACGTAAGGAACTAACTGCCGGGACCTTTGGGGTGGGCGAGCTGGGTGGTTGCCCAGGGCTCTGAGCTGAGAGGGGCAGCAAACTGAGCTCAGTGACTTTTTCTTGCTTTCTTAATGTACTGTGCAGTGAGCTAGGGCGGCAAAAACGCAAGTGTCTTACTCTTTTTTCAAGGTTCCAAAGGATGTTTGGGTACTTACTACAGAAATGATCTTTCTTCAATGAGCTTTAAAGTATTTTCTTTTTCAATTTCCACTTTGATGTCACTGCCACTAGGTGAAAATCAGTGGGACACAGATTTACTTTGAGGCAACATTACTGAGCGCTTAGCGCTACAAGTACTATAAATACTATAAGCACTGTATATATAATAATAAAATAAAGCTGTAAGCCGTAAAAGGTCATCTGGATACCTTTTCTATTCATAACTTTTCTTTATTATTTTTTAAAGATAAAAATAATAGGTATTTTGAAATAGATGCTTACCGAAAGATAGGAACTGGTACAAAGCAAAATACATTAAAAGTAAAACCTGTGATAGTTCTGCTGCACGCAGTCACTGCTCAGACTGTGGCTTTTCGAGCTCTGACTTGTGCAAACTGTAGTGCACTTGCTGAGAGATCACGGTTTTGAGCAATGTCATTCTTGATGGATAGGACAGCAACTGATGTGAGCCTCTCATTTTGAAAAGCTACACCCACCACTGGTAACTATAACAGGAAGTGCTATGTTTTGCAATCCTGCACAAGCCATGCAACTTGGTATCACTGCAAAGCTGCAGGTCTGCCTGGGGATTGGGCAACTGGGGCAATTTGCCCCAGGCCCCCCAAAAGCAAGGGATCCCTGCCTCAATTTGAGTGTATACCATTGGCCTCTGCCCTGACCTTGCCACATTGCTCACCAGAATTCTTGGTATTTTGTTTAAAGTTTTCATAAAAAGAGGAAATGGTATAATACAGTGTAACACCAACATCTAATTGTGACATAATGAGCCCCCTCCCTGGCCACTATGGAGGAAACATTTTACATAGTTGTATATGAAACAGAATCAATGCTAATTTGAGGCTTAAGATGGCTGTTAAATGTATCCTTGGGATGCTGGAAGAGGCAGACCTGCTTATTAGTTAGGTCTTCAGCCCAACTGTAAGGCAGTCTAAACCAATCAGGGAAAGTAAAATCTTTCCTTATGCCTGGGCAGCAATAGACATAATCTATATATATAATCTGTAATCTATAGACATAATTTATCGGGTAGGTTTACGATTGGCCCAGGCCAAGTAGCCCTGGTTACAGAGGTTGTTGTAACGATAGAAGGAACAGGGAAGGCTTTAAGGAGGAATTCTATGGTAGAGTGGCAGCCTGTTCTTGGAAAGAACCCCAGGCTGCCTGGGGAAAGAGTTTAATGAGTGAACACCACCAAAGATTTCCAAGCAAGGTGCTATTGGAGAGTAATTTTCTGTGGTGGTTGCCACAGGGAAAGACACAGAAGTGGTGTGAGGTCAGGCCTTCAAGGAGGAATCCTTCCTGAGTGAGTAGTGGAAAAGGCAGAAGGCCACAACCAGAAGACCTGTGAGACTGAGCCCCAGGAAGCAGAAAGAAGCACTGCCAGAAGGGGTTTGGAATTTGGAGGAGTTACTCAGAAGATGCAAAGAGCCAGTGTGGTGTAGTGGTTAGAGTTTTGGATTATGACCTAGGAAACCAGGGTTCAAATCTCTACTCAGCCATTTATTTATTAATTATTTGATTTATATCCCGCCCTTCCTCCCAGCAGGAGCCCAGGAAGGCAAACAGAAATGCTAAAAACATTTTAAAATCATAAAAACAGACCTTAAAATACATTAAAACAAAACAACTTTAAAAACATTTTAAAAAGCTTTAAAACATCTTTTAAAAAAGGGTTAAAACATATTATTAAAAAGAAACATATTAACAAGCAATTCTAACACAGATGCAGACTTGGATAGGTCTGAACTTAAAAGGCTTATTGAAAGAGGAAAGTCTTCAAAAGGTGTGGAAAAGATAGCAGAGATGCCACCTGCCTAATATTCAAAGGGAGAGAATTCCACAGGGTAGGTGCTGCCACACTAAAGGTCCGTTTCCTATATTGTGCGGAACGAACCTCCTAATAAGATGGTATCTGCAGGAGGCCCTCATCTGCAGAGTGCAGTGGTCGACTGGGTATATAAGGAGTAAGACGGTCTTTCAGATATCCTGGTCCAGAGCTGTATAGGGCTCTGTACACCAAAACTAGAACCTTGAACTTGGCCCAGTAGCAAATGGGCAGCCAGTGCAATTCTTTCAGCAGTGGGGTGACATGTTGGCGATATCCTGTCCCAGTGGGCAGTCTCGCCGCTGCATTTTACACCAGCTGCAGCTTCCAGACCAACCTCAAGGGCAGCCCCACATAAAGCGCATTACAGTAATCCAACCTGGAGGTTACCAGTGCATGGACAACAGTGCTTATGCTATTCCTGTCCAGAAACTGCCGCAGCTGTCTTACCAGGTGAAGCTGGTAAAAGGCACTCCTAGCCACTGAGGTCACCGGGGCCTCTAGCGACAAAGATGGATCCAGGAGCACCCCCAGACTATGGACCTGCTCTTTCAGAGGGAGTATGACCCCATCCAAAGCAGGCAACTGACCAATTATCCAAACTCAGGAACCACCAACCCACAGGGCCTCCGTCTTGCTAGGATTCAGATTCAGTTTATTGGCCCTCATCCAGCCCACCACCGAGTCCAGGCAGCGGTCCAGGGCTTGCACGGCCTCTCCGGATTCAGATGTTATGGAGAAATAGAGCTGGGTATCATCAGCCTACTGCTGATACCTCGCCCCAAATCTCCTGATGACTGCTCCTAAGGGCTTCATATAGATGTTAAACAGCATGGGGACAAGATGGTACCCTGTGGCACCCCACAGCACAACTGCCAGAGGGCTGGAAGACAGTCACCCAATATTATTCTCTGAGAGCGACCCTGGAGATAGGATCGGAACCACTGTAAAACAGTGCCTCCAGTACCCATCTCACCAAGTCGGTCCGGAAGGATACCATGGTCAATCAAGTAAGGGATCAAGTAAGAATAACAGGGTCGCACTCCCCCTGTCCTTCTGCTGATAAAGGTCATCCATCAGGGCGACCAAGGCCGATTCAGTTCCATAACCAGGCCTGAACCCAGACTAGGATGGGTCAAGATAATCTGTTTCATCCAAGAGTACTTGCAATTGCTGCGCCACAACCCTCTCAATCACCTTCCCTAAAAAGGGGGTATTTGCAACCAGTCAGTAGTTGTCACAAACCAATGGGTCAGGGTGGGCTTTTTTGGGAGTGGTCAGATCACCGTCTCTTTCAAGGTGGGTGGAACCACTCCCTCCCACAATGATGCGTTGACCACACCCTGGATCCACTCGGTCAGACCCCCCTGGCAATCTTTAATAAGCCAAGAAGAGATGATGATGATGATGATGATGATGATTTATACCCCGCCTTTCGGCCAAAGGCCCTCAAGGCGGCTTACAAAAAACACAGATATAAAAACGCAATATAAAATACATCCATAAAACAATACAATTTACAAAATACGATTTACAAAAGTTAAATAACTGCTCTTAGGCTCACATGTAGCATTACTTATTTTGTCTCATTCCATTTTAGAGCTATCCAAGGAAGAATAACAACGTAAGGAGATCCCTGCTGGATCGAGCCATTGGCCCATCTAGTCCAGCAATCTGTTCTGACGGTGGCCAACCAGATGGTCGTGGGAAGCCGACGAGCAGGCCCTGAGAGCAACAGCACTCTCCCCGCCTGTGATTCCCAGCAACTCCCTTCCAGAAGCATCCTGCCTCCAACAGTGGGAGGAGAACGTAGCCATTAGGGTTGGTAGCCATTGACAGCCTGCTCCTCCATGAATTCGTCTCATCCTCTTATGGCGATGAACTCCACAGTTTGACGATGCACTTTGTGAAGACGCATTTTCTTTTGTCTGTGCCGAATCTTCCCATTTGGGAGCAGGATGTGGCATGCAGCCCGCTCTGCTTTTCCTAAGCAAGCCTGTTGCCCTCTGGTGTGCTGGAGGATGTTGTTCTGTGGCCAGTGCTGGTCAGGTTTGGCTACCAGTCTGATTAGCTCCTGCATGTGGAGGGGGGGAGGGTAACTTTGCCGAAGGCATCAAAATGCCTTGTGCCAGCCCTGGATTTTATGAAGGTAGAGAAACATGCCTGAAAAAGAATACAATCATTCCCCCCTGATCTTTCTCCAAAGCTCTGAAGTTTGAGGTGAGAGAGTAATCTCAAGCGACAGAAGCATTGCTGTTTATTCTCCTTAAGATTGATTCAAAGCCAGCCAGCTTCCTCCTCACCCACTGCAGTTGAAATAGCTGGATAGATTTTCCTCTAAACATATATAATTCTTGGTTTAGATGCTTCATAAATCACCCTCTTTATCCCGCCAGGCATCCAACCGGCACCTATTATCGCCATACTATTGTAGCCCAATCTCAGCAGAGCACATTTCTCCATTTTCCACAGCTTTGCCATCCCAGAAACAAAAGAGGAAAGAGACGGAATTTGCATTTCAAATCATTGTTTGTTGTTATGACAACACGATGTGAATTTGGTTCCGGGCTGCAGGTCTTCCAATTCTGGGCTTCGAGGCGATATATGTATACGTTTATTTGGGAAATAAGAAGATGCATGTCTATATTCTGAGCAATTGTTGAAAAAAAAATACATTATTTCTTATCTGTCACATACCCAGAGATATTCTTACATTTACATATTGCCGATATAGAACACTGAAGGGAAACACACACACACAAACACACACACACAGGGCACATAATGCAAGCCACACTTGGCTAGAGAGCAGCATTTCCCCGGTGGTGGCCGGGAGTACCTTTCTGAGCGGTTTATTTACTTATTTATTGCATTTGTATCCTGCCCCATAGCTGAAGCTCTCTGGGCGGTTTACAACAATTAAAAACATTAAAAACAAATATACAAGTTTAAAAACACATTTTTAAAAAACAATTTAAAAACACAAGCTAAAATGCCTGGGAGAAGAGGAAAGTCTTGACATTGGTGCCAAAAAGATAACAGCGTTGGCGCCAGGTGCACCTCATCAGAAAGATCATTCCAGAATTTGGAAAGATCCCTTTTCTCGTGAACATCAACTACCGCAGTCATTCTGGTGCTATTGCTTCAACATGCTCTTTCAGCATCAGCCTCTGAAGAGGGCTCAGAAATCCCAGTTGGTCCCAAATTTGGGACTTTTTTTCATGGAGGATAAAGCTATCGTTCTTGGAGGATAAATCGACCAGTGGCTACTAACGCTGGTGGCTATATTCTACTTCCACTCTTGGAGGTGGTGTGCTTCTGAATACCAGTTGCTGGCAACCGCAGGAGGGGAGAGGGCTGTTGCACCGTTGGACTAGGTGGGCCAATGGCCTCATCGAGCAGAGCTCCTTTTATGCTATCAGTGTTTACACAATTTGAGAAGAGGTTTTGAGCAGGAGTGGGAAACCTCAGGTTCAGGAGAAAAAATTAGCCCTCCAGGCCTCTCTGTCTGGCCCCTTGGATTCTTCTTAGACCACACCTTCTTCCAAGCTGCATCCTCTTTCCCCACGACATCCATCTCCCGGTGTGGCCTGTTCCACACCCTTCTCAAGAGCTTTTGCCTGGCTGGAATGTGTCTGAACTCTGGTAATGAATCTTGCTTGCCTACAGGAAGGGTGTGTGAGTGTGTATAGAAACTAGCTTACTGTAGAAAGGTAAAACATATTCATTGCTCTGCCCACTTTTGCTCCTGGCCCTGTCCACACCCGGGATGTGGCCCCAAGAAGATTGCCCAAAATGGAAGGGAGCTCTATTGGTTCAATGGAACCAATGACCTAGAGAGGTAGTGTGCTCTCTGACACTGGAGGCATTCAAGAGGCAGCTGGACAGCCGTCTGTCGGGAATGCTTTGATTTGGATTCCTGCATTGTTGGACTCAATGGCCTTATAGGCCCTTCCAACTCTACTATTCTATGATTCTATGATTCTAAGGTTCCCTACCCCTGTGTTCCTATGATCAGAACCTAGGAAGCCACTTTATACAGCTCCTACTGGGAGGAAGGGCGAGATATAAATCTAATAAATAAATAAATACACAGTCAGACTATTGGCACATCAAGCTCAGTTTTGTCTGCTGTGGTCGGTGGGGGCTTTCCAGAGAACAGTCTTTTTCAGCTTTTTCCTGGAGCTGCCAGGGATAGAATCTGGGACCTTCAGCATGCAAAACAAGAGTTCTGCCACTGAGCTATAGCCCATCTTAGCCCGGATTTGAGCTGCATTTAGGGGTTGCACAGGCTCAAAGATGTGCTCTGTACTTGTGCATTTCTCTCTCTCTCTCTATAAAAAAACTGATCTGTTTCTGAGTCACTCTGTGCTATTTCTGCTTCAGTCTGTAATTCGAGTTCTGAACCTCTCTGTATAAAACTAAACTTTGTTTTCTCTGTTCATTATTAGATATATCTAGAAATGGCCACAACGTCCCCCCTTTTGGATTAAACGTGCAGGAATAAGAGCCGCTCCAGAGTGAGTTAAGCCTGCCAAATTGCAGCAGATCAGTCCAGGGACTTTCTGTGGGGAAAGTAAAAGGCATTCACTTTCCTTCATAATCCCTTATGGGGGGGGGAGGAGTTTGTCTCTTTCTCCTTCTTACCTTACCTAACGTTAATATAATTAAGACGTGGCTGAGTGGTGTGTATTTTTCCTTGTACATTTTTAAAAAACGTGCAGCTTCACTTTGAACTTTCTGGTGCTAGGCCTTGCAGCCCTCCAATAGGCCTTACCACGTGTGAGGCTGCCTAGAATCCTGCCTGCAAAGTTATGAACAGCTCTTGTTGTTTTTTGTTTATTAAAGTAGAGCAATGTAGGCTTTAAAAAAAAGTAGCCAAAGCTTTTCACTTAAAAATAAATCAATCCTCTGCTGCTGTGCTGTAACAAAGTAATAAAAACAATCTAGAGTGCTTCTGCCTCCAAATTTCGGACAAAATCCATGGATTTAGAGGAAAAAATGGTGCTATAAGACACAGAAACCACAAAGTGACAGGGACACACTAGGCTTTGTGGGGGTCCTGATCTTGATTTGGGGAGGGGGTATTGACATCCTGCTTCATCTTAAGAGGGGGGAAAGACTGCTGAATGCCCCCAATTTGCATTGTTATTTGCCCCCCTCCCAGAGTTGATGCACACCCTTAGCTACCTCCATTCAGAGATTTAGCTTCTTGAGACATAGGAAGCTGCCATGCTCAGCCAGTATTGTCTACATCTGGGGACGCCAACATGGTGCCCTCCAGCTGTTGGGATTACAACCTGATTCAAGTTCTTTTCCCTTCTAATCTTTGATAGAGGGTGGGTGGCCAGGTGAGAGAAGGCCTTCTCAGTAATTATTCCCAAGTTCTGGAGTTCACTGTCTTGGGAGTCTCACTGGTGGTCTTCCTGTCTCCTGGACACCACTCAGTCCAAGAGAGCTAGAAGAGGGCTCTTCAAGTACTTGAAAGGTTGCCACACAGAGGAGGACCAAGATCTCCTCTCAATCATCCGGAGTGCAAGACACGGAATAATGGGCTCAAGTTGCAGGAAGCCAGATTTCGACTGAACATCAGGAAAAACTTCCTGTTAGAGTGGTATGACAATGGAACCAATGACCTAGGGAGGTGGTGGGCTCAACACTGGAGGCCTTCAAGAGGCAGCTGGACAGCTGCCTGTCAGGGATGCTTTAATTTGGATTCCTGCAATTAGCAGGAGGTTGGACTTGATGGCCTTATAGGCCCCTTCCAACTCTACAATTCTATGATTCTATGAAGACCTGCTCCCTCCTTTGTCTGGCCTATTTTCAGCCAGCCTTGACTGACTCCAGCGACAAAGGGTGCTTCTTCTCCTAAGGATGCTTAGAGGCCATCGGGGTGGGGTCTTGTTTACAGGTCAAGATTTAGTTGTGGAGATGTATTGCTTTTGCTATTATCTGTGCTGTGTGGGGGTAAAGCTGCAATGCAGTGGGGAGATCAGCCCAATGCAGGCACACTGATGGAGTTGATCTGGTGCTCCTGCTGGTCCTTCCACACGGTGCCACCCTCCCCGCCACCTTGTCCTTCTCGGAAAGTGGCAGTGGCCTCATTGCTGGGAAGCTAGCATTGTGCCCCTGCTCCATTGGGCGAGCAGTTTCAGGGCAAAGGCCTTTCCAGTGGAGGCTAGCCTCTTTGGGCACATGGGCCACTACCCCACCAAGCTCAACCGGCTTTCAGCAGCCGCCCCCTTGCCGGCCTTCTCACTTACAACCATCTGAGAGGGTGGCCCTGGCTGCCAGCTTCCACTTCCTCAGTCTAAGCGTTGCCCTTGTACAACTCAGCAGGGAGGAAGAGGATGGGGCAAAACTATAATGCGTTGGCGCCACCTGCCATTGGCCCTGGCGCCACCTATTTCTGGCTTCTGGCCTCACCACTTCCAATGGTCCCCAGGCAGCCAGCACTGAACTATACACTGCCTAAACATGAAATGCATGCATATAGAGCAGCCTTTCCCAACCAGATGTTGTAGGACCACAACTCCCATCTTTCCTGGCCATTGGCAATGCTGGCTGAGGCTGATGGGAGTTGTGGTCCAACAACATCTGGAGGCACACTGGTTGGGAAAGGCTGATATAGAGAAAGAAAAGACAGAAGAACCAGGGAGGGAGGGAGGGAGGGAGGGAGGGAGGGAGGGGGGGTTGGGAAGGAGGCACAGATTGAAATTCTATCGTGCTTGTTGTTATACAAATGATTACTTGAGCAAGTGGTGGCAGCGGAAATTGAGAAGGAAGGAGTGAGGGTGACAGCTCTCCCCCCTTTTCTTGTCTTTTCCCTTTACCAGCAGGTGAAAAAGTCCACCTTTACATCAAGAGCGCAATCGTGCAGCTTGCCTGCACTCCACTCCAGATGAAGCTCCGTCCTCCTTCTCAGGGCTCCCCGTCCCTCCTTACCTAACGCTAGTTGCAGCAGTGGGCCTAATTCATCCCACAAAGTCTCCCCATTTGCGTGGGGCAAGTGCAAATGAGGCTGGCCGAAGGGGGCGCTGCGGGCAGCTGCAAAGCTGTGTGGAAAGTGCTTTGCAAGTGCTGACAATCAGCCGATCATTGTAATGCTCTGCATGTCGCTTTGGCCCTAGCTATCAGCTCCTCAGGGAGACTACCGTGCAAAAATGATGTCACAATACCACCAGGTGATTGACAGGTGGGTGACCCCCCCCCATCCTTGAGCCACGGGGATGGGGGAGATAAGGATCTAATATGTTGGCCAGACCCAGTTCCTCAGCCCTGTACTAGTGGTATAGGAGGAACTCTAGGTCCTGTGGGATGAGTCTACACCACAGCTCCACCCTGTGCCAGCTGGTGATTTGTGAATGCGCCTCTCTGGTCATATCATAATTGGCTCACATATTCAGAACATCAGACGCTGCCTCTATAGTAAGTCAGACCATTGGTCCATCGTAGAAAGCACATGAGATGTTTGTCCAAATATGGGGGGGGGGAGAATAAAAGGTACAACAAAAGGAAGTAAACGTTGGGGAGGAAAGAGACAAACAAGCACATACATGCACTAATTATTATTGTTTTATTATTATTTATTAGACGTACTAGTGGCTTGTTACCTGTAGGCGTCCAAGCAGCTTACAACATTATTAAAAACCTAAATACGTAACGCCATAAAATCAGAAACAACCCCCACAACAGCCACAGGAAGGTTTGCAGAACACTAATCAAAAAACGACATCATCTCAGTCTTTCAAATGCCTAGGGGAAATGTTAAGTCTTTCCCTGGTGCTGAAAAGATGTCTCTGAAGGTGCCCAGCGGCCCTCGCTAGGGAGAGCATTCCACAGATGGGGAGCCACCACTGAAAAGGCCCTCTTTACCTTGTCACCACCCTCTGAGCCTCCCTCAGAGGGGAGACCTGCAGAAGGGCCTTTATAAACTTATTCCTAAAGGTCCATGATGTAACACACATGGCGCTGGTCAGTGGTGGAGCTAGGTAGTTTTAGATCCCGGACTTCATGGTCTTATGCATCCATTCCCCCTCCCCTTTAGACAGCTATGTGTATTACTTCAATGATGAAGCCCCCATACATCATTTATCTTGCCTCTACAACCCTCACCAATCCATGCTTTATAACCGCTTTGGCATTCCTGATATGTCAAAGCAGACAAACCAATAAAAATAGAGTTTGCCAACTCCGATGAGAAAGAGAGAGAGAAACACTGAACATGTGCAGTTTTGTATTTTAAAAACTCTGTGAAACATAAGGTTAGATTCTGGTTATTTTCCAGCACTGGAAATGTGGAAGGAGAGACAAAGGGGATAGATAGTAAGCAAAGGAGGAAGAACATCACATCAAGTTGTTGGATGCATGTCCCTTCAGATAGCCTTCCAGGAAAATGGCTCTTTATGAATATGTCTTGAAACGTGCCCACAAATGGATAGCACTCTTCAAGTACATGAAAGGTTGTCACATAGAGGAGGGCCGGGATCTCTTCTCGATCGTCCCAGAGTGCAGGACACAGAATAATGGGCTCAAGTTGCAGGAAGCCAGATTTCGAAGACATCAGGAAAAACTTCCTAACTGTTAGAGCCATACGACAATGGAACCAATGACCTAGAGAGGTACTGGGCTCTCCGACACTGGAGGCATTCAAGAGGCAGCTGGACAGCCATCTGTCAGGAATGCTTTGATTTGGATTCCTGCATTGCGCAGGGGGTTGGACTTGATGGCCTTATAGGCCCCTTCCAACTCTACTATTCTATGATTCTATGATTCTATGAATTATGTGGCCTTTTAAGAACCCCACCAATGACCTATATCATCTCTAGCAAAATAAGAGATGCTTACGGACAATAGACCTTTCATCAAGAGAATTTGGGGGAAGGGGGAGGGCAAATCAGAACATCAGCGGCTATTTTAGACCTGGAGAATTGTTAAACTATGGAATTTGATCCCACCAGGGGCAGTGATGACTACCAATTTGGATGGCCATAAAAAATGATTAGATACATTCATGGAGGATAAGGCTCTGAATGGCTACTAGCCATGATGGCTATGTCGCAGCTCAGTATGGCTCTGAATGCCAGTTACCAGGAATCGCAATGAGGTGGGGGAGTGCATTGTGCTCATGTCCTACTTGCAGGCTTCTCATCTGGCTGGCCATTGTGAGAAGAGGATGGGCCTTGGTCTGATCCAGCAGGGCCCTTACATTCCTAAGAAGTCAAAAGGAATTTGCCTAACTGGATTCTATCAGTCTGAAGTTACGGTTCAAAGCATTTCAGGGGGACCAGGCATGTTTCGACATTTCATGGAGCAAGTTGCGGGATGAGCCTAACAAATGATTCTGCAAATGTTGGCCTCCTTGGACAGCATAGCTGTTTCTGGAAGGACTTTCTGACATGAGGAGAAAACTCTAAATGTGCTATCTGGGCTAGAAGCTTATGGTTTAGCCCCATCAATAGATGTATAAGCATCTGCCAAGCATCGGGGCACATATTTTCCAGTAAAAGCCAGTTGTCATTGGCGCTATCTGGACAGTAGCTGTTACACTTTCGGAGTACTCTCAGAGTATTCTGTGCCTCAAATTCAAAAGCAGACTCCCTCCCCCCAAAAACACCTTGAAATGCTCATGCTCCATTGGAAGAAAATAAAATCAGCTTCAAATGCAGTTTACACCGGTAGAATTGTCAAAACGCGGTCCAAGAATTTGAGGGTCCTCCCTGATGATCAAGTCTATTTGTTTGAATGCCATAGTTGCATTTTTTCCTCTAAATGACATGAGAGCAAGTTATGGGAGACTGAAGTATTGGAAACTAATTAAAGCCAGTGCAATGGAGACATCAGTAACAATCCCTCTGTATTATAAGAAAATGCACTGGCATGAACCCACAGCCATCTGTCCTTATTTTTCTAGCTCACTCAATGGGAAGCCACATACTGATGGCAGTTTTGAAAATCAATTCAATTTCCTTGGGCTGGTTGTGCTTATCCTGTGCCAAGAAAGCAGCACCCAGCATAAATCATGAACACTAATGAAATTTGCATATATTTGCATCTTGGCACATGGGGATCTTGCGCTGCATTGGGTTTCATGCATCTGTCTTGTAGCCCCAGGGATGGGGATGGGGCCTCCTGTAGCGTTCCAGATATTGTTGAACTGTAGCTTCCATCATCTCTGAGATATTAACTGAGGCTGACGGGAATTGTACTCTGACAGGGGTTGGTATTCAGTGCTGGTCCTACACAGAGTAGACCCATTGAAGTTAATGGATATAGCTAACTTTGGTTCATTGATTCCAGTGGGTCAGCTCTGAGTAGGACTTCGCTGTATGCAACCCATTTGCCACCCCTGCTCTGTGAGGTGCACATCAACGGTGTTATATAAAATAATAATTTCATATTTATTATTATTATTAGGTTTTGTTGTTGTTATTATTAGATTTATATCCCGCCCTTTCTCCTAGTAGAAGCCCAGGATTGCCAATGCAGGGCCCATGGGCACCAATGTACTTGCCAGGATCTCCTATGGCACCCATGAGAGGACTCAGTAAATGTTAGGGATCTGCAAGTCAAGAACTGATTCAGAATTCCGGATCTAGCCCCAATTTGGTTTGGATCAATCCAGACCTGGAAATCTCAATCTTGTACTCCCATTCACTTGCACTGGCAAACCAAAAGCAGCCATAACGTGTTTTTTATTTTTCGCATCGCTGCATGAGATTTGGAGACAAGGGAGCCCCCCGAGGATTAACACCACCAAACTTCAGACTGGTAGCTCCAGGTGTTTTTGTGCTATCCACCTTTAAAGTCTACTTTAAAAACAACAACAACAACTGTATTGCACTGATGTATGTCATATTACACTGTGTGTGCTGACTGTACAGTCAAGACTTCACGCAGACACAAAACACTAATAAAGACAGACACAAGAGTTGTATTATTCAACTAAGTCCTGCTCAGAGTAGACCCATTAATGAACCTGCAAGTCATATCCATTAACTTCCATGGGTCTACTCTGAGTAGAACTAATATCTAATCCCACCCATAGAGAACAACAGAGCTGCAAATAAACTGCAAGTGTAACCTAAAAAAACTGGGTGTGTATGTGTGGAGAGTGAAATAAGGAACGTGACACTGCCTAAGTGATCAAGACACAGACAAGAAACATTTGTATTTTATGTATAAAGGCAGAACTGGGCTGTATTGGGAAAGGATGGAAAGCAAATAGGTATAAGGCTGGCTAGGGTACTGTGAAGTAAACAATGCACACGCTGGACAAATGCCACCGAACTCTAAGAGACAGAACTGACAAAAGCACGAAGGTTCGCTGCATTTTAAGAGTTCACCCTCCCCCCAAGCGCTGTGATTGTTGGGTGAGATTCTAGCCCTGGATTGGACGCTTGAGCTGTCAGTGAGCAAAGTCCAGCCCGCCTCCTCCTCCCTCCCCACCCTGACTCCTCCTCCCTCCCCACCCTGACATCCTTCTTGTATGGTCTTGTAATTAATAACTGCAACACTTTGGAGATGACCTGTCTGGATTGGAGAGACTGTTGTTTAGTTCCGGATCTACAAAAATAGCTACAAATCAATTTGGGCCCACCCAACCTGCTCTGCAGCGATTTGTAGATGGATTCAGCACAGATTCTGGATACGGACAAATCAGTTGCACAGCCCTAGCATGGAGCCTCCCAAATCTCCAAACCGCACGATAAACTATTTAGGGTTCCTGCTCAGCTCTTCTTTGTCCCAGCTCACCCTCTTCTACACTGAATCCCCTTAAATAAGCCCACATTTCAACGGATGGCAGGACGGAATGTCCCCAGCCCAGAAATCGATTAGAGGACTAGTACATGTCTCTTTTCTGGCTCCTTTAAATGTGGCAGCTGGTTTGGGTTGTGCCAGACCCCCACAGCTGCCACCCTGTGTTATGCCACACCCTAGGACGGCCACTATCAGGGCACAACATCACATGATGTGCTGTGAGGGCATAACATGACACAAGCAGCCATTTTGTGATGTTCTCAACATTCCAAATGTGCATTCTGGCCCCCAAAAGTTGGCAACCTCTGATTTAATAGATATCATATGTAACAACAACAATAGTGGGAGGAGGGCGCTCCTTGGTGATGAGAACAGACATCTTAAAGGCCCTTATTTTCATCAGTTAAATGCAAGGGATTATGCGGTCCCTGGGCATCTCGGCTTTGACAGGCCTCCTTCACTAGAGATTTAACTGCCAAAGATGGGTTGGTGCCAGGTCCCGGTCTTGTTAGAAGTAAACCACTCTGCAGCCTCACGCATCACTGTGGGCCTCCCTTTCCAAGAACGGAAGGAGGGAATTGGATTTAAGGTCACTGCTTCAAAAGGCTCTTGAGGTTTATGAGGAATGACAGTGACTTACGATAAAGCTGCCCTTGTCAATTACTTTGCTGTGAGTTGCTTTTTCTGCTATCAGATCCAGAGCTTGGCAGGCTTGCTTTTTTTTTTTTTTTTTAATCAGTCCTGCTTTTGGGAGGAGGTATTTGACTATTGCTGCAATGGAACGCAGCCAGCCCACCTTTGAGAATGGGGTTATTGTTGGTGGCAAACTCATAAGCCCTCTGATTAAGGATATGCCTTTGAAGAGCCTCCTTTCAGAGAGAACAAAAAGCTTTGGGATGGCATGAAGCAGACAGGCTGCCCAAACCCAGGCTAGCGAATACGAAATCTGGTGGCTTGTAAAGCTCTCCTTTAATGCAAGGGTGAGCACCGTGGCAGCCTGGGTTCTTCTCTGGCTTAGATTTTAATCTGAGCTAAGGGAGTTGAAAAAACATCTTCCTCTCTCCTTCCCACTCAACTTGCTGGTGTAGCTGTAGAAGGAGCAAGAGGGGGAGGTCTCTCCTTGCCTCCTCCCATCCCTCCCTCCCTCCTCCCATCTTCCCTGACATGAGAATTGTAGTTTCCCCTTCTTTTGCACAGAGCCCTAGCAATATTTTACACACTAGGCAAGGATAGCCAATGTGATATTCTCCAGACGTTGTTGGACTCCAACTCCCATCAGCCCCAGCAGGCATAGCCAATGGTTAGAGATGATGGGAATTGTAGTCCAATAACATCCAGAGGGCTGTAGGTTCCATATCTCTTGTTGAGATATTCCATTCCCACTACTCCTCACTGGTTTCCCATGAAGTCCACTATAATGAACAGTGTTGATATTGTGCTCAGGTAAGAAAGTGTTAGTGGAATGTTAGTAGGTGCAGATGAGGTATGACTGACAGGTGGGAGGGGGTGTGTGCATGAGAATTCTGAGGGGACTTCTGAAGAGAAAAGCCACTGTGGTTTGACAGAGTGATATAGGATTAGGGATCAAGAAGAGACCATCTAGTTAGAAGGGCAGTGGGTTTGGGGGAGGATTAGTGGGGTAGGATAGGTAGGTAGGATAGGGACAATAACAACTTATTCATTTACTATCACATCTAACATCTTGTATATAATAAAGTTTATTTGTTTGGTTCAAAATCCCATGTGTCAGTTTGGTCATGCATGCTACCATACTAAGGTCCTATTCTGTACTTGAGAGCCAGTGTGGTGTAGTGGTTAAGGTGGTGGACTATGGGGAGACCAGGGTTCGAATCCCCACACAGCCATGAAGCTCCCTGGGTGACCTTGGGCCAGCCACTGCCTCTCAGCCTCAGAGGGAGGCAATGGTAAACCCCCTCTGAATACTGCTCACCATGAAAACCCTATTCGGGGTCGCTGTAAATTGGGATCGACTTGAAGGCAGTCCATTTCATTCTGTACTTATGCCTATACCAGTTTTACAGACAGATGACACTAGCAGTCACATTTTGAGGAAAAGGTGGTGGGACTTGAGGTTGTGGTTCAGAGGGCACACCTAGCCCAGCCTGAGGTGAACTTCCTGGGGATTTCCAGATCCAGGCATTTGGAAATCAGGAAATCCACAAACACCTGGAGGGCATCACGTTGGCTCCCTCTGCACAAGGACAAGAAGAGGAGGGAGGGGGTATTAGTAGGGGATTCTGAGCCCTTCTTCCCTCCTATGTTGCTATGGAGCATCTGCCAGAGAAGATGAGGAGCGGGAGTAAGGAAATAAATAAACATATAAATATGGGGGAAGAGAGAACATAAAAAATGGAAATAAGAAACAAGCCCTGCTGGATTGAACCAAAGGCCCACCTAGTGCAGCATCATCATGTTCTACCAGTAGTTAGCATGTTTAGAATTAAGCAGTCAGGATACAATCCTAAACATGCTAACTGCTGGGTAAATTTCATTGCTCTGAATGATACTTTTCCCTGAGTAGATATGCTTAGGATTGGACTGTTAGTCTGAATCCAACGTATTTTCTTTTAAAAGGGCAATACTATCATTTTCTGTTCACTTTTGGAAATAATGAACGGTACAGTGAAAAATAATTGTTGGGTCTGCAGTTTCAAATCCCAGGGATAGCTGACCTATGCCCTCCAGATGCTGGCAGACTACAGCTGCAGCAGTTGTTGGCTAGAGTTGACATGGGCTGTGAGTCCCACAACATCTGGAGGGCCACAGGTTGGCCATCCCTGCCAAACTAGGCAAGTAATTCCCATGAGATTTAAGTGGGATTTACTTCTAAGTAAACATGCCTAAGATTTTCTGTAAATTACATGTGACAAACTAATATTGTATGGCTATTTGGACTGGATTGTGAATTCTGTTGTGTAGTGTGATGGACTTTCCAAAATAAAAATAAATATGTTGTGGGATGAAATTCAGCCTGGGAGGCTGTGGTAGGTAATCAACAGAGTTGCAGGGGATTGGAAAAGGCTGTTGACATTTCTTTCCCATTTTCTATTTATGAAAATTGAAAGGGTACTACTAGGGACGGAAAGATCTGTCAATTTCAGTCGTCTCTCTTTTTCACGTTTCCAGTCTGAAAAATTCAGTTCTCCACATTTCAGCAGCAATTTGTGATTAAAAAAAATTAAAATCTTCTCATGAAAATTCTCCAGCATTTTCAGTGCAGATTTCTCCTAATGCGCAGTTGTAGGCAGTTTTGACTAATGTACACAGTTTTGCTTTCTCATTGTACAATACATTTTTGTACATTATTTTCACTCACATATTCATTTTTATGCACATTTTCTCCTAACATATGCATTTTTGTAAACATTGTTTGGTTGGGGAACTGCATCACAAAATCCCCCCCCCTCTCTCTTCATAGGGTTTTCGTGGTGAGAGGTATTCAGAGGTGGTCTACCATTGCCTTCCTCTAAGCCTACGGCACTCGGGATTCCCAGGCGGTCTCCCATCCAAGTACTAACCAGGCCTGACCTTGCTTAGCTTCTGAGATCAGACGAGATCGGGTGTGTTCAGGATAGTCTGGCTGTAGGCTCCCTAGTTACTACACTGATGCAAAAAGAAGTAATGACTGATAACGAACAGACCCATACTGACTTTAAAAAACCAAGTCAGAATGTCAGACTAGGACCTGGGAGACCAGGGTTCAAATCCCCACTCAGCCATGATGCTCACTAGGTGACCTTGGGCCAGTCATTTGCCTCTCAGCCTAACCTACCTCACAGGGTTGTTGGGAGGATAAAATTGGGAGGGGGAAGAACCACCTTTGTATGCCTCCTTGAGCTCTTTGTAGGAAAAGATGGGATAGAAATGTAATAAATAAATAAAATCATGCTCTGCACAGAGCTCAGAACCATAAGTTCCCAGTTACTTCTTTTAAACAGCTGTAATTTTGAAATGATACAAATTTGCATTAATGTGCTGCTTTGAAATATCATAACTGAGAATGCTGGAATTATTTTAGTTGTAAAATCTTTTTATATAAAATATAGTAATGTGTGTGTATATTTTTAAATAAAATACAAGGCAAAATGCAACAATTGATATATGAATATTAGAGACGGAAAATTTTTATCTTCCACTTAATTATTTCCTCCACTAATTGGCTTTTAGGCTAATTGATGTTGAAGTATTTAACACTGGCAAGCAGCCTTTCCTCTGGTCTGGCAAACTTGACGAATTAAAAATACATCACATTCCTGGGATGTCATTAAGTTTGTGCGCATCTGCGCACACACACAGGACAATTTTGGAGAAGTTAGAAGACTGGATCTTTGGGTCCAGGCCTCCCTCTTCTTATCCCAGGGGTGGATCAGTTTAAGTCTGGAGTCTCCATGGAGGAGGCAGAGAGGGAAGAGGAGGACTCTCAGCCCCCAACACAGATGACCTGACTCTCCCCCCCCCCGAAGCCCCAATGCATGCTGGCCAGTAGAGGCTGGTCCATTTGGGTGAATGGGGCACTGCCCCACCAACTTCAATCTGCCCTCACCCAGCCACCACCTGCCTGCCTTCTTACTTACACCTTGTCCAAGGGGTGGCCCTGGCTGTCACCTTCTTCTTTGGTCCCATCGTTGACCTTGTAGAACTCAGCAGGCAGGAGAGGGATGGCGGCAAACCTAGAATCAGTTGGCTCTGCCTGTGATTGGTTTGGCCTCCCTGCCTTCTGCCCCACAAGGCCCAATGGGAACCAACCTCTGCTGGCTGAACCACAAAAACCCATCTTGCTGCCGTCTCCCCAGACTGAGGAATTTCTGCTATCCTCATTCTTGAGCTCCTCCAGCCTGGAAGTCACAACAGAGCCACAGCAGCCCCTCCCCGCCTCCCAAATATGTTCCGGCTTCCTCCTTCATCAGCTGCCAACATACAAATGCTGTTACCAAGGTGGCAGTTATAGAGCTTTGAGGATGGAATGCTCAGAGGGGCTTCCTTTGCAGAAGCTCAGTGGTGCTGGTACTGTCCTCCAGGTTCAGGCCGTGTGGTGCCAATGTGTCCAGAGAGTATATCCAAAAGTTCTCCCTTTCAGTCAATGCTGCTGGATCTGTTGGCATCTCTATAGGTGTGATAGAAAAGTCCAACAGGCTGTGGCCCAGTGTTGAAATGTTTTGCAACTGGTTGCTCCATTTGTTTTGTCAAGATTGCCGATTTGTGGTTTCTGAAGCGTGTGCGTAGGTCAGTTGTGGTTTTTTCTACGTATTGGATATGACATCCTGGTCTTTTGCATTAAATGACTTAAATTATATTGCAGGACCTGCAGGTGATGTTCTGTTTGATGTAATATGTCCTGCCTGTCCTAGTGCTTGTAAAAGTAGCTGTCTCCCTGAGGTACACACAGGTGATACAGCGTTTGGAGTGACAAGGATGAGACCCAGGATTGGTGATAGGAGGCTTACACACACATACACGCACGCACACACCCTCTGTGTGTGTGTGTGTGTGTATCCTATACTATATTTGCATAAGAATGTCCTTGCGGTGAAGGGGCAGACCTCATCTCCATGGAAACATGGAGGGGGAGGAGCAAAGCAGGGATGTGGTCTCTGAACTATGCCTGTGCGTACTCCAACAATACTGAGATCCTCTCCTGCCCTGGTGAAACAGTGAGGACAGAGAGGGACAGTAAGAGGCAGAAAGTGGCAGTTTAATAAGATAGGAAATTAGGCAGAGAAGCAGCACTGAGTGCCGTGTGCTTTTGCAAGGAAAGTTTTAACAAGGAGAAACAGCAGAGATCAGTACAACGCTGTACGCAGCCCCCTGTTGTGGTTTAAAATGGTGTATGTGTGCAAAGGGGGTGCAGGATAAGAGGGGGGAGGCGTGGACATGGGGGTGCTCTGTGTGCAAGGGGGAGTGGAGACAATGAGAGGGGGGAGGAGGGAAGAAAAGGAGCAAAGGTGAAAACGGGGCAAAGGGGGTTGCAAAAAAGGAGGGAAGAGGCGGCGGCATGGAAATGGGGGTGAAGCTGAAAATGGGTACAAAGGGGGCTGAAGAATACAGGTAGCTCTGAAATTGGACAGAAGGTGAAAAGGGTGCTAGTAGTTGGAAAATGCGGCAGGAAGCCAAGGATAGCATGTTGGTGGTCTGTGTACGAGAGGGTCGCAGAAAAGGAGGGAGATGGTGAGGCTTAGACCTGGGGGTGAGGGTGAAAACAAGGATGCAAGGTGGGGCTGCAGAATAGAACTTAGTTCAGAAATAGGGCTGGGAAGGTGAAAAGAGAGCTTACTAGTTGCATGGGTTGGGAAGGAAAAACTCTAGGAGTTACCATGGCAGGGATGGTGGGGGTTGGTAAGTGGAACGAGCAGGGGTGCAACCTTGTGTGTGTATGTGTGTGTGTGCAGGTATTGATACACTCACACGCAGGGTTGTATCCAACTAAGTTTTACTCAGAGTAGGCCCACCAAACTTAATATGTCTAAATCAGGCATGTTTATTAATTTCAATAGGTCTGCTCTAAGTCGGACTAACAGTGGATACAACCCAATAACAGTTGCACTACAGTGCTGCGGATGCAACATTGATGCTTGCACATCTGTCTCTCTCCCCCTCCCTAGTCTGAGTCCCATTTGGTGCTGTCCAAGGTTCTCCTTAGAACTTGGTGCACAATTCCCTCCGCACGGACCGATTATGTGCACAGTCTCCATGAGGCCTGGTGAATTCACGCAATGGTCAGTTATCGGGCACATTAATCGCTCAGCATACATCTCCTTAAACACACACGCACATTAACATTAATCTCACAAAGGAAAAAATCTTAGACTACTAGCAACTCTTTTGAGATCCATTCTGGTAAATATCAAGTTTGAACAAACAGGAAATTGCTGAGATATTGACGAATTGATTACACTGCCTTATTTTCTTTCTTTTGTTCTTCTGCTGGGGGAAGAAATGAAAAAGAATAAATCAGCTGCTGATAAGGAGAGGAACAGCACGTAGGACTGGGCCTGGCTTTTGAAATGAGCATGGAATGGAGCACTTAGCAGAAGAGCAAGTGAGACTGCAGGGCCAGCCCTCCTGTTAGGCGGAGTGAAGCAGCCTTTTTAGGTGGCAAAGATTAGGGGGTGGTAGTGGCAACCTCCATCTGGCTGTTTTCCCAGGGCCTTCTGGCCGTTCCCACCCCCTTGGTGTTCCCTCCCTCCTGAAATGCCCCCCCCAGCAGCATAATTTCTTTTTTAATAGTCTGGTCTGTGGGACTCTAGCGGCCAACTGGCAGGTGTAGGAAAACATCCCATTCAATGTTAGTCCTATGCAGAGTAAACCTATTTTAATTAATGGACATGACTCACTTAGGGCCATTGATTTCAATGGGTCTACTCTGAGTAACCCCCTCTAGGATGCACACCTTAACGTAGTGAGGGGGTTACAGAAACCAGGAATGATTTGCAACAAATTCTGATGAAAGTTAAAGAGGAAAGCACAAAAGCAGAACTACGGCTGAACGTCAAGAAGACTCGAGTAATGACAACAGAAGATTTATGCAACTTTAAAGCTGACAACGAGGACATTGAACTTGTCAAGGATTATCAATACCCTGCCACAGTCATTAATCAAAATGGAGACAATAGTCAAGAAATCAGAAGAAGGCTAGGTCTGGGGAGGGCAGCTATGAAAGAACTAGAAAAGTCCTCAAATGCAAAGATGTGTCATTCAGCACCAAAGTCAGGATCATTCAGACCATGGTATTCCCGATCTCTGTGTATGGATGTGATAGTTGGACAGTGAAAAAAGCAGATAAGAGAAAAATAAACTCATTTGAAATGTGGTGCTGGAGGAGAGCTTTGCACATACCATGGACTGTGAAAAAGACAAATAATTGGGTGTTGGAACAAATTAAACCAGAACTATCACTAGAAGCTAAAATGATTAAACTGAGGTTATCATACTTTGGACACATCATGAGAAGACATGATTCACTAGAAAAGACAATAATGCTGGGGAAAACAGAAGGGAGTAGAAAAAGAGGAAGGCCAAACAAGAGATGAATTGATTCCATCAAGGAAGCCACAGACCTGAACTTTCAAGATCTGAACAGGGTGGTTCATAACAGATGCTACTGGAGGCCACTGATTCATAGGGTTGCCATAAGTCGTAATCGACTTGAAGGCATATAACGACAAACTGAGTAAAACCCATTTGGTTACACCCCCTGCCTTCCAGAAAAAACATCAGACTTTACACCAGATGTAGGGAGCCTGTGGTCCTCTAGATGTTGCTGGTCACCAACACCCATCATCCCTGACCATTGGCCATCCAACTCCCAACAGCTCCAGCCAGTGTGGCCAGTGTTTAGGTATTATCGGTTGGATCCAATTCAACACATTTAAAGAAATAGTAAGAGCCTCTAAAACATCTGAAAATATTTAAAAGCAGTCACAGAATCTCAGGTTGCTGGGGACGGTGGGTTGTATGCAACGCTACACTAGCATTGCTAGTCCTACTCAGAGTAGACCCATTATTAATAGGAAGACTAAATTAGGTCAATATATTCCAGTGGGTCTACTCTGAGTAGGACTTAGTTGGAGGCATCCCAGTCTGAAATTAACCAATCTGTCCCATTGCTTAACTTCATATGATGCTAATTTCATTTCAGTTTTGAAATGAGTACTTAGCAGAGGGGCTAGTCAGACTGAATGGCCGGTCCTCCTATGAGGCACAGTGAGCCAGCTGCCTCAGGTGGAGAATGTTAGGAGTGGCAGCTGTGCCTATCCTCCTGAGCTGACACGCCAGCAGCATCAATGCTTGTTTGTCATTAGTATGTCTGCCTTTTTTTTTTTTTTGTCGCAGACAGCCCCACTGGAAGGGTCTGTGATCGAGTGAACAAGCAGAGGGGCAGCCATGTAATCTTGCAAGCCTCGTGCACTGCTTGATTTGCTCACGCTGCAGAATTTGTCTGCGTGGCAAGTGCTGGGTGGAGCGATGAATAAATGGCAAGCAAGGTGCTGGAGGACAGAGCTTGCCTCTTTATAACTGGACCTTCAAAGAGCAGCACGGGATTGTTAGAAAGCCCTTTGTAAACATCCCTGTGCTGCTCTTTAACCCTCCAGCTTTCTTGAAAGGCTTACTGGCAAAGGGCTTTCAAACAGCCCTGTGCTGTGCTGTGCCATGCCATGTCCTCTCTCTCTCTCTCTCTCTCTCTCTTTTATATCCCACCCTTCCCGCCAGAAGGAGCCCAGGGCAGCAAACAAAGACACTAAAAACTTCATAAAAACAGACTTTAAAATATATTACAACAAAACATCTTTAAAAACATATTAAAATGAAACATCTTTAGGAATCTTAAAAAAAAAAAAGCTTTAAAAACATCTTAAAAAGCAATTCCAACACAAATGCAGACTGCAGTCCCAACAATCAGGGTTTCAAAGTGCAGCATCACCTGATGATGTCGGGCAATTGACAGGTGGGCAGCTCCACCCATCTGTCAAATTTGGCCTGCTAGGGGTCAGAGAGATTAAGAACTGGCCCACCGCCCCAAAAAGGTTTCCCATCCCTGCTTTAAAGGAAGGAATTCCCTCTCCTTAAATGTTACACAGGCACTGTCTTTTCGGTGCCTACTGAAGACCTTCCTCTTTCAACAAGCCTTTTAAGTAGAGACCTTTATCCCAGTCTGCGTCTGTGTTGGAATTGCTTTTCAAGATGTTCTAAAAGATTTTTTTAAAAGATGTTTTTGTTTTAAAGATGTTTGTTTTGGAGAAGTTTGCTTTGTCCACAGGCTCCTTCTGGAAGGAAGGGCAGGATAGAAATTTAATTAATTGATTGATGATGATAAGGTGGGGCCAGTCAACAAGCCTCCTCCCACCTCGCCTCCAGAGTTCGCCAGCTCTCCTGAGCCACCCCTGATTTGACCTTGAGACTGGAGAAAGTGACTGGGAAAGAACTGGCCAGTGTGGCTCCTCTCCCATCACCAAGGACAGGCGCAAACAAATGGAGGTTGCTCCCCCACCTGTGCATTGGAGCGTCCACTGGTTTGCCAATTCCTGATCTGAGCAACAGCTCCTGCGCAAGTAGTGAGCCCACCCTGCCTCTGTTTAAGTGGTCCTAGGGAGTGTGTTACTGCAACAACGTCTCTGCTTGAGTAGCCATGCCTGCTAAATTGCTTATAATGTCGCAGAGTTCTGTGTTACCTGCCAGTGTTAAATTTTGCATGAAACATAACAGAGAAAAAGTCGCCAGTGATTCTGAGCCCAGCGGGGTAGGCTAGGACAAGTTTCTCCCAATGTACTCCAAACGTCTGCCTCCTCCTGTCCTTCCTCTTTTCTCCCCCCCAGCCCCCCCAAAGTTAAAATCTTTTCCTGTTGTTGTCACTGCACATGTCAAGAAGCCTGGAAACAAAACTCCTAATCATTTATTTGCCAGCTTCTATTCTAGTCACAGAACATAAGAAGAGCCTTGCAGGATCAGGGCAAAGGCCCATCTAATCTAGCACTCTGTTCTCGCAGGTGGCCAACCAGATGTCCCAAGGGAAGTCCGCAAGCACAAACTGAGCACCACAGCACTCTCCCCGCCTGCAATTCCCAGCAACTGGGATTCATCGTTCCTCCATCAATATGTCATAGCCATTGTGGCTACTAGTAGCCATGGAAAGCCTTATCCTCCATGAATTTGTCTAATCCTCTTTTGAAACCATCCAAGCTGGTGGTCATCACTACATCTCGTGCTGTGTGAAGGACGTTCTTTTGTCTGTCCGGATGTAAAATAAAATCATTTCAGAATGCCAGGCGGTGGTTAGATTAGAACCCGCGTCCCCAAAGAGCAAATTTTTGTTACTTCACCAAGTATCTACAGCTACCATCAGTAGCCATTGAGGTTTCCAGTCCTGTAGGATGATATCTGCATTCCAGTCGCAGTCATGTCATTTCCACCCATTGATTTTTGTCACCAGCACCACTTTCCCTTTTCCCTGTATTTTACCTCTCCTTCAAGCATCGGTGACCAGGGTTCTTCAACCAAGATGGTGTAGAATAGCTTCTCTGCTTCCCCTGTCATGCTAAGAACAACTTTTTCCATTTGTTCAGAAATGGGGAAAGTCTTGCAGAACTGCTCAGGCGAGTATTGGAGAATGGTTTCTAAAGCCACTGGTAGCAAATTCCCTTGATGTCATTGGTTAAACATTATCATCTCCCCCCCCCGCCTTTGGTCACAGAGTCAGAGTTGTGATGGTCAGAGAAGGCTGCAGATGAACTGTGCAGAGATGGAATACTTCACCTGTGAAATGCTGAACCGCTGGAAAGGGCTGCAGCTCAGTGACAGAGCATTTGCTTTGCACGCAGAAGGTCCCAGGTTTGATCCCTGGTTTCGCCAGGCAGGGCTGGGAGAGACTCCCTCCCTGAAACTCTAGAGAGCTGCTGCCAATCACTGTGGGCAAAACTGGGCTAGATGGACCAATGGTCTGACTGGGTATAAGACAGCTTCCTGTATTTTAAGGAAGGGCTGTAGCTCAGTGGTAGAGCATCTGCCTTGCATGGAGAAGATCCCAGGTTCAATCCCTCGCATCTCTAGATAGGGCTGGGAGAGACTTCCGAACTGAAACCCTGGAGAGCTGCTGCCAGTCAGTGTTGGCAGTAGTGAGCTAGATGGACCGTCAGTCTGACCCAGTTATCAGGCAGCTTCCTACGTAACTGGAGAGGTTGGTGGGCAGGCAAAATATCTGTACATCAGGCTGTCTTGGAAGTATATATGAGGTTCTTCCAGGCCTTTCGCTTTGCTGAGGTTCTTCTCCACAGGGTCCCATGCTTCTTCCTTTAAGGAAAGTTCTCCCCCGGGTCCTGGTGTACCACTATCATCATCATCTGCTTATTTGTCTTCCCCACAAAATTGTGGCCAGTTTGCAACGTATCAAATGAACCAGATGTTCAATAAGGCAGTGTGGCATAGTAGTTAAGAGTAGGAAGCCAATGTTCAAATCCAGCTTGGATCCAAGAGTTGCACTCAACTAACCTTTACTCAGAGTTGTTGTTGTTGTGTGCCTTCATGTCGGTTATGACTTATGGAGGCCCTATGAATCAACAACCTCCAATAGCATCTGTCATACACCACCCTGTTCAGATCTTGTAAGTTCAGGTCTGTGCCTTCCTTTATGGAATCAATCCATCTCTTGTTTGGCCTTCCTCTTTTTCTACTCCCTTCTGTTTTCCCCAGCATTCTTGTCTTTTCTAGTGAATCATGTCTTCTCATGATGTGTCCAAAGTATGATAGACCTACTGAAATAAATGGACCTAAGTCATTTACATTCATCCCAGTGGATCTACTCTGAGTAGGACTAAAACTGGATATAAACCCAAGATTCAATCTTCAAACATCTAGGGGTCCAGTCAATTTTTCACTGTAGTGCAAACTCTCACACACTAACTTTCACCCAGAGGGGCCTTAGGCCAACTATCATCACAGGTCCCACCCCACAAGGCAGCCAATAACTGCCCTTTCACAGTCCTTCCTCACTAATCAGCATGCATTCATCCAGGCTTGTTGCAGGTATGAAGCTCTGCAGTAGAAAAGTCAACGTTTTCTGTCCAGAATCCCCAAATGTTGTGCTCATATGTGAAAGGACCTTCCTCTAGAGCATGTGTGTGTGTGTGTGGAGGGGGGGAGGACCCTGTGGTCCTCCAGATCCCATCATGCCTGACCATTTGCTGCGCTGGATGGCTAGGGATGATGGAAGCTGCAGTCCACTACGTATGGAGGACCACTTTCCCTACACTTGCCCTAAAATATCCAGACATTTGTCACTGTAAGGCTTCCTTTGATCTCTGCTTCCAAACTGCTAAAAAAAGAAAACATTCCACCATCCTTACTCTTTGAAAAATTACAGGAGCTGCTTCAAAAAAAAAAAACCCCAAAGCAAAAACAAGGTGGCAAATTCCACTGAGAAATTAAACAAGGCAATCAGCCTTCAAGCCCTGTGATTTGTTCCAGTGGCCTTAATTAGATCCTGGTGGCCAACTGTGAAAATTAGGGCCTATAATTTGCAAGATACGGTAACTTGCTGGTGTTTATTAACCTTGCAGCTTCCAATGGAAGGTTTCAAGCTGCTGTATACCTTCCCATAAAGTTCTTGTAACAGAACCTATTAGAATGGTATTGCCAAATGGATAAAATAAAAAGTTTTATCAGTAAAAAAGTTGCTGAAAGCAGCTGCCTAACCTGTCCAGGTAGGTGGGTTCGTGGGTTTTGGAACTGAGTCTGTCTATATGGTCTCCAGCTCTTCTCCAGGCTTGTCAAATGAGTCCACTTTGACCATATCACACCTGTCTTGTTTGATTTTCATTGGTAGTCAGTGAATTTCTGGGCTCATTTCATGATGCTGGTGTTAACCTTTAGATTGGGGTGACCATACAGTATGTTCTCCAGATGTTGATGGGCTACAACTCCCATCATCCCTGACCATTGGCCATGCTGGCTGGGGCTGATGGGAGTTGGGAGTCCAACAACGTTTGGAGAATGTCACTCCCTTCCCATGGAGGCATGCCTGCCACTGTCATTAGTAGGTTTTATTCACTTGTTGAAGACCCAGCTTTTCAATCAGGCCTTTGGTGGAAATTGATCTGACAAAAGCCATTTATAAATTAATGAATGTTTTGTGCTGTTCTACTCCTATAGTGGTGTTATTTATTTTAAGCTGATTTAAAACTGGTGGATTGAATTTTAGTGTGTTGTGTACAACTAAGTTCTACTCAGAGAAAAAGGAACTTAATTTGTCATTCCCATTAACTTCAATGGGTGAACACTGAGTAGGAATAGCACTGGATATAATCCAGTGTGTGGAACATTTTGATAACTCTGCTCTGTCCCTGGGATCATGGCTGACCAAAGGCATTTTTGAAAATGAAGTAATAAAAATCTTCCTGCATGCAAAGAATGTGCTTTAACCACTGAGCATGGGTACTCTTAATGAACCTGAGAAGCTGTTTTAGCCGATTAGTCCATCTGTCTCAGTATTGTCTACACCACTGTTCTTCAACCTTTGGGTTCCTGACATTCTTGGACTACAACTCCCATCATCCCCAGCCAGTGAAGTCACTCGTCAAGGGATCATAGGAGTTGTAGTCAAACAACATCTGGAGACCCAAAGGTGAAGAGCACTGGTCTATACTGACAATGTCTCTCCAGAGTTTCAAGCAGAGGTTTTCTAGCCCTACCCAGAGATGGGGGGGAACAGATCCTGGGATCTTCTGCATGAAAAACATGTGCTGTACCACTGAGGTACAGCCCTTAGCCTGGAGATGCATAGGAAGGTGCCTCTTACTGACTCAGACCATTCTTTTAGCTCCATATCCACTCGCTCCTGCTTATGGGCTTCCCATTGGGACATCTGGTTGGCCACTGTGAGGACAGGATGCTAGACTAGATGGGCCTTTGAACTGATCCAGCAGGGATCGTCTTATGTTGTTGGACATGTCTACAAGAAGTAGCAAACAGCCACAAGGAACAGATGGACCCTCCACATCCAGAGGCACTCTACTTCCAAATTCCAGTTGCTGGAAACCTCAGGAGGGGAGAGTTTCTGTTGCACTCAGGTCCTGCTTCTGGGATTCCCATTGGGACATCTGGTTGGCCACTGTGAGAACAGGATGCTGGACTAGTTGGGCCACTGGCCTGATCCAGCAGGCTCTTCTTATGTTCTGTACTAAGGGTGGTTAGTCTGAAACCCTCCAGATGTTGTTGGACTCCCATCAGTCCTAGACAGCATGGCCAATGGTCAGGGCTGATGGAGTCCAGCAACTTCTAGAGGGCTTCAGGTCCCCTACCCCTGGTCTACACAGATAGTGGTTGTCCAGGAGTCTCTCCGAGCCCTATCTGGATATATCAGAGATATGTAAAGGCAGGTGGTTTTTGAAAAACGGAACTGGCCTTCTGAGTCTGGCAAGTCCTTTTCAAGATGCTTTTGACTCTTTCTCATGAGAGTGAGAGACAGAAGGAGAATACATCTTCTGTGATATGAGTCACCGAATTCCGGTTGGGTTGCTTTCAATTACATTATGTTGTTTTAGCTGGATAAGAGTAATGAACAGATCCTTATCCAAGAAATTACTAGGCTGAGTTTTACTGAACCTGCTGTCAGTGCTTCAGAAATGCCTTGCCTGGGCTCCTGTGCCATGTTCCAGCTGAGAAGGTGACAACCTATGGACCGTTATGCAATTGTACGTAGGTAGTGTTGCCATTTTTCCTTGCCAAATCCTGACAGTTGTAGGCACCTCTAGTCCACACAGCCTACAATGCCTGCTTTGGGCATGCAATGAAGGAAGCAGGCCAGCTTCCAACCCCCACCTCCACCGCTGCCTTTACTGCACAGGGGAAGGAAGTGTCTCCCTGGAGCTCAATTGCCATGCTGTTTATATAGAAATTAAACAAAAAAGGGATCTGAAGGAGGCACCCTTGTTTAATGCCTCTCACCACAGGGAAAGCATTACTTCAAGCAGGAGTAGCCAGCGTGGTGCCCTCCAGATATTTTGGACAATATCTCCCATCGTCCCTGATCTTTGGCCACCCTGGCTGGGGCTGATGGGAGTCCAACAACATCTGGAGGGCATCCGATTGGAGAAGGCTGGTGTGTGCTGAGGGGCAGGGCTCTCCAGGGCCTTAGGCAAGAGCCTTCTCCTTGCCAAGTGCATTCTCTGCCATTGACTGACGGCACCTCCCACGTTCTAGCTCATCCGTCACTGACCTAGTGCCTTCAGGCTGTTTTGGACAAATGCAGAGCCACCTTATATCTGAACGTATTTCTTACTTCCGTCTGTGTATAGACCATCCACCCCCTCCACATACACCCCTCTGCTTTTTGCAAGGGTCTTGCTTGTTTTGCATCTCTGTATCTGCCTGTTATGGCTTTGTTGCCAACAAAGTCTGTCACCATTGTTAGCCCAAGTCATGCAACTAATCCGTTTCCAAGAGTCTTCCAGAAGGCATTCTTTAACTCTCTGGAAGACATCTTAAAACAAACATTCGCAGTAAGAAAATATCCATTTTCATCAGAGCAGAGCTATACACAGTATACTGTCTGGTTTAAAAACAAACAGTTTGCTTTCAGCTGTATATCGCTGAGAATCACAAGTATATCCAATGCTTGGGGCATTTATTTTAAAATAGTTTCAGTTCAAGTTCATCCTGTCCAAAAAAGATCTAAAACATCCAAAAGCTCTCAGAAAGAAATGCTGGTACAACTAGATGACAAAGAAAAGGCAGAAGTGCTCAATTCCTAATTTGGCTCAGTCTTCTCTGAAAAGAGGGTCTATGACCCTCCTGGGAAACGTGGAAGGGGCAGGATTGCAGCTTGAGATTGATAGACAAATGGTCAAGGGATACCTAATCACTTTGAATGAGTTCAAATTTCCAGGGCCGAATGAACTGTATCCTAGAATATTAAAAGAACTGGCTGAAGAACTCTCAGAACCACTGTCTATCATCTTTCGAAAACAGGGAGGACTGGTGAAGTGCCGGATGAATGGAGGAGGGCTAATGTTCTCCCTGTCTTCAAGAAGGGCAAAAAGGAGGAACCGGCGAACTACAGACCAGTCAGCCTGACATCAATCGCTGGAAAAATTCTGGAGCAGATTATAAAGATTAGAAAAATGCTGGAGCAGATTATAATGCAGTGGTTACTAGCAGGCAACATGGATTTATCAAGAACAAATCCTGCCAGACTAATCTCATCTCATTTTTTGATCGGGTAACTTCACTGGTAGACTGTGGGAATGCTGTGGACATAATATATCTTGACTTCAGCAAAGCTTTTGATAAAATGCCCCATGATATTCTGATTATCAAGCTAGCTAAATGTGGGCTGGATGGAACAACTATCAGGTGGATCCACAGTTGGCTACAGAATCATATAGGAATATAGGCAGCTGCCTTACACTGAGACAATTTGTGCATCTAGCTCAGTGTTGTCTTCATGGATTGGCAGCAGCTCTCCATGATTTTAGGCATGGGTCTTTCCCAGTCATATCTGGAGATGCCAGGAATTGAATTGGGACTTTCTGCATGCAAGGAACATGTTCTCCCACATGCCCTTCAGCACCAGGCCACTGTGGGGCCCCACCTCCCTCCTGTGTGCATGTGTGCACCTGCACCTAAATACACCTAGTTGTCTCATCTCACGCATCAGCATGCATGACTGCAATCACCCATTGAGCAGGGGGTTGGACTCAATGGCCTTATAGGCCCCTTCCAACTCTTCCATTCTATGATTCTATGGTACAGGGCCGTGTTGATGGCCCTGCTGCCAAGTTAGGTAATGGCAGGCACGTGCGCTAATGTGTGAGGTGAAGCCACCGGATATATTTAAGTACCTGCTGGCTTTACAAATGTGCGGGGGGTGATGCTGGCTGGGACAGCCTAGCAGGTGCTCCACCCTCCCAGCCGCAGGGGTCCTCAGTTAGCCACAGGGACTCTCAGCTACCTTCCAGCAGTCGCAGGGGCCCTCAGCCAGTGCCCAACCTGGCCACCCGCTGGCACTACAGCCCTTCCCCAAACTATCCTATCCTATACTAGCCAGGTCCCTTCTTAGTACTGACTAAGGCGAAGCACCATACATCACCTTTTAAAACACACACACATATTTCAGTTATCATCACTACTACATGGAACAAAACTTTGCAGCTCCCGGTTGGAGATAAGAACGTCTTATCTCTCTGTGGCCTGCTCCTCTTATCTCTCTATTTTTATAGAGATTTCTTGCATCAAACTGCATTTGGAGAGAATCAAGGAATGTTTTCCGGAGCTTTTAATTTCCGGCAGCAAGGCTGCTTTCTGGGTGGAGCAGAGTATTTTGAATCCACAAGGAACAGGAGGGGAATTAGCAGCTTGACCCTATGCAGAATTAAAGTGTGTCTTAGCTGGGGGGGGGGAGAGGAAGAGAAATTAAATTCAGTTTGCATTTAAAGGCAAACTCACCTAATCCACACTTTCCAAAACAATGTGCAGACTGAGGCTGTGTGTACGCTAGTTGCTTCAAAAGCCTTGTTTTTCGGGCTGCATTTTGAAGCGACTCTGCCCTCAGCTGGACACACCTCCCTTCCCCAGTGCTACCTTCAGACCTCTCAGGACCGCCCACAGCAAAGTGTTGGGCCAACCACTGTCTCTGCCTGAGCCTACAGCAAAGCATTTCCATTGGCTACACCTGGAGGGGCAATGGATTGATGTACTAATCAGTCGCAAAATCTGTCTGAACTTTTTTTTAAAAAAAAAACCCACACCACACATTTGAGTTGATTGACCAGATTTTAGAGTAAAAAGGATCTGAGTTTGACTAGCATTATGTGCCCCTGGTTTTCTAGAAGAAAGGTAGAGAAGCACTGGAACTGGCACAACAGTAAATGTTTCTCTACCCTGAAACACAGCCGCCCTTCAAAATTTGCATGGGAGTTCACCAGTCAAGTAACGTCTGCAAAAATGCATATATTATTGTTAAGGTGTTTATAAAAATGTATATATAAGTGAAAATAACATGCAAAAATGCATTATATTTGATAGGGCTGGCTCCAGACATGCCTGGGCCCTTGGGCACCAGCTTGCCCCGGGCCCGTGGTGCCGTAGCCCAACACTCCCCATATAGGTGGCACAGGGCTAATAAGCTCGCCCATGCACCCCATCTACCTGTTATGTGAATGATGTGTGGGTGTGGCACACATGCCTTCCATCAACCAAGATGGCTGCAGGTGAGTCAGCCCTTTAGGGAAGCCCCTACCGCCACCTTGGGTGATGACAGGCATGCTCACCCAGAGCACACGGCATTCACACTGACAGAAGAGGTAGGCAGAGCATGTGTGTGGGCTTAATTGAAGCCTGCACCGTCTGTATTGGGGGGCCTGGAAACTCGCGGCAGGGTCAGGCTGCAGGACCTGATGCTGCCGCAAATCATGGAACAGGAGTGCCACCCTCCCACCCTAAGGAGGGGCCCTTCAGGGGTCCCGGTGGGCTACAGAGGCCCTTGGCCAGGGCCCAATCTGGCTGCCTTCTGGCACCCGCCCTGCTATCTGGGAAAATTGCAAAAGTTGTGCAGATGAGGCAAAATTGCATATAAAAATATGTATATGAGGAGAAATGCACCCTAAAGTGCTGATGAATTTAATTCCTCCCCTTTCCTGCAAACTGGAAATGTGGAACTGCAGTTAAGCTTGGAAAAACAGAAACCTGTGCATGAACAGCACCTAGCACATCAGAAGCTGCTTTATCAAGTGTCAGAGCATTGTTCCATCTACCTGAGGACCGCCTACACTGACCGGCAGCGGCTTTCTGGGGTTTCAAGCAAGGAGTCTCTCCCAACCCTACCTGCAGATGCCGGGGATTGAACCTGGGACCTTCTGCATGCAAAGCAGGTATTCTACCACTGAGATGTGGTCCTTCTCCAAAACATCTAGGATTCTTCCCAGCAAATGCCCATGCTCACGCGAGGAGATCTCTAAGACATATCTAGGTAGAGACAGGCATAGGAGCATAGGGTCCATCTAGCTCAGTATTGCTTGCACTGATTGGCAGCGGCTCTCCAGAATCTTGGATAGAAGTCCCTCCCAGCCCTACCTGGAGATGCCGTGGATTGAACCGGGACCTTCTGCAAGCAAAGCAAGTCCTCTACCACGGATCCATGGGTGCTGTTAATGTACAGGGGAAGCTGCATCCAGAGCTTGGAAAAGTTACTTTTTAAAACTACAACTCCCATCAGCCCCAGCCAGCATGGCCACTGGATTGGGCTGATGGGAGATGTAGTTCAAAAAAGTAACTTTTCCAAGCTCTGCATTATACAAAGAGAGACCGTTAACCCATCTACTAGCTCAGTACTGCCTACACTGACTGGCAGTGGCTCTCCCCAGAGTCCGACCCAGCCCTACCTGGAAATGCCCGGGCTGAGGCCAGGAATGTGGCCCCCACTCCTCACTTGTCATGCGATGCCTTCCTTCATTAATGTGGCTGCAATGGGATCGGGGATTCTTTCTGAGTGACACTCTTTGGAGGGTGCATTTGATGGCTTAAAAAGGAAGCAACTACCCTCTTGCATGACCTGGCCCCTTTTATCTTAATCGCTCAGCCTGAATCCCACCTCTGAAGAAGGTGGGCCATCTTGCCAGCTGTCCCTGCCCACCCTGATTTCAATCTCTCCTCCCACCCCGAGTCGCTGCAGCACAGGAAAGGCGTCCTTGTCATCTTTGCAGAGCAAACACACAGCAAAAGGTCACCCAGCTTTTCATTCCTTTCAACGCCGACTGGTTCGATCAGCGTTTGGCCCAGAAGATGGGGGTGGGAATGGGTGGCTTTAATACATGTTTCAGTGCTATCCCCTGGCAGGCATGGTTCTGGAGATGGGGGCTGCATGGGGTGTGAGTGTGGCATGGCACTCACGTTGGCCATTTCACCGTAGCCGTGGAAACAAGAACGATGCTGGAGCAGCCTCAAGGCTGCCAAGCAGAGAAAGGGGTTGAATGGGTTAAAATGCCTCCCCTTACAAAACAGCTACTGTCTCCATGGCTGAGAGGTGGTCCATTTGGCTAGTGCAGAATGTGAGCACTCATTATGTTAACTAACGGCAACACTCAGCTATCTTTCCACTTGTTTCTTGCCCACACAATCTAACCTGCTTCCAAAATACCCAGCTGTTCTAGAGAACAAGCATTTTGACAGTGCCCAACATGAAGCTGCGATCTTCTGGCAGTGGAGGAAGTCCCGGAGGTGGACAAACTGCCTCATCCAACACCCTTCTGGGCACTTGTTGGCAGGGCAGAAATGCAAGGAGAACAGTGCTCTTGTGAATCCCTCTCTCTCTTTTTGTTTTGATGACATCCCTCACATTGGATCCCATTGGGCTGGTGCCAGATTTCATGGTGCCAGATTTCAGGAGGTTCTTGGCATGGTGCTGCTGATGCGCCTCCTCAGCAGACACATCTCAGTCCCAACGAGTCTACATACTATTTGTCCTTCTCCCATGCAAAAGTGGCACTGCAGCCCACCCACTGCTAACACAGCCACCCTGGGGCTTGGCCAGGAGGATGGCGAATGGCCACACAGTCAGTTGAGCCAATGAGGGGCCCTTCTGAGTCCCTGGAGCCCTTGTCCAGTGCCTGATTTGGCTGACTGTTGGCACTAAGCCTGCGTAATTGCCTTGGAGCCATTGGATCCTTTGGACAGAAGCCTACCCCTTGTATTCCACCAACACACTCCCTTTTCGCCCTGATGAATGTCAGAGCTCCAGCATTAGTAGGGGTAGTGCTGTAGCAACATCTAATCTGACATTGGTTCTCCCTTTCCAAACTCACGGTGCTTCTAGGTGACCCATTTATCGAGCATTTATCCTGATTTGTTTGTCGGGAGATTAGATGACGTTGCCTATTTAATGAGCACTCATTCTGATTTGTTTGTGGGGAGCTTAGACGATGTTGCATCCAAGCAAGTGTTACCCCCATACTTTCTGGTGTGTTTTCCTGTCATTTCACTCATCGCTAAGGTCAACTCTTTTGGGGGAAGTAAAATGTTTGGGTTTTTTAGCTAAAGACCTCACAATCAACCATAATTGCACAACCTGATTTTGCCAGTATGAGATTGAATCTACCCGAAAATAGAGACAAGAAGCCCTCCTCCCCGTAGCTTCTGAGATGCCCTTTTAGGATTGCAGAGCGAAATCTTTCTTCCATATGTTCCATCACCACCACCACCAGCCCCACCACAGCTGTCAGCCTCTCATTCAAATGTCGCCCGCTGCCTGGATCTGTGAAGCATGCAAGGCTCCTGTCCAAATGCGCTGCTTTCATTTCATACCTGCGCGTCCATTAAGAGGTGTCTCATGAGTGACATGGAGCTCTTCAGATTGTCTTTCTCATTTGGCAAGAAGGAGCCGTCATCTTCACTGAGCGCTTTGGCCTTGTTCACGATAAAGTCGGAGATCTGGTCATTTAAGGTGCGTAGCGACTGAACAGCTAAGGAGAGAGAACAAGAGGAGAGCTCTTAAGACTAGGAGCAGCTAAAAGATTGATTTGGATCCCTGCATTGAGCAGGGGGTTGGACTTAATGGCCTTTATAGGTCCCTTCCAACTTTACTAGTCTATGATTCTATGGCCAGTATCCAGATCTCCACCCTCAAATTTGTTGGCAGAAGCAGTGGGGTTTTAAAAATGATTTCCCCTGGCCACTAGGAACTGGGGAGGCATGCGATTCAGTTCACATTCAAAGCCAAATCTATCAATTTTGCTCTCCCTGAAACAATACGAGAAATGAAACTCAACAATCCCTCGAAACGAGCACTTCCCCGAATTTTGTAATGCAGTGCTCCAGACAAACAATGCTTACAAAAATACATATGTGAGGGGAACTCTGCATGAAAATGAATATATCCATGAAAATAATCCTGAAATTGCTTGCCAGAATGTGTGCATTAGTCCAGCTGCATGCAAACATGTGCTTATTAGGAGAAATCACCTAAAATGCTAAAGAATGCTTATGAGAATTTAAAAAGAAAGGAATTGCAAATTGCTGGACAGCCGAATTTAAGACTGGAACAATGAGAAAATGAGAGAACCAAAACAGTGACAGATCCTTCCATCCCTACTAACAAGTCTTGCCCTTTTATTAGAACGAATGTACTTTGTGTGCTGAAGGCCTCAGCTGCAATCCCCACATCTCCAGGCAGGGCTGGGAATATCCGCTGTCTGGAACGCTGGAAAGCTGCAGTCAGTCAGCGTAGACCAGGGCTGGGGAACCTGCAGCCCTCCATATATTCTTGAACTACAGCTCCAATCATCCCTGGCCATTGGTCCTGCTGCCTAGCGCTGATGGGAACTGGAGTCCAACAGCATCTGGAGGACCACCGTTTCCCCAATTCCTGGTGCAGATAATACTGAACTAGATGGGCCAATGGTCTGACTTGGTATAAGGCAGCATCCTATAGCATCAATAGCTCAGTGGTAGAGTACCTTGTTTTGGATGCCAAAGGTCCAAGGTTCAATCCCCAGCATCTCCAGCATCTCCCTGAATCCCTGGAGAGCTGCTGCCAGTCAGTGTAGTCAGCACTAAGCTATATGGGCCCATGGTCTGACTCAGTATAAAGACAGCATCCTTTGCTGCTAACCAGCTTTCCAGCATCGCTGGTTCTCTGCCAGTTCCGCTTCTCCCCCAGCAGAAGGGTGAAGAAAACAAGATTCTTAGCAATGCAGAGGAACTCTTTTGCTGATATTTTTTAATCCCGAAGATTGATCACACTGGAAGAAAGCAGGCTAGACCTCATTTTTCTGCAGTCCTGCATCTCTGGCAGCTGCAGATACCCGCCTGCTGGCAAGGGAAGGTGGCGACCCCTCCGTTGCAAAGCTGACATGACAGTACAGAGCTTGGCAAGACAAATTGCGCTGCCAATGAATCCCTCTCTGGGTGCAGGCAAGCCATACATTACGTAAACGCGAGCCCCAAGAGGAACCGGCCAAATGCAAACATCGTTATGCTGAATTTATGACCATCCCCACATTCCGGCCCTCCTTCATTCCTTTTGCCATAAGTATGGTGCGGAGAGGAGACCTTACCTGAATGTTTCAATGTTCAGGAGGGGAGGGCTGTGCACAGTCTCCTGACCAGATCCAGGGCTCTAGTTTGGGCCACGCCAAGGAAAACACAACCAAATCCCGTCCCAAATCATTTTTTTGGTGGGGAGGGGGTATGCGCCCCTTCAACCCACCTCACACACAGGCCCAGCTCCAGCAGTAGGCCAGGTGGGGCATTGGCCAAGGGCCCAGGAGCTCAGAGGGGTCCCTCACTGCCTGCACCCTGCAGGACTTTCTGCTCACCAGCTGGTGAGCAAAGGATTCAGTCCTGCTGGGGGTTTGATCTTTCCTCAGGTGTTTCCTCTGGGGAACACCTTGGGGCTGCCTCTGTCTCCTTCTTGTGATTTTTTAAAAAACTCCTGCTTTTAGTATGAATTTCTCCTATGTGCATTTTTGTAGGCAATTTTGCCTTAGATACATATTTCTGCAAACCAGTTTTCCCTAATATCATGCATTTTGTCCATAATATATAAATTTAGAGGCACACTTAACCCTGGTGTATGGACAATTGTATGCAGGATGTGGCTAAAGAACTGCATTGCCAAGTTTGGAGATGTGCAAATGTCAAAGGAGGGCTGTGCATTTGTTTGTATATTGTTTTAGAAAGTGCAAATCAGGTAAGTTTCAATGCAAACTGAACCCAAAGTCTCCCCCATCTCTAGGTCGTGGTGGCTGGTGGCTCCATGTCAGCAAGGCAGCAGAATACACTCTGGGTTTTCGTCTGGACTTTCAAGGAGCTGTCCAAGGTGCTGAAGCCTAATCCCAAATTAGGTTCAGCACCATAGAAAGTTCCTTGAAAGTTGGGACTAAAACCCGGAGTGGATTCCGCTGCCCTGCTGCCCTGGGCTGATGGGTGCTAGAGTCCAAGAATATTTAGGCTCCTTCTTGCTGCCCTGGACTCCTTCTAGGAGGAAGGCAGGATATAAATTTAATGATCTGGAGGACAACAATCTAGCATGTCTTGGTGTACACTGAGAGGCAGCAGCATCTTGATGTGGGTGGGTCCCAGCAAATCTGACACCAATCCAGGTGTTACGTTATCTGTGCTAAAATCTATGAGTGTGTTCGTGTGTGAGCAGGGCTGGCCCAAGGCCTCTCTGGGGCCCTTGGGAACAGGCCGTTGATGGTCCCCTGGTCTCCTTGCTTTCCTCCTCAAACCACACCTCCTCCCTCTTGGCCGCACCCCTTTAAAATAAAACAAATCTTGACCGATACGGCAAAGAAAAATGACACACTTTGACCTTTTGAAATGATGAGTGCCATTTCCTCATCACTGAATGGATGCACCACTCCCACACATCTAAGGTCTCTCTACCTTTATCTCATGTCACGCTCCATTTCTTACATTTTTTCGATAAAAGCAGGACATTTTTGTACATGCAAAGTACGTAAATAAATAATATTTGATATTACAGCAATATCCATAAGCTGGGTCTGTCGGTGGGGCTGGGCTGGGGCCGGTGAGGGGCCCCTATGAGCTCCTGGGTCCTTGGCCAATGCCCCACCTGACCTACTGCTGGAGCCGGGCTGAGTAGAAGGGGTGCATATCCATACCTCACTACAAATGGCCCCAGCTCCACCAGTTTCACTTCCAATCACACCCACTCTCCTCCTCCAATCTAGGCAACCTTATGGGGGCCACATAATAGTGGTGGGAGGGGCCACAGGCAAATGTGGGCGGAGCAATGGAGGCAAATTTTATCTTTGTACAGTAGGCATGTTTCCACACACCCATCTCTATCCCCATCCAGACAAGCTAGAGGCATTATCAGAGTTCCAGCACACACTCAGGCTGCAAAGCAGGGCTAGTGAGGGGTGTGGCCTGGGGAAAGGGGGTGTGGCCTGGGGAGAGTGCTGAGGGCCAATCAGGGAGGGCTGGAGGGCCACATTCATCCCCTCTGGACCTTGGGTTCCCCATCCCCAGTTTACAGCATTGGGGTGAATACGTTTTTCATTTATGGATCGGGATCTTCAGGCCCTGCTCTCTTAATTGCTCCCTTGCTTTCCTGACCCCATTCTCTCCTCTCCAAGAGCTATTACTATGACTTTGTGCACAGCATTATAAATTGAGCCTTGTCAGCATTTCTGTTCCAAATTTTGACAAGTCAAGGCTGGAAAAAATCACCACAGCGACCTCCTTGGCGCAGAAATCGTTTTTCCTCGCTCTTTAACTGAAAATCTAGGCTTCAAAAAGAAAATCTCTGACACTTTGCATTTTGAAGTGTCATACTCCAGTTAAGGCAAACCTTTTGCTATTTTTTTTTTGTTCTCGTGTGTGAGGGTGCATATTAAAAGCACCTCAGGGAAGGGCCTCATGCAGATACCATCTTATCAGGAGGTCAGTTCCATATGATATACCAGCTGAGAGGAACCTTTGACCCTTCCCAGATATTGCTGAACTACAACTCCCACCAGCCCCAGCAAGCATGGGATAATGTGAGGTGTAGTTCAGCAACATGTAGAGGGCCAAAGGTTCTCCACACCTGTGATTTAGGAATTAGGTCTTTACCTTGATGGCATCTACCTTTTGGGAATCCATTCCATTCCATATCAGACTCACCTCTACTGTCCTTTCACACCTATTGAAGATCTTCCTTTTTCAGCAAGCGTTTAAAGTGGAGACCTTTATCCGTCTGTATCTGTACTGGATTTGGAATTGTTTTTACATATGAAGATTTGAATTGTTTTTACATATGAAATAGTGTTTAGTTGTTTTATGTATGGACTTGTTTTTAACGAGTTTTACTTATGATTTCCCCCCTGTGAAATCCCTTCAAGATATTTGATGGGAAGTGATTCCTAAATGGAATCAATCAATCAAACAAACAAACATCTAAAGCAGTGCTCTTCAACTTTGGATCCCCAGATGTTGATGGGCAACCATCATCCCTGACCATTGACTATGCTATCTGGGGATGATGGGAGCTGTAGTCCAACCACATTTGGGGACCCAAGGTTGAAGAACAGTGATCTAGAGGGCACCTTTAAATGCTGGCAGGAGCTGATGGGAACTCTAGTCAAAAACGCAGAGCACAAATGCAAGCACAGTCTAGTCAAAAGTATAAAAGATCCAAGTGGCATGGATGTAATCTACTACTAAGTAGCAATGAATTGGGCAAGCAAGATGAAGAAAGAGGGGTCTCTCCAAGCTCTCTTTGGAGATGGTGGGGATTGGACTGGGGGGCCTTCTACATGCAAAGCAGATGATCTGTCACTGAGCCGATGGGTCTACTCAAGGGGTAGGAGAGAAATTTGATTTAGTTTGCATTTAAAGACAAACCTACCAAATTTGCAATTGCTGAAACAGCGTGTGATCTGAAACACAACCCTTCTTCAAAATTTGCACGAAAATGCATGTCCTAGGGGTCAATCAATCAATCATTACGGTCAATGATCAGAGCTATAACATGTTAAAACAGCAGACAATAAAACATGTCAATATTATACAGTGAAGAAAACAAACGGCAGAAGCCTGAGATAATACGGAACTGTAGCCTGCGAAAAGGACCAATAATTGGGTGTTGGAACAAATTAAACCAGAACTATCACTAGAAGCGAAAATGTTGAAACTGAGGTTATCATACTTTGGACACATAATGAGAAGACACGATTCACTAGGAAAGACAATAATGCTGGAAAAAACAGACCATGCTGATGAAGGTTCAAGAGGAAAGAACAAAAGCAGGACTACAGCTAAACATCAAGAAGACTAAAGTAATGACAACAGAAGATTTATGTAACTTTAAAGTTTACAATGAGGACACTGAACTTGTCAAGGATTATCAATAACTTGGCACAATCATTAATCAAAATGGAGACAATAGTCAAGAAATTAGAAGAAGGCTAGGACTGGGGAGGGCAGCTATGTGAGAACTAGGAAAGGTCCTCAAATGCAAAGATGTATCACTGAACACTAAAGTTAGGATCATTCAGACCCTGGTATTCCCCACCTCTGTGTATGGATGTGAAAGTTGGACAGTGAAAAAGGCGGATAAGAGAAAAATCAACTCATTTGAAATGAGAGACTATGGCTGCAGTGAGCTACTCTCTGTCTGTATTTAGCCTCGCTCTGACAGTATCGTATCTGCATCTGAATTCCAACTCATTAGCTTCCCACAGCAGGAGTCTTCCTCTGAAACTTGTTTTCTTTCTTTGGTTCTTGGCTGAAATATGACAACTTTCAAGTCTGTTACTGACTCTCCGAAGAAAACGAAACGCTTCCCTGCTGGTTTCTCTGAGTGTAACCGTTTTAAAAGTCTGATCTGTGTCCATTGATTGCCTTGTGCAGAGACAATCTGGGTTGGCAGAAAGGAGAAGGGCATGGGTGGTGGGGTGGGCTTCACCGATACTTCCCATCTCTGGAGGCCAGTTCACCACCCTGCTATCCCCAGTCTGCTCTCTGCCAGCTCCCAGCTGCCTGCCTTCTTACTTACAACCAGCTCAGAGGGTGGTCCTGGCTGTCAGCTTCCTTCTCCATAGTCTCAGCATTGCTCCGCGAGAACTCAGCAGGGGCCGAAACAAGGATTCATTGGCTTTGCCTCTCATTGGCTGTGGTCCACCTGCGGTTGGGCTCCCTGCCTTCCGCCCCACCAGCCTCAGTGGTAGGGTTGCCAGGTTCAGGGCCTGAGACTGATCCTGTATCTTTAGGAGAAGAGAAAGTCAGCCAAGTGCAGGTGTTCTTGCAACGCTGTAATGGGAAAAGCCACAAGGTGGAATTCTCCCTTCCCCCTGCACTACTTTTAAAGATAGAGAAGACCTCTCGGTTGCCAGGCTCATAGCTAAATGAATAGGTTTTTCATGGTAAGTGGTATTCAGAGGGGGTTTACCATTGCCTTCCTCTGAGGTTGAGAGGCAGTGACTGGCCCAAGGTCACCCTGTGAGCTTCAGGGCTGTGTGGGGAGTTGAACCCTGGTCTCTCAGGTTGTAGTCCAACACTCTAACCACTGCCCCATAGACTATCGCTTCCCCAGGATGCTATGTCTGAAAAAAACCATTTAAGTGATCCAACCCCAGAGGCTGGTCATGTGGGTCCCATCTGCGGGGTCAACATTCTGTTGAGAAAGACCCAGAGCACAGGCCCCAGAAAGAGGGATTTCTCATGGTCGGATGTTTTCAACAGCATGTGCCCTGGAATGAAGACAGAGTTCCCATTCTTTGAGGGGCAATACAGAAAGGAGATGGTAGACCTGAATCCCAATGAATCCAAACAGAACACTCGTAAGGCCTGGGGAGACGGAACTGATGCCCATTGGGCCTGGTAGGGCAGAAGGCAGAGAGGCCAACAGCAGGTGGAGCCAGAGCCACTGATTGGCTGAGCCAGAGCCAATGACTGCCAGAGCCAGCAAATTCTAGTTTTGTCACCATCCTCCTCTCTGCTGAGCTCTACAAGGGCAACCTTGAGAGTAAGCTGAGAGGCACGGCCAACCCTCTGGGCTGGTTTTCAGGAGGAAGGGCCATAGCTTTGCATGCTGCTTTGCAGGCTGAATGGCCCAGGTTCAATCCCTGGCACCTCCAGCTACGGGCTGGGAGAGAACCGTGTCTCAGACCTTGATGAGATGCTGCCGGTCAGTGTAAACAATACTGAGCTAGATGGACCAATGGCCTGTCCTGGAAGAAGGCAGCATCCTGTGTCCCAATGTTCCTAAACACAGAAGAGAGTTCAGAGCAGAGCTGGGAGGGGGGTACCCCCTGTGAAGGAGGCCTGGCCTGGAGAGAGTCCACCTGAGAGGCCACATAGAAAGGTCTGGAGGGCCACATTTGGCCCCAAGGCCTTGAGGGTGTCCACTCCTGATTAGGGATGGAAAGATCTGCCTGCTTCGGTTATCTCAGTTTCTCATTTTTCCAATGTTAAATCCAGTTCTCTAGATTTCTACAGCAATCTGCAATTTTTTTAAAAAAAATCCTCATTTATTTATTTATTTATTTATTGTATTTGTAAACCACCCCATAGCCGAAGCTCTCTAAAAACATCAAAAAGAAACATACAAATTTAAAACTCATGAAAATTCTCCATTATTTTAGTGCAAATTTCTCCAAATAAACACTTTTTTATAGGCCATTTTGACAAAGTTACACATTTTTTGCAAGCCATTTCTCATCGTTTCATGCCTTTTTGCATGTTATTTTCACTCGTGTTCATTTTTACCCACACTTTCCCTAACATATGCATTTTTGTAAATGTTTAGTTGGCGAACTGCATCCCAAAATTCTAATAAATGAAAATGTTGAAGGATGGCTGGGTTTCCATTCTCATAGTGTTTCAGAAATGGTGAATTTAATACATTCTGCTTGAAATGCGAACTGAATCAAAATTCTCACCCATCCCCTACTCCTGATATACAAGGTAGGTTTGCTTCAGTTACCAGTTCCATTTGCTGCTTAAACTCGAAGACAAGAGAGGGACCATTAACTTTGTTATTTTGATTCCTCAGTGTGAATCTGCAGGAGCAAAATAGGCTAAAAGCGTATTGACTAGCAGGAATCTGGCCTTGATGCAAAAAATGAGATTTAATGAATGCTACATAGATGCAAGAACAGCCCCAATCTCTTTACGTTAAATCTGGCGTGAAAGATGTCCTCAAGATATGAAGGAATCCTGCCCTCATCTGGACAAACAAAGAAAAAATGTTTCACAAATAGCCAGCATCTATGTTGCTCTGAAAGAATGGATTTCTTTACAGCTGGTGGATAATTACGTTGTCAAAAGAATTTTTAAATCAACTCCACTTGGCACTTGGGGTGGACAAATTGGTCTACTTATGGTAACAAGCAGGGTACCTCAGGGCTCGGCCCTGGGCCCAGTGCACTTCAACGTTTTTATTAATGACATGGATGAGGAGGTGCAGGGATTGCTTATCAAATTTGCAGGTGATACAAAATTGGGAGGGACAGCTAATACCTTGGAAGACAGAAACAAAATTCAATGGGATCTTGACAGGCTGGAGCGTTGGGCTGAAAACAACAGAATGACATTTAACAGGGATAAGTGCAAAGTTCTACACCTAGGAAAAAGAAACCAAATGCACAGTTATAAGATTGGGGATATTTGGCTCAGCAATACTACATGTGCGAAGGATCTTGGGATTGTTGTTAATCACAAGCTGAATATGAGCCAACAGTGTGATGTGGCTGCAAAAAAGGCAAATACTATTTTAGGCTGCATTAACAGAAGTATAATTTCCAAATCACATGAAGTACTGGTTCCCCTTTATTCAGCACTGGTTAGGCCTCATCTTAAATACTGCATCCAGTTCTGGACACCACACTTTAAGAAGGATCCAGACAAACTGGAACAGGTTCAGAGGAGGGCAACGAGGATGATCAGGGGACTGGAAACAAAGCCCTATGAGGAGAGACTGAAAGAACTGGGCATGTTTAGTCTGGAGAAGAGAAGCCTGAGGGGAGGTATGATAGCACTGATCAAGTAGTTGAAAGATTGTCACACAGAGGAGGGCCACGGTCTCTTCTCGATCGTCCCAGAGTGCAGGAATAACGGGCTTAAGTTACAAGAACCCAGATTTCAACTGAATATCAAGAAAAACTCCCTAACTGTTAGAGCAGTATGACAGTGGAACCCATGACCTAGGGAGGTGGTGGGCTCTCCAAAACTGGAGGCATTCAAGAGTTAGCTGGACAACCACCTGTCAGGGGTGCTTTAATTTGGATTCCCGCATTGAGCAGGGGGTTGGACTTGATGGCCTTATAGGCCCCTTCCAACTCTACAATTCTATAGCCCATGTCACTATCACATGTGTGCAGTCATAAATCCATTCTGCATTAAACTGTGATTTTTTTTAAAAAAAAGTTGTATGAACATTTACATTTAAATATGTATTTAAATATGCATTTCTAAGTAGGGATGGGGAAGGAATGTGGTTTGGTTCAGATTTTAATACAAACCTGCCCAATTTACGTTTCTCAAAACAATATGCAAGTTGAAATACAGAGCTGTCCTTCAGCCCTTCGCACAGTTCTCCAACCAAGAAGGTGTATACTCTGGGAAAGCGTGCATAAGAATGCACATGTTAAAGACAATATGCATGAAAAATTATATAATTATCATATTTATTTATCAAATTTATATCCCTCCATCCCCCCCAGAAGGAGCCCAGGGCGGCAAACAAAAACACTAAAAACACTCTAAAATATCTTAGAAACAAAAGACTAAAACACGTTAAAACAAAACATCTGAAAAAGCAATTCCAGCACAGATGCAGACTGGGATAAGATCTCTACTTAAGAGGCTTGTTGGAAGATGAAGGTCTTCAATAGGCACAGAAAAGATAACAGAGATGGAGTCTGTCTAACATTTAAGGGAAGGGGATTCCAACACTAAAGGTATGCTTCCTATGTTGTGCGGAACAGACCTCCTGAAAAGATGATATCTGCAGGAGGTCCTCACCTGCAGAGCGCAGTGATCGACTGGGTATATAAGGAGTAAGAAGGTCTTACATACAGTGGCAGAGCTGCCACAGATTATAAAATATAAATGCTTGCAAAATGTGCATATCAAGCAAAATTGCATACAAAAATGTGTGTATTAGGAGTAGGGATGGAAAGCTTTGTCAATTTCAAGTCTTTTGGTTTCTCATCTTTCCAGTCTTAAACAGAGTTTTCCACATATCTGCAGCAATTTGCAATTTTTTTTAAAAAAAAATCCTTATGAAAATTCTCCAGGATTATCGTGCGAATTTCTCCTCATAAACACATTTTTTTGTAGGCAGTTTTGACTAATGCACACATTTTGCAAGCGCTTTCTCATAGTACAATGCATTTTTGTACATTATTTTCACTCATATATTCATGATTATGCACATTTCCCCCTAACATATAATTTTTGTAAGCATTACTTATTTACTTATTTGATTTATATCCCACCCTTCCTCCCAGTAGGAGCCCAGGAGGACTTCATCATATTGAATTCTTTTGTCCACCGCTTAGAGATGATTTGTAATTAAGGGGTGTATAAATTGTCAAAATAAAGACATAAAATTGGAGCAAGCTGAAAAATAAACTGAGCTGGCTCCAAAAAAGAATAATCAGAAATAGTTGCCATAGGTGTGCATATTGATAAAGCATGCGTGCATGGACAAAGCAAGCTTAATTGACTGTGTACATTCTTTCATCAATATTATTTTGGGCTGGTGTTTGACAAACATGGAGGAGCAAGCACACACTTGTTGTTGTTGTTATGTGCCTTCAAGTCTATTACGACTTATGGCGACCCTATGAATCCACGACCTCCAACAGCATCTGTCGTGAACCATCCTGTTCAGATCTTGTCAGTTCAGGTCTGTGGCTTCCTTTATGGAATCAATCCATCTCTTGTTTGGGCTTCCTCTTTTTCTACTCCCTTCTGCTTTTCCCAGCATTATGGTCTTTTCTAATGAATCATGTCTTCTCATGATGTGTCCAAAGTATGATAACCTCAGTTTCATCATTTTAGCTTCTAGTGACAGTTCTGGTTTAATTTGTTCTAACACCCAATTATTTGTCTTTTTTGCAGTCCATGGTATGCACAAAGCTCTCCTCCAACACCACATTTCAAATGAGATTATTTTTCTCTTATCCGCCTTTTTCACTGTCCAACTTTCACATCCATACATAGAGATCGGGAATACCAGGGTCTGAATGATCCTAACTTTAGTGTTCAGTGATACATCTTTGCATTTGAGGACCTTTTCTAGTTTTCTCATAGCTGACCTCCCAGTCCTAGCCTTCTTCTTATTTCTTGACTATTGTCTCCATTTTGATTAATGACTGTGCCATGGTATTGATAATCCTGCACACACTGGAGAAGGTTAAATGGAAATGGACTGCCTTCAAGTTGATCCTAACTTATAGTGATGAACAGGGTTTTCATGGTAAGCGGTATTCAGAGGGGGTTTATCATTGCCACACAAAAATTTCAGTGGCATCGCAGATACGATTACATCCGCATTGTTTCAAGAAGCCACTACACAACTGCCCCCTGTAAAACTGTATCTCCTGCTTTCAGATTTTTTTAAAAAAACCTATACATTTAAGGTAAACCCTTTCACATATGAAGCTTTAAGCTTTCACTATATATCACTCATTTCTCTTTCAGGATGAATTATACACCTTTCATCACAGAAGGAGAGGAGAGCCATCAGTCGATCGTTTGCTAATGGAGCATCAGCTTAAAATTACTCTTGTCCCTCTTGGAGAAATGAAGCTTTTCACAATTATCCATTAGAGTAGTTAGCTGCAGCAATATTGTGCATCATTTTCTGTGAGAATTGTTAATTTGGGACCCAAGCGACAGATATGTTTTTAAAAGGAAGAATTAATTATGGGGTGAATGTGGCTTTTCTGCAAGTCAACTCTGCCTCTCTGTCAATAAGAGACAAGCGCAGGCAACCCATCTGCTCCTGACAGAAGATTTTTGCTTGCCAACTCATATCCATCAGTTTCCACCACCAAAACAAAATCCAGTGACGCATAAATACTGAGGGATTAAGTATACCTCCGACTGCTGCTGTGGGAAGCTTCATTTTCCCCTTTTGAAGGGCTTTTCTTGTGTGAAAGCGTAAGGGTTAAGGGACATGCAAATACAAATTGCAGACCTATAATTTTTTAAGCAGAACATTCTTCTGCTCCAAGTTTGAGATCTTTTGTTGAGGTTGTTGTTGTTATGTGCCTCCAAGTCAACAATGACTTATGGCGACCCTATGAATCAGCGACCTCCAAGAGCATCTGTCATGAACCACCCTGTTAAGATCTTGTAAGTTCAGGTCTGTGGCTTCCTTTATGGAATCAATCCATCTCTTGTTTGGCCTTCCTTTTTTTCTACTCCCTTCTGTTTTTCCCAGCATGATTATCTTTTCTAATGAATAATGTCTTCTCATGATGTGTCCAAAGTATAATAACCTCATAACCTTTGTCGAGGTAAGGAACCTTTTTTCATACCGAGAGTCATATCCTCTTCTGGGCAGCCTTCTCAGGGCCATAGGCCAGGAGTGGGCAGGGCCCAGAGGCAAAAGTGGGTGGAGCAACAAATGCCCATTTTATTCTTCTGGACTTGCGTACCATCCAGGCAAGTAAGATTGAGGGGGCCTTTGCTTCTCTTCTGTCCAGCCATCCTATAGCTCCTCTCCATCCTGTGCTACAGCGTAGATGCTTATATCCATCAAAAGACCCCAGAAGAGGGTGGACACAGGGGAGAGTTGTAACTGATACAAACTGACTGCAGTGTCTTGGTTGCTGTGTCTTGAAAGCCGTTTTTGTGTGGAGGGAGGAGGTGGGGTGAGCACAGGGATGTTGGTGAATCCCGACAGAATCAGAAACGGGTACAGAAACTGTCAATGGTTTCTTATCCATCCGGATCAGAAATCAGTCCTGCGTATATCATAGGCATTCGCTGCTCTTGTTGCTTTCACACCGTGAAAAAACAAGAGACGAAATAGATTATGTCCCTTTTCCCTTTGCATTGTGTTTCCTTTGCACTAAAATAAATGGGGTGGAATAATGTATAACAACAACATAATTTGTGTATTTAGTTCTGCTCATGACATAATTTCACCACAGCAGACAGCAACGTATTATTTATTTATTATTTATTTTATTCGATTTCTATACCGCCCACAGCCCGAAGGCTCTCAGGGCGGTGCACAACATAGGATAAAATACAACAGAATCACAAAAACAGTAAAAGCATACATATTAAACAATTAAATGACCTGATATACATTAAAAGCTAAAAGATAGAATTAAAATGCCTGGTAAAATAAAAAGGTAGATAACCATCATTGCTGGCAGAAGGCAAACTGCAGTGGAACAGAAACAGTGGTGAGTGCAATGAATACAGGGTAGAATGGAAAGTGCTGCCATTGTAGATTCCTACCTGAGGAGAAAGCTGATCTGTGGGGAAAGGGAGAGAAAGAGGGAACGTGAACATGAAGTGGCCATGCCCTGAATTAGTTCTGCTACCATCAGTCCCTCTATTTCTAGTGTTCAGAGGTAAGTGCCAGTGCTCAGGTTGCCAAAACAGTGCCAGTTTCTCAGACAAGAGGGATGTAGCAGTCAAGATGTACAAGCTACTCCAAGGGGAAAAATCCTGAAGGGGGACAATGCTTCCCCAAAATGAGGACTGAGGTTCTTCAGCGGCCGCAGAATGCTGACTAGGGATATGGTTCAGTTTGCATTTAATACCAAATTAATCAAATTTGCATGTTCTGAAACAATATGAAAACCAAAACACAACTACCCTCTGAAATGTGCACTTATCCAAATTTTGCAATGCAGTTCTCTAGCCAATGTTTTGAAAAATGCATATATTAGGGGAAAGTATGCATAAATGTATATTTTATGAAAATAACATAAAATGCTTGTATTAGGAGAAATCGCTTGCAAACATTGTACATCAGTCAAAACGGCATACAAAAACGGTCATTTCATCATTAATAATATTTATATATCGCTTAATATGCAAAATCCCAAAGTGCTTTACATAAAATATCACGTTATCATAAAAAAAGAATTACACTATAGCCAGCATGGATTTTTCACATTCAGCAATGTTAAATTGAAAATACCCCCCATGCCATTCTGATGCTTCCCATAAGCTCATTTCAAAACAAAACCTCACAAAATTTATAATCCTGAACTCAGAAACGCTTGCTTAACGACCCTCTCAATTTTCATAACGATACACAAAACAGTCAGAGAGGATAGAGAGTTCAAAGTCTAAAAAGAGAGGGAAAAAACCCAGAGCCCTGTTGGGCTTTTTTTCTGTCAGAGTTCTCATAATCTGTTGAAATTCATTAAAAATAAGCCATGTTCACAGAGTACCTGTATTCCTGTTACTGACCTTGCCCCGTGCTTTGGCCTTCATCTTCTGCAGTTTAAAAGTTAAGAAATGCCTGGTGGAGTTTTAATTAATTTAATAAATTTTGCATTGGATGGAATGATAGTATCAAGCATGCTCAGTAAGAACCAACTGTCAGAGTTCTAAAAGCCTCACAGCTGCTGGGCTTGCCTAATCAGGGAGCATCACCCACACACCAGATTTTGATTTCACGTGAGACAGTCATGGCTTCCCCCAAAGAATCCTGGGAAGTGTAGTCTGTGAAGGGTGCTGAGAGGAGACTGCTATTCCCCTGACAGAGCTCCAGTGGTCAGACTGGTTGAACAGTCAGCCGTTCTGATTGAAGCTCTGTGAGGGGAACAAGGCGTCTCCTAGCAACTCTCTTCTAACCACGAAGAAGCATTCACTGAGCGTGCTCATATATACACACAAACCCAGGTGCCTGATTGCAGCTATAACAGGGAATTGCATACAACGGAGGCAAAGGCGTATGAAAGGGAGTATCAGTATTTGGTGAGATTCACAAGAGAGGAAGAAACTCTAACCCCTCACTGAGACCACTAGGTCTGCATTGGGGGTGAGTGTTGGGCTGCTATAGCGCCCAAGGGCCTAGCCCCCAGCCCTGTCAAGTGCGAATTAGGAAAGCTCGCCTTTAAATGCGAACTCAAATTGAATTTCTCCTGCATCCCTACGTGAACCAGAAGAAAAGCAAAAGAATGGAATGAGTGAAGGATCCTTTCATCCGTACCTAAGCTGCCCTGTCTACAACTTTAAAAGGGAAAGTCTTGAATCACTCTTCAGTTCCCAGAGGATGGAGCCTGACTTAATCCTCTTGAAACTGCTGTAGTGTTTCATTAATGCCCTACTTGGTCTCTTTGCCACCGATACTTTTCCCACAGCAGGCTGCTGTATTTTCATTTCTGTGCATTACCCTTGGTTGTGCTTCAGCAAGCTTGTGCTATGCTGGACACAGAAGCCATTGAAGTGGGGCCTAAAGTCTTCTCGGTACTGAGAAAACGTCGAGCCGTTGCCCCACAAGCGGAGGCTTCTCTGCAGCAGAATTTGCCCACTGGATCGTTCATATATGACGTGTGTGTGTGTGGACATTTGCAGTATGAAAATGGAAATGGGCTTCCTTCAAGTCGATCCTGACTTACGGCGACCCTATGAACAGGGTTTTTATGGTAAGCGGTATTCAGAGGTGGTTTGCCATTGCCTCCCTCTGAGGCTGAGAGGCAGTGACTGACCCAGGGTCACCCAGGGAGCTTCATGGCTGTGTGGGGATTCGAACCCTGCTCTCCCAGGTCGTAGTCCAACACTCTAACCACTATGCCATATAGTATAGTATTTGTTTATAGTAGTATATTATCGTATGTGTAGTGGAGCAACTCCCCTGTGAGAAAAAGTTACAACATTTGGGGCTTTTCAGTTTAGAGTAAAAGTTGAGTAAGAGGCAACAAGATAGATTTGTATAAAATTATACATGGTGTAGAGAAAGTGGGGAGACATGCGCTTTTTCTCCCTCTCTCATATTGTTAGGACTCATGGACATCCGATGAAGCTGAACAGGATGGATAAAAGAAAGGATTGTGCATAATCAAGCTATGGAGCTCACTCCCAAAAGATATAGGGATGGTCACTGTCATGTTGTATGTGCCTTCAAGTCGATTACAACTTATGGCGACCCTATGAATCAGCGACCTCCAAGAGCATCTGTCATGAGCCACCCTGTTCAGATCTTGTAAGTTCAGGTCTGTGGCTTCCTTTATGCTAGTAATCCATCTCTTGTTTGGCCTTCCTCTTTTTCTACTCCCTTCTGTTTTTCTGACTGTGTTAAATCATAGCTGTTTTTGAAAGGCATGTGTCACAGGAAGCAATTCATAAATGAAATAAAGACTATATCCGCAACTAATTGAAGAGCTACCACATAGGCTAATGGATCAAAGAGTGTGGGACCTGAACCACCAAGTTAAAAGAAAAGGGATTTTGATTAAACATTAGGGGGAAAAACCACGATTGCACATGCTGTTTGCGGCTGTGGGACAGACTGCCTCAAAAAGCCATGGAGTCCCCTCTGTCAAGGTTTTGGTATAGCACATGGACAGTCTTGCCTCAGGAATGCTGTGGCAGTGACTTCTCTCCAAGAGCAAGAGGGTTGGACTAGATTACCTTTGAGGTCCCTTCCAACACTATGGGTGGCATTCAGCTAAATCCAACTCTGAGTTAGACCCACTGAAATGATTGAACCTAAGTTAGTCATGCCCATTTGCTGCAATAGGTCTACTCTGAGTAGGACTAGCGCTGAATGCTCAGAGGAGACCCACTGAAATCAATGAGCTTAGTGAGCAAAGTAGTGCATCTGCTTTGCATATAAAAGGTCTCCGTTTCAATCACTGGCAACTCTAGGTAGGGCTGGGAAAAATAATCTGAAACCTAGAGAGACGCTGCCAGATCCCAGGAAATACTGAGCTGGATGTTCCAATGGACTGATGCCGTATAGTTCCCTATGTAAAAATCAGCCCTTTTATTCAGAACCTTGAGGACTGGGATCTTATTTCAGCAAGCCTTTGATTCCGAAGGCGGCTAAGGTTAGGACCAAAAGGAGGTTATATTGTTCTTGCTTGTTTATTTTTTAATTATTCTGATTTTATGAGTATAGTTTTTAATTATCAGAAACAGTTTAATGCTATTTTAAATTATTTATTTATTTATTTAATTTAATTTATATACCGCCCTAAGCCCAAGGGCTCTCTGGGCGGTGTACATAATAATTAGAGTTAATTTTTTAATTATATCTGTCTATATTTATTTATTTATGTATTATATGCTTTTAACTTTGGTAGGTTTTAATTGTATCTGTTTTTTATCAGGAAGCTGCCGTGAGTTCCAATTTGGAAAAACGGCGGGGTATAAATAAAGTTAATAATAATAATAATAATAATAATAATAATAATAATAATAATTAGTTTATCTTTAGGGCAAAGAGCAATAACTCAGTGGGAAAGCATCTGCTTTGTGTACAAAAGGCCCCAGGTTCAATCCCTGGCATCGCCAGGGAAGGCAAGGAATATCCTCTGCCTGAAACCCTGGTGAGCTGCTGCCAGTCAGTGCAGACAGTACTGAGCTAGATGGACCAACCGTCTGACTTGGGATAATGCAGATTCTTAAGTACTCCAAGCATGAGTTAGTTGGGTGCATCCCTATAATTCAATTATTTCTTTCCGTTTGTGAACAGCGGTGTGAATCTCGCATGGTGGCTGCCTTGGTGACTGGAGTTACCTCCTCATTTCAGATTCCTGCTGCTAATGCATGATAGACAGCTCAGGTGTTGAACAGCTTCTCACTGCAAATGCTCGGGGCGATAAGAAGCTCTTGTTTTGCCAGCTCTTCCTCTGCGGGGTGAGTCCTCAAGTTTATATGGGTAGGCAAACATATAATTAAGATTGTAATCAAATTTGTGCAGTATTATTTTAGGCAAACTTACACAGAGGCTTGATATTTATTTTTTGAAAGCCTCCCTAATCAAATCCAGAGCTAAGATAATATTGTTGCCTTTGAAATCTTCCTGTCATTGGAATTCCAAAGTCCCCTCCACCCCCTCCCCCCAAACAGAAAATGGTTCATACTCTGACAAATTGGTACGTTGCTACCTGGATAGTCATGTCTCAGTTACTTGCCCATGAAATCTAAGGGCCCATCCATACCTAACCCAAAATCCGCGTTTTCCATATTCGGTTGGTGGCCTCGAGATCCATACATGTCCTGTTTGTGGTCAGATCATTGTGAAAATCTGATTATCAAGTATCCATATGTGTGGGCTTTTATATATTTTTTGGTCTAAATTGCTTTAGCATTGGCCACTCCCCTTTACAGTCATTGGTGCATAACGATAATTTGCTTTTCGGAAGACAACTGAAACATATATCTTTTTAAAAAAAAAAAATTCCCATGCATGCGCAGGTCTGTGGATGTGCTATTGGGTGGGACGGAGACAAGGGGCTTGGCATACAACAGAGGAACACCCATGGACCGCCTACTGCAGGAAAGCCCATGGCATTGTGTCCAAGCGCAAGGACATTAATGTGATTGATTATCGATATAGGAAAGCATATCTTTTTTTCCTGTGGTATTTCTAATGCAGATTTGTGAACGCGAAAATCCGTACCTGCTTGCAACATCATATGGACGGCAGTGAATTAATGGGGACACAAAGCAATAAGATTGCAGATTATATAGTTGTATGAATGGGCCCTAAGTTTTGAGCTAGACAGTACTTTAACTGCATGGCTAGAGAAATTTTAAACTCTAATTCTAGAAACCCTAGAATCTGCTTTAAACCAGGTAAGTCCATTGGTCCATCTAGCTTAGTACTGTCTACACTGTCTTGCAGCAGCTCTCCAGAGTTTCAGACAGGGAGTCCCCCTGGAGATGTTGGGGATTGAAGCTGGGACCTTCTGCATGCAAAGCAGATGCTCATCCACTGAGCTGTGGCCCTTTGAACAGACGCTGCCTTACACTGAGTCAGACCATCTAGCTCAGAATTGTCTACACTGACTGGCAGTGGCTCTCTGGGGTTTCAGGCAGGCAGATGCTCTGTTACTGCACTATGGCTTTTCTCCACTCCCCTTAGGTGAAGGGAGGCCATTTTCATTAAGACCGCAAGACAAGGAGAGAGGAGATGGTTCCCCATGATATTCTGCACAAATCCCACGCCCTTATTTATACAGCTATCCTTTAAACAATACTTTAAGTTGCTATGCTGCTTAAAGTGTCTTCTTCTCACACGTAGTTTCCAAAGACAAATGATGAGGCAAGGGAGGTGGATAATCGCATTGGGGAAAAAGATATGCTGGAGACAGCTCCATTAGTACTTTTTCCATCTGAGTACCATTACAAGTGAACATGTTCTCAAGAAGCCAGATTTAAATACCTGCGGACGGACCTCTCGGAAGCAACTATTTTTGGACACTGAGGATCTCTAGCATGGCAGCAAAAATAAAATAAAATAATTCCTAACAGGAAGTGGCCACCCAGCTCTTTGCAATAGCAATGCATTTTTGTTTTTTTTCAGCGTAGGGAGATGCAAGGACAGGGAAAAGACATGGAGGTAAGCTGGCATCCAGTTTAATATGCACATTAATTAACGTGGCATAGCACCATGTGTTAATTTAAAATGTGATTAATTTATGGAAAGGAAATAAGCCTAACATTTAAATAGCATTCCCATCAGCACCCACGGCTAGAATAACATTTGTGGGGTGGGGGCAGGGTAGAGTTACCATAGCAACCTTTTTGCTACAAACCTATGAAGAAATAGACCTCCCCCATTTTTTACTTAGAACTGAAGCATTAACGAGACATGGACCTGAGCAATTTAAATTATTGGGGCAGGAATGGAAGGCAGGACTTGAGAGACAGAATTAAAAGCAATTTTCAATTGGACTTCCACGTTGAGCAGGGGGTTGGACTAGACAGCCTTACAGGCTTCTTTCAACTCTACTATTCTGTGATTCTGTGGTTTAGGCTGCAATCTTAAGGTGGTGGAGCAATATCCTACCAGCAGGGGTGAGGGAGACGTTCAATTCAGTTCACATTTAAAAGCACACCTACCTAATCTGCACTTTCTGAAACAATATGAGAACCGTCCTTGGAAATGCGCACTTATCCAAATTTTGCAATGTGGCTCTCCAACCAATGTTTGTAAAAATGAGCATATATGGGAGAAGTGTCCATACGAATGAACGTATCAGCGAAGCTAACATACAACATGCATTCTTTTTAGGGAAGATCCCTTGCAAAAATGTGTACCTTAGCAAAAACAGCACCCGAAAATGTGCTTAATATGGGAAATCCACACGAAAACGCTGGTTTTTTTTTTTAAGGTGCAAATTGCTGCAGAAATGTGGAGAACTGAATTTATGATTGGAAGAATGAGAAACGGAGAGAGCCGAAATTGACGGATCCTGCCATCCCCACCTGTCAGTCTCCAGCAATCAGAGAAGAAGAATGAGCATTGTGTCGACCTAACGGGCTGGCATCTATTTGAGTTTCTTCTGTATCTGCTAGCCACTGCTTTTAGTGATCCATTTTTTTCCTCTTGCAAAAATTTCAATATGAATATTGATATTTTAAAAAGGAAATATCAATATTTTGAAGGAAATATAGATATTTCCCTTAAAAACATCAATATTTTGAAGGAAATATCGATACATTATCATTCTTCCAAACAATGTTTTAGAGGCATTAAATTCCTATCCTCAATGATTGAGAATAAGTGAATTAATGAAAAATTTGGTAAATTACTGCCTTCAAGTAGATTTTGACTTATGGCGACCCTATGAATAGGGTTTTCATGAGGCTGAGAGGTAGTGACTGGCCCAAGGTCACCCAGTAAGCTTCATGGCTATGTGGGGATTCGAACCCTGGTCTCCCAGGTCATAGTCCAACACCTTAACCACTATACCACACTGGTACAATATCCGAATTGGGCGGATTTCTAGCACATCCCTTTAGACATGTTTTAGCTTCCATGGGCCCTTATTTTCAATGAAAGAAGCTCAGTTTCCAACATCAGCAGTCTAGATGGCCAACTAGAAGTACTTACCCCACTGGTGGGGAAGCTTCTTCAGCCCACGGGCCACATTCCCTTCTGGACAACCTTTTGAGGGCCATGTGCCAGTGGAGGGTGGAGACAGAGGCAAAAGTGGGCAGAGCAACTAATTAAAGCTTTGCCTTTGTACTGTAAGCTACCTGCTACACACACCTCTCTCTGTACTCTATCCAGACAAGGAAGAGGCAATTTGAGAGCTCACAAACCCATTAAGAACATCAGAACAGCCTACTGGATCAGGCCAGTGACCCATCTAGTCCAGATTCCTCTTCTCACAATGGCCAACTAGATGGCCATTATGGGAAGCCTACAAACAGGACCTGAGCACTAGGGATGGAATCCTCTCCTTTTTAAAGTTTCATTTTCAAGTGTGGCCCCTAGTGGCCTTTAACGATCTGATTCCTTTTTCCTCTGATACCTTGTCATTTTTCTGATCTCCGATATATATATATATTGCAGAGCAGACAGATTAAGGCAGATAATCAAGTCAGTGTCTTCCCCCTACTGCTTACAAACAACACCTCATTGCCCCCCCTGCTGCTTTCTGTCTCTCAGTTACAATCAACACTTCATTGAAAGGGAATACACGTCTGAAGAGCTCACATAGAAAGTAGATCGATAAAAGTATCATTCACGTTATCGATGATTTCAAAGCAAATTTTTGTTTAAGAAAATGAATCAGGAAAAAAAGAATGAATAGGAAACCAGGTGCAGAGAGTTGCTACTTCAAAATTCTCTCCGCAAAGATAGAAAATATCAGAAATAATAATTAATCCAATGGCAAATCTGATTATTGCAGAAATGGAGCCGATAGCTACTGAGCACAACAGCAACTGTCCTGCATTCCACCAGATGTGGCCTGATGTAGTGTCATTCTAAAGCCATTCTAAATCTCACCTGGTAATTTCTCATCCATTTTTCTCAATTGAGAGGGGAACACAAAATGAATGAAGGAGTTGAAAACACTCCCCAGATCACACCTTCATCATGCTGACAAAAGCCCAGCAGGCCTTTGCGTAGGGGCTTAAACCACCTTCAGATCCTACCCCTCCAAGCACTAGTCTTAGGAGTGCGCAAAAGAAGTGCAGTTCTATACCTGTCCACTCATAAGCCAGTTCTGATCTGTTTAAAGGGGCTCACTCCCCATAAAGTATGCATGGGAGCTCTCTGTAAAATACAATGTTCAGTCACAGGTTGGCCATCCATCTTCTGGGACGCTTACTGCTCAGAATCAATTATCCTTTATGTAGACAGTTTGAAATCATGAATGTCATGAACGATCATGGAGTATGAAATCATGAATGACAAAGTCAGAGGGCAGCTTGAAATTTCTGGACAGACTGAGGCGCCTTGCCACAGTTTTCAGAATTGATGTGTCACCTTTAATCTTCGGAGTTAGACATGCAATGAGGTCTACCCCCCCATAAGCACCCATCTGATAAATGCAAGGTTGATAATGCATCCAAGCACTATTTCTTTTCCCACCCCCACCCCATCTTAATGATTAAGACCTGATCTAATATAAATTTGGATTGAGAGAATAGCTAGGGATGCCAGAGAATTCCAACAAAAATGCAAATGGGAGTGGAAATTGCTAATGTTCGCTTATTTGTCCCATGTTAATGCAGTGAATACAAATGGTATTTACTATTGCTGTTTACAGTCTGCAAATGACACATAACACATTACTGCTGATGCTGTTAGCTGAACATGAACCAACCGTGTAATGTGGCTGCAAAAAAGGCAAATGCAATTTTAGACTGCATTAACAGAAGTATCTTTTCAGCACTGGTTAGGCCTCATCTTGAGTACTGCGTCCAGTTCTGGTCTCAGTACTTCAAGAAGGATGCAGACAAACTGGAACAGGTTCAGAGGAGGGCAACAAGGATGATCAGGGGACTGGAAACCAAGCCCTATGAGGAGAGACTGAAAGAACTGAGAATGTTTAGCCTGGAGAAGAAAAGACTGAGGAGAGATATGATAGCACTCTTCAAGTACATGAAAGGTTGCCACACAGAGGAGGGCGGGGATTTATTCTCGATTGTCCCAGAGTGCAGGACACAGAATAATCAGGCTCAAGTTGCAGGAAGCCAGATTTCGACTGAACATCAGGAAAAACTTCCTAACTGTTAGAGCCATATGACAATGGAACCAATTACCAAGAGAGGTAGTGGGCTCTCTGACACTGAGGCATTCAAGAGGCAGCTGGACAGCAACTGTCAGGGATGTTTTAAGTTATTTTTCCCTTGAGCAGGGAGTTGGACTTGATGGCCTTATGGACCCCTTTCCAACTCCATTAGTCTATTATTCTGTGCCCCCTATTTGCATTGCATTTCCTATACATTGAAATGAATGTTGTGGAACAATACAGTTATGACGTAATTAACCACATAAAATTTCACCATAGCCGAGAGCGAGAAGACAAACTGCAGTGGAACAGAAACAGACCTGCATGCGATGAATACAAGGAAGAACAGATATTGATGCCAACTACCAGAGGGACATTTTTTTTTCAATTAATTTTTATTCAAGTTTCCAAAACCAAAACAATACAAAAAGACAAAACACAATTCAACAACTAATACAATAAAAAAAGAAAAAAAAGAAAAAAAACATAAAAAATATTGACTTCCAATTTGTCTTAGTTCAGCTATAAATCTATAATATATAACAAGCCTGACTCTAAATAGATTATAAAATCACCCTCCTCCAGCGGTTATCTTAATTGGTTTCAAATCTCATTAACATCATATCATTTTATTCTTCCACAAAAAGTCAAAGAGAAGTTTCCAATCCTTGAGATATATGTTGTCGGAAGGCAGAGCTGGGGTCCCAATCCCGGGGAGCTGGATCCCGGAGAGTTGGGAGAAGAGTATTCGGATGGATGGCAGAGGGAAGGGGGAGGAACTTCCCCCCTTTGGAGCGAAGACGAAACAGAGGAACTGCCAGTGATAAGGTCGCTTAGCAACGGGGAGCCTAAGCCCTCCCTGGACATTCTCACGCCTCCCCCTCTTTCAGGCTCAGAGCAAGAGGGGGAAGAGGGAGGGCTGCTCACAGCCGAAAAGCGGGGAGGCAGTTTACCATCAGCCCCTCCCCTATCCCCCATCCTGGAATCGGAAACTTCAGAAGAGGAGGGGGTGATGCTGGCACCCCTGCAAGGCTTGTACCACTTGGAGACTGGGGTAGCCCGGAACTATATATAAACTGTTAATGTTTGCTTTTTATTGCTATTTTAAATGAATATTTTAGACTGTCTCATAAACCACTTAAGAGGTCTTTTGTTCTAGGAAGTGACATATAAATTTGGTTAAATGAATATAAATATATATATATTTTAATCTGAAATACTAATTTAGGAAATGTTAATGGATTCAATAATTGGGGGCAGGGTTCAATTCATAGATTTTATATCCTTCTGTCCCCCTCCCAATAATAATGTGTAGAATATATTTATATTTAACTTTGTATTTAAATATTTTTTGCAAGTCCAATATATGAGACAGAGGATTGTGTCCAACTAAGTCCTATTCAGAGTAGACCCATTGAAATGGATAGACCTAAGTTAGTAATGTCTGTTAACTCCAGTGGGTCTACTCTGAGTAGGACTAGCCTTGGAAACAACCCAGAATTTCCCAACTGTTCTTTCAATACTTCCTTAATGTTCAGGATGTTTTCCAACACAAGATATTGGCACATCGACCTCCAAGAAGATCAAGCTTTGCTACAAAGGCAAATTCTGAGCTTTCCCCCTGACACGTCACTCTCGGAGATGAACCTAAATGGAGGCTTGTTAAGTTTCTTGATTCGCATGGCAGAAATCAAAGCATCCAAGGACGCCCTGAACTGTGGTTGGTCTTGTTATTCTTATTAAGTATTTATGCCCTGCTCTTCTGCAACAGATACCCAGAACAGCATACAAAAGTGAATCAATAGTAAATTCATTAACATGAGCAAAAGCTTTTTGGAAAAACCCAAACATAACACTAACGCAATAAGGATAACTTTTCCAAATCTCATTTTAGCATCTGGTTTTAGAGTGGTGTGAGCCTGTTCTGAAATACACGCATCATTCACCATGTAGACTGCCTAAATCCTTCACCAAGTGTTCATTAGTAGCAGAGCTTGGCAAGTTCATTTGTAAAAGGAACTAGTTCTAGTTCTGGTTCACCCTGTCCAAAAAAAGAACTAGTACCATTTTGTCCCTTAGCAAAACAAATTAGTTTGGTTCACGTTCAGGTCACAGATCAGTTCAAGTTCATCCAAATGATCTTCTGCTATTTTTTCAGCATTCAGGATGTTACAAACTGCTGTACTGGTGTATACTGTAAAATATACTTTCTCTCTCTCACACACACAGTGGAATGTGAATTGTTTAATTAATTTCCCCCAACAATTGTTATCTGTAACAGCCCAAACAGTCTAAAATATTAAAAACCCCAAACATTTGAAAGAGGACTAAGGAAACCTCAAAGTACCCCCATAGTCAAACATTGGTCACCAGCCTCTTTGGGCTTGGGGGTACAGTCGGATTTTTGAAAGAGTGCCATGGGCACCACCCACACAAACGCCACCACAGGTCTGTGACGTAATACAAAATGGCTGCCAGGGGAGTGGCCTAACACAATATGGCTGCCACAAGCTCAAATGAACAAGAAGATGAACTAGAAATTCTGTTCTTTGTATGTTTCTATGGATGGAATCAATGAAAATATATATTTAAAATATATATTTAAAATATATTTAAAAATATATTTAAAAAATCATTCCAAGTTCTACCTCAAAATAAACTTAATTCATGTTTCCTTATGGGAACTATTTTCAGGTGTAGTTCAGAGAGTTTTGAACTAACTCAGTGAACTTTGTTCAAGTGAATTGGTTTAGTCTTCAGCATTGTTGACTACAACAGGTTCCTTATCCACATTGCGTGGCAGCAACAGCAGCTCACAGTCATCCCTTCCTACAAAAGCAAACAATCTTTCGTGGCAGGCTATGATGGGTGCCTCCACTGCTTACCAAAAAAGAGAACGCTGAATTCCTTTTCTGCTTGGCTTTCTATCAGTCAACATTTATGGCAGTGATGGGAAATTTGTGGCCTTCCAAATGTTGCTGGACTCCATCTCCCATAAGCCCTAGCCACCATGGCCAACTGCCAGGAATAATGGGAGCTGTAGTCCAGCAACATCAAGAGGGCCACAGGTTCTCCATTCCTGCTCTGGATCCAGCTTTTATTTTTTCCTTAAGAGAAGATGCAAGGCTTGTTCAGACATTACAGTGAACACAGGTACATGCTGTCTCTACACTTGCTCAGGTGTTTGTGTGAAAGAGTGTAGGTTTGTTGTTTTGTTCAACTCAGCTGTTTGTGTACATGGGTGCACAGACTGTAGACAGGTGTTGAAATAACTGTTCAGGTGTACAACTTGACTGTTTGTGTACACAGGTAAGCAGATTGTATGCCTGTTGAAGGCAATGTGTGAACATGCCTGCATTAATACAGGAAAGCAAAGCAGACATTGTGAGCCTGTGATTTAAAACGTACATTTATGCCTAGAAAATTCCATTATCTTGTTCTCTGGTCCCCCATGTCGGTTTATATTTATGTGGACGTAATCTGATCACCTTAAACAAGTTGTGCTATAATTTAGGATCACCAAGTGGACTCTTAAAAATAACAGACAAAATCACTACCTTTGAAAGAAAAAGGGGAAGTCAGATTTACAACCTGGAATCACAACTCTTTCCCGTTTTTTACGACATGATGACTCCCTTATTAAGATTTCTGGAGGGGATAATCTATAAGAGAATAATGTTTCTCCTTTGTGATTACATTACCATACAGAGCCATTTTCCTTGACACCGAGGTCATCCTATTCTGATGAGTTTTCGAAGAGAGGACCAGTCCATTTGCCTCTTCTGACAGCAAAGGGCAAAATGAGTTATTAACAAGGTGATGACGGTGATTTTTATTATTCAGTTCCTCATTTACTCCCTCGGAATAGCAAGAGATGAAAAGTCTCATGGGTGAAATTAGAGAGTGTTCGATTGAGTGGCCTGTTATCTTGAGAGGGAAAATCGTGGGCTGCATAAGAAGTTCCAGATCATCTCTCCCTCCCCACCCCACCTCAATTATCTTTTATGAGGATTTGTTGAACCCACAAAGATGGGGAAAGGTCATAGAGGTTGGGGGTCAAATCTAGGTCAGAGAAACAGTTGAAAGTTAAAGGAGAAGAAAATAGTAGATCTGGAAAGGTACAGAGGAGGACATCCCAAATGGATCAATCCCAAATGGATCAAGGTCATATCAAGAGGAGACATCAAGTGGGCCAGATCCTTATTTCCCCAACCCTGGCAGACCAAATTTGACCCCCTGTTGATTACCTGACATCACTATGGCATCAGGTGATGCTGCACTTTGAAGCCCTGATTGCCAAGATGTCTAAGCGTAGTGAGGGGGCTATTGGAAAGCCCTTTTGTAAACAGTCCCGCGCTGCTCTTTAAATCTCTGAAAAACTGGAGGTTCAAAAAGCAGTGCAGGGCTTTTTTTTTTTTTTCCTACAAAAAGGCTTTCAAACAGCCCTGCGCTGTGCTTTGAAGTCCTGACATTCAGTGCTTCAAAGTGCAGCATCGCTGGACACCGTAGTGCTCAACCAAGCCCTGCTGTTTGGGCCTCTAGTTGTCAGAGATTAAAAGGGCAGTGCTGGGTTGGAGAAATGGTTTTCACTGAAACCACTGCTAAAACAAAGATGTTTTCCTCTTCAAATGAAAACCATTTTCAATGGAAACTGCTTTCCGCTCCTGGAGCAAGGTATGTTCCCACCATCCATCAGCACATGAGCGGTGGGAGAATCCCTTTCTTTGGCAAAAGAACAATTGGGAGCTCACTTTAAGCTCCTGATTGTCCCTTTGAACCCCCTTTCCTTACCGGCCCAGCACCTGACATTACTTATGGCATCAGGTTTAAGGCAGGTGGGCGTGGCTTGTCCAAAACCGCCTTGCATGCCAAATGGGGAGGCCTGCAGGGCAAGTGTGGCCCATGGGCTGGAGATCCCCATATCTGGTGAATAAAGTGGTGCACACTGTGGGAAAAGGGAAGGAAGAGAAGCGCTACTCCTCTCATAATAGCAGAACCATTGAATGGAGCTGAATGCTGGAAGATTCAGGACTGACCAGAAGACACGTTTCTTCACATAGCACTTAAACTATGGAGATTGGTACCCCAAGAAATAGTCATGGCCCCCAACTTGGACAGCTTTAAAAGGGGGTTAGACAACTTTGTGGAGGATACACCTATCAATGGCTGCTAGTCATGATGGCTGCGCACTACCAATTGTCGGGGAACATCAACGGGAGACAGCTATTACTCTTGTGTCCTGCTTGTGGGCTTCTCATAGGCATCTGGCTGGCCCCTGTGGGAAATAGGATGTTGACTAGATGGACCCTTGATCTGACTCCAAAAAAGCAGATTCCCATGTTCATGAGGAGCATGCCCAGCTTAGTGTTCCTGGGGGCCAAGGGCCTTCAAAGGCCTTCTCTGGTGCCCTCAGTGTCCCGTTCATGATCCCTGAATCTAGCAGTGATCCCAGCATGGAGTGGGAAGTTTCAGGGGCAGCAGATGGGGAGCAAGGCCAGCCAGGCCCTGGCTCAGAGCTGACTGATGAAGATAGGGAGACCACTGAACTGGAGGCTGCTGGGCAGGACCCCTTCCAGACCGCCAGGACCTCTAGGGACAGAGCTTGGACCCTCACCGACATCTGAGTCTGAGGGACCAGATGCCTCCCACTGCACATCACTGGTCTGCCAGTGCAAGGAGTGCACCAGGAGGGGGGGCAATGAAATGGAGGAGGAGTGCCCAGAGGGTTGGCCCTATACAGCTCTACAAGGGCTGGAGGAGGTAATCTGGAGACAGAAGCTCAGAAGGCCCCACTCTGCTCCCAACCTTTGTTGGAGCAAGTTGCTCGCTGGGAGCTGTCCATGGTCTAGCCACCTTTGACCAGTCTCGCCTCTTTCTCCATGGGATTCAGAATTGGACCAGAACACAACAGCCCCCTTCCTGCCTCTCTCTCAGGTTTGAAACAAGCATTCTGCTGAAGCCGGCAAAATAGGCTGATCGTGTGCGCTGAGTTGTAGTGTGGTGTGGCGACCAAGACAATTTCTCCAGTTTGCAAACGTGCTCAGAGGCCCTGAAAGCTTGCCTCCTGGGTGAGAGCATCTGCTTTGCATACAAACTACCCCAGGCCCAGTCCTCAGCATCTCCAAACAGGGCTGGGACAGACCCCTGTCTGAAACTTTGGAGAGCTGCTGCCATTCAGTGTAGACAACATGGAGACAGATGAACCAATGGTCTGGCTCCCTAAAACAGGGGTAGAAAATTTGCTGCCTGCCAGAGGTTGTTAAACATTCAGCTCCAATCAGCCCCACCCAACATGGCCAATGGTCAAAGAAGATGGGGGTTGTAGGTATCATGTTGGCTCCCCCTGCCATAGATGGTAGATTCCTACATTCCTTAGACGCATCCGTAGCTCAGTGGTAGAGCACATGCTTTTATTGAGAAGTCCCAGGAAGAGCTGGAAGAGACCACTCTTTGAAGCCCTAGGGAGTCTCTGCCAGTCAGAGTAGACCAAGCTTGTGAAACGTTTTTCAGCCTGAAAGCCACGCCCCTTCTTTGGCAACCTTCTGGGGGCCACATGCCAGTGGTGGATCGGGGCCAGAGGCAAAAGCGAGTGGAGCAACAGATGTGGTCCTTACTTTTCCAGAGCAACCTGCATTCTAGCTGTGCAAAATCCAGAGATTTCCACACGCACATCTCCCTATCCTCTGTCCGGACAAGCAAGACGCATGAACACCATTCAGGGGCGCTTTCTCGCCAGCCAAAAGCACTGGAGGAGAACAACAAGCAGGGCTGGTGCAGGGTGTGGCCTAGCAGAGTCTTGAGCAGCGGAGGCAGGTGGCTCTACGTCAGCGGGGCAGTGACATCCACTCTGGGTTTTAGACTGCACTTGCAATGAGCTGTCCAAGGTGCTTGCATGTCAGTGGAGAGCTCCACGAACGCTCAGACTAAAATCCAAAGCGGATTCCACCGCCCCACTGGCATGCAGCTGCCACTGGTCCCAAGAACACATGGAGAGGCCTTATTTAGCCTGAGCCATGTTCCCCACCCTTGACAGTAAGCAATACCAAAAGTAGACGGGCCAGTGATCTGCATCGGTATAAGGCTGCCTATCTCCCCTATCTAACTTTAAATGCTATACTTTTAGAAAGGGAGAGTATAAACAGATAGGAGATGCCAGAGACCATCTTGGCTGTATGACCCTCTCCCTGCTCGCTGGCCTCTTTCCACCTGGCCTGGCAGGGTGGGGCCTTGACTGACTGCAGCTGGAAAAGGTGTCGCTACCTGAAGATGCCAGAGACCACCTTGACTGGGGGGTGTTGTTTAGAGGCTTCTGTTTGGGTAAAAGTTTGATTTCTGCTGGGCGGCTTTTTGTTTTGCTGTTATTGGGATTATGCTGCTGTATTTTATTGTATTTTATTAGGAATTATAAGGATGTATTAATTTTTTGTATGTTTTTTAAGACGTTTTTGTTAACTTGTTGACCATTTGAATTTATTTCGTACAGTGAATTGTGTAACTTTTCTTTCTGTTCATGTTCTGAGCAGCCTTATGCAAAAATTGTTATGGAAAGGCAGCATACAAATAAACAGTGATGATGTTCCGTTTCAGTTGGATTTCCCTGAAATGTATACGCATGAGTTGGCTTTCCAAATGTTAAAGAATTTTACCAGGACCATAGGATGAGGAAGGGCCATAGCTCAGTGGCAGAGCATCCGCTTTGCATGCAGAAGGTCCTGGGTTCAATCCTCGGCAACTCCAGGTCAGGCTGGGAGTGGCTCCCTGTCCGAAACCCTGAAGAGCTGCTGCCAGTCAGTGTAGACAATATTGAGCTAGATGGACCAATAGTCTGACTCAGTATGCGGGAATTTCCAATGTTCCCAGACATGGATATTAGGTGGCCTTACCAAATGTCTGGCATCTTTGGGAATTCAAAGAAGCTTTACAAAGGCTGTTTTCTTCTAAGGAGAATGCAAAAAGGAGAAATTTCTCAAAAATGCCAGCGGCTAATGTTTATTTTGGCTCCTTGCTGCATTTTTCTGACGTGCACCACTTCTTCTACAGAATTTGAAAGTATAAGATTGCTAAGAAGGGGCCTGAAGTGTGTTGAGCTGTAACGAATCTTAGCCAGCACTTTTGTGAACATGCTTATCCCTTGTCTACATGTTCTGGCTCCGATGCCTTCCTCCTTGCCCCCCCCCTTCTAAAATAAATAAATAAATCACATTAATCTGTTTCAGCCACTGGAGGTCACTAGCACTGTGCATTTGCTGAGCAGAAACGTGTTCAAATAGTGTGAAACTTATTGTTACTATGATTACAAAATACAAAACAAAAACAAGCTAAGTTTGTACAAAATAGAGAGAGAAATAAAGCAAAGGTATTATACAGTTGCATGTTGTCATCATATTTTTACTTATTTACTTCCTTATTTCACCTGTGCCCCCTACTTTCCTTTAAGCAGTGGGAACTGCTTAACTTGGTCCATTAATTTCAACTGGTGTTCTCTGAATAAAACATTTGTTGAACAATCCATGGTACAGAGTCTTCTTTTTTAACATCCTGAACCAATTGTTTCATTTGAAATGCTTTCTAAAAAACCTGCTGCTTAGAACATCTTTGGGTGTCTGAAAAAATGTTGGCTGAGTCTTGCTTTTTTCCTAATATCTAGAAGTCCTTGCCACTTTTAAAGAGGTGATGTTGGAATGAGTATTGGGGAGGGGGGGAACTGAAAAAAATATTGAAGTAACTCTATCTAAGAGAGATATTAAAATCTAACAATCTATGGGAGGTATCCAATGCTAGTCCTACTCAGAGCAGACTCATTGGACATGACTAAGGCACGTTGATTTCAATAAGAGCTACTCTAGGTACGACTTAGTTGACTACAACCTATCTCTCTCTTTATACTTGGTTTCTTCATCACATCTTAGCAGAGTATGGTCTTTAGGAATGGTAACATCTAAATATATAATTCTTAAGCATTTTTTAAAAAGGGGATACTGTTTCTTACTTGGGGAACATGGTCAAACTCTATATCCAAATCAATGGTACATTATAGCGAGCCTCTCCCGTATTTATTTTCTCACTTTTTAAATTGCTGTATCAGTTAATACATTAATAAATGAAGCTATAAATAACAAAATAGAAATAAACTTTTTTGCAAGTCATCTTATAATTACATGAGTTTTGGGAACTCTTTTTGTTCTGTTAAGGAGTGTGTTAATGCACTGAAAATGAATGACTGCAAATCACTGTGATGTATCTATGCAAGGGTTTTCAAGAGAATCTGCAGACATTCCTAAGATATCCCCCACACTTCCTCTTTCAATTCTGCACTGTACTGTCTGAAAAGTGCACTGAATCTCCCTTTGTCTGTGTAGTGATGAACATCTTGCCCCGTTCAATTTTCCAACTAGATATTGGTCTAGTTAAAATAATCCTGAAAAGCAGGTAGCTTGAAAAACTGTCAACGTAATCTGTGCTATCGAGATTAATCTATTCTAGGCCTGGACAACTCAAGAATGGCCAAGACAAGAGATCCTGACTGAGAGCTATTTCTGACAAGACAGCCATCAAATTTTGCCAGGGGGTAGATGGGAAATTTCACCACATCCGAACTTCACCGTGGATTTTAGAGTTCCAGATCAGTTGGCATTTGTGTATGAACTGATGGATTGTGAATTCTCCATTGCTCATAAAAACAACAACAACCCTTGTTCTTTTCTTTTTTTAAAAAAAAGGATCTACATCTGAAGGGCATCATGTTGGCTAGCCATGGTCTTCATTGACTGGCCATTGCTATGTAGCAGGGGTGGAGAACCTCAACCCCAGGAGCCAGTGGCAGCCCTCTAGACCTCTCTCTCAGGAGTCTTCCCAGGTCACATCTCTTTCCCCAAACCATCGTGGTCCCTTGACACACACACTCCTTCCAAACCATGGAGAAATTAAGTCTAAATATCTCCCTTCTCCTATTATTTCTAATGAAAGGGAAAATTTATTTCCCTGGAAATAAGTGGAGGCTGAGAGGCAGTGACTGGCCCAAGGTCACCCAGTGAGCTTCAGGGCTGTGTGAGGATTCGAACCCTGGTCTCCCGGGTCATAATCCAACACCTTAACCACTATGCCACACTGGCTCTCATTATGTGTCAAGTGACTAATATATTGTAATTATCACTACCACCATCATTATTCCATAGGATTAACTAGCAGCCCTTTAAGGAGACTGAGTAAAGATTCTCATAATTCACTGGCGATCACTCGTGGCCGAGTAAGATTGTCTTCCAAACGTTAACAGTAGATCCATAATTGACTGTGGATGCCAATTCTGGATCCACACAGCCTTCCACAGTGAGACAAAAGTTTCCAGATGGAAGATGGCTGTGATGAGGATTTGTTTGATGTGCCTTCCGCTTAGCTCGTTTGTCCCTTTCGCCATGTATTCGTGCTTCTTCAAAGTCCATAGCACCTTTGATAATGGCAGACCTCCAATTATAATAGACCGCAGAGAATTCACCCATTTCTTGTAACTGCCCACGGTGGAAGTTAAGTGCAATCAGCCCCCGGTGAGGAACAAGCTGGTTCAGTGAGTTCACAGTCACGAGTGATAAGCAGTGAGTACAAATGGCAATGCAAAGTGCCATGTCTGATACGGCCCCGGCGTACGGCTTAATGTGATTTGTTGATGTTGACTCCAGTAAATAGTTTCTCACCAGAGACAGGCTGACACTTCTGCAAACAGCAGCTTGCTTGGGAATCATCTCGGAGTCTCCCGGCACTATTAATAAAGCCTCACTCTGAAGTCTTGCAGTGAAAGTGATTACCTCTCGACACCTGACCGTCAGACGCGAGTCAAAGTTATTCAGCACATCCCACATTTCTGCCATTAGCATAACTCAAAGACCTGCTCCACCTGCCTTTGTTGACTAATGTTTTGCAAAGAGGCTCCTGGGATTGGGACCTTAGCTCCCAAGGGCGTGTGAGAATTTGACTCAGAGCTTCTGCACACAGGGTGCAAGAGGTCTGTGATGCATTTTGGCACTCCTTCTCTTGAGAAGCATTAGCATCGCACAGCAGTCCCACCTGGAAATCACGGAGCTGTGTTTTGAAATTTTCCATCTAACATGCCCTCAAGAATTCTGGAATATAACATCCCCATCCTGTCCTGTTCAGATCCCCCTTGCCTGGGAAAAGCCAGTTAGCTTTCTGGAGAATGCTGACATGACCTTTTTGAGGTGCATCATGAATACTAGGGCTGAGAATGCCCCCCCATTCAATTCAGAGCCTGATTCAGTAATTTGGATTTGGATTTAGATAATCTGAGCCAGAATAATCTGAAACTGAACCAAATCCTGGATCGGGGGGGGGGGAGCAAATCTTCAGAAATCCCACTGCTGCTTTGCTTAATTAAAATTGCGGCAACTTTTTTGCTTTTTCATATAGGCGCATGACTTAGTGGTCCTTCAAGAGGGGATTAACCCTGACAAATTTCAGATGGGTTTTTTTTTGTGTGCTATATCCTTTAAAGTTTGCTTTCTTCAAAAAAATTAAAAAATCTTCCAAAAAATCAAATAGTATGACACTATTATTATTATTATTTCCATTTATAGACCGCTTACTATCTAAAAGATCTCAAAGCGGTTTACAACAGAATACACAAGGTACAATAAAAAACATATCAAATGAATTTACAAAGCAATACATAAACAATATCCATATACATAGAATCATATAATAGTAGAGTTGGAAGGGGCCTATAAGGCCATCAAGTCCAACCCCCTGCTCAATGCAGGAATCCAAATCAAAGCATTCCTGACAGATGGCTGTCCAGCTGCTTCTTGAAGGCCTCCATTGTCAGACAGCCCACTACCTCTCTAGGTAATTGGTTCCAGGGAAGCCCGTAAGCTGCCTTCCCCGCTCTATGAAAGTGTCAGAAAACTGAAATTATGTTGACTATGGAGCAGGGCAACAAGCAGGTAAAGGGTTATCACTTCCCTGGTGTGGCTTGCTGCCATTTCTCTTGCCTCTCCTTCCTCCCGGGGATGGTGGTGGTTGGAGCGCCCACTGGCTGTGAGGCTCCAGGACTCAAGCTTTGGCGGGCCTGTGTGTCCATTGTTCTGAAGGCAGAACATCTTTCCAGGAGGCAGGTTGTGATCAGAGAGCAGGACAGGCTTTAGCTGGGGGCTAAAGAGGGTGCCCGTCATGTTGATGCTGATGGGGGACTGCATGTGACCTCCACGATAGGGAAAATTAGAGGCTCATTCGGTCTTGTCTGCATAGCTCCAGTGACTGGTCCCGTGGCCAGGCGGACCTGCCTCCAAGGGCCCTCCCTCCGAATCTTCCTCGCCGGCATCTCTGTCTGCACTGGCTAGTTGGGCGGCCAGCAGCAACAGCAAGAGGAAGAGGTGGTGGTGGTGGGAGAAGTCCAACCTCAGCCTCTCCCAGGCATGCATCCTCATCGTGGCTCCACGCGGGGTCTCTCCAAGCCCATTGGAGAGTGCGAGCATCATTTTGTGCTGTGGTCTTGAGCAGCTCCTCCAGCTCTGTGTCCTGAGGGTGTTCTTATGCTAGGTTGCTGGGGTTGTTGCCTTCAGTTTTAATTATTTACATGTCCTTATTTGGCACGCGTTTGCCTAGTGCTGGGATTTGCTATTTCAACCTCTACCAGAAAGGGCTTCCTTTGGTTTGGCCCAGCACCTGCCTTCCAGCGTTGTTCTTGCATGGGTCAGCATTTTGACATTTAGGGCCTGGAGCTATCCAGTGAAGTTGGATATTAGAAGATTCAGGACAGGTAGGAGGAAGTACTTCACCATGTAGTTAAACTCTGGAATTCACTACCATGAGATGTGGTGATGCCCACCAGGGTGGATGGCTTTCAAAGAAGATTAGACAAATTCATGGAGGAGAAGCCTATTGATGGCTGCTAGCCGTAATGGCTACGTTCTACCTCCTCTGACAGAGGTAGTATGCCTCTGAATACCAGATGCTGGGAATCACAAGTGGGGAGAGTTGCTGTTGCTTATGGGCTTCCCATAATGGGCATCTGATTGGCCTCTGAGAACAGGATGCTGGACTAGATGGGACATTGGTCTGCTCCACCAGGTAGGTAGGCTCTTCTTATGTTCTCAGAGCTAATTAAGGTTTTTTTTAAAAAAAGAAGATCCCTCTTGAATCTGCAGTCTGATTCCAGGACTCTTCAGTTTGGGGTTGACTTTTTCTCATTCACTAGAGGCAACATGGCCCAACTGTGCTTCAGTCAGCTATTTACAGGAGTGGACATCAGATCATTGCTTATGCTTCACTAATCTAATCAACCTCATATGCTTGGCTTGTTTCTGCAGCATCATAAACATCCGATGCCTGCTTTCAATTTCCAGGAACGACGATGGCCTCTCAAGAACAGTAATTTCCCAAATTAAATCTTTCCGTTGGAAATGGAGATGGATGGCCCCTATTACAGAAGCTAGAGACGCATCCCATACACTTCCAAATATGGCTATTGCCTTACAGCCCTACTGGATTTCTGAAGGATTGATATTATATAGCACCTCTATAGTCTTTCATCCTGGATTGGACATAAGAACATAAGGATAGCCTGCTGCATTGGGCCAATGGCCCATCAAGTCCATCACCCTGTTCACACAGTGGCCAACCAGTTGCCCATGGGAAACAAGCAAGCAAAGAGCACTCTCCCCTCCTCCAGTTTCCAGCAACTGGTGTTGGGAAGCATACTGCCTCCACCTATGGAGGCAGAGCATAGCCATCATGGCTATTAGCCCCTGATAGCCTTTTCCTCCATGAATTTATCTAATCGTCTTTCAAAGCCATCCAAGTTAGTAGTTATCACTGCCTTTTGTGGAATCTAATTGCATGGACATGGGAACAATTGCACAACCTCTGACCCATTTGGCTGACAAGGCTGTTTTGACCAGGCCATGCACATCTGCCCTATACCTGATCCCAAATATGATGCTGCACGGGGCAGGTAAATTTGCAGCTGGGCCAAAAGGCGGTTTGAAAGCATCACAGATCAGCTGAATGTCAGGGCTTTCAAAGCATGGTGCCTTTGCTTGCACAGTTTGATTTCACTCCATACAGGCAAAAACAGGTAATTGTGACATCAGGTGATTGACAGATGGGCAGCCCTGCCCATCTGTCAAACTTGTCCCCTGATGGGGGAGAGATAAGAATCTGATCCATTGACCAGAATCTGCTCTAACATTGTCTACCCGCACCATTGAAGTTATGTTGCCTCATTGAAATTGACAAGGCTCCAGCACTCCATTCTCTGGAACCAAATTCAATGCTTTATGAACATGCTCAGATGTCTTGTTTTCATGAGAGAATGAATGAATGTATGAACAGCTACAGCAAATGCGCATCAGAAACCTTAATGCACTCGGGAATGAGGATCGAGCTTCCAGGTTAACTAGGGTCATGTCCAGACTGACACCATATGGTTGTTTTTTTCAAATGGCTGTAGATATTTGAAATGGGGGAACGGTCACTATAGGTTTGTTTTGGCAGATTCCTGCAAGCTTAGTTTTAAACTGGTTTTCTTTTCCATAGCAGAGGAAATGTGTTCTATCTGCTCTTAATTCCCAGTTATGGCACCCATCTCTGGAAATCTGCTCTCTAAATCTGCTTTTTATTTGGGGTACACATTTTTTAAAAAAATCTTATTGGTTAGCAAACATGCTAGAGATAGACAAATCAACCTATCCCTCTTTCGTGATAGTTTTGCATGCATTGGTCCATTCCAATCCTTTTTTTGCACAGTTTTAAAGAAATGAACAAAAATATGCATTTGAATTGTAAGCACTTCATATGCAGCTTATATACCAGGGGTTGTCAACCCAGTGCCTGCGGGCACCAGCATACCCACCAGTACCTCCCACGATGCCCACAACATCTTTCAGTAAATATTTCATGATGAACTGTTTGCTGTTCCTCTCAGCTCCTGTTTGTAGTGGTTCAACCTTTCCTAGACTGAATACACACCCTTAAACATTGGGCACATTTTGTTGGTTGCCAGAATTGGATTCCCATTCTCTCATCTGTTCCAAATAGAGGAGAGGTATAAAAAGGCTTCTTTCTGTGATGACAGCTGTAAATTACTTTTCTCCACTGATAGTGCGGGCAGCAGCAGCTGATGTGGGACAGGACCACGCCATTTTGTGGCCCTGCCTCTTTTTCTGTTCTTTTTGATGTGGTGGGCATTTTTATGGTTTGCCTTGCCCCCTCATTAGTTATTTTGTGTTATGCTACACCAACCACTTTGTCACTGGCATCTGCAGAACTTGCCTGAAGTCCCAAATGTGCCCACTGGCCCAAAAAGGTTGGCAACACTTGCTTGAAAGTACAACAGCAAGGATCATTCAATTTGTAACTTAAGGAGTTAATTCTGTCAGTGTCAACTAGCCAAGAGGGGGATGGGTGGAGGTGTTGCCTAGCAACTAGTCAGAATGGTATGATCCTTGGTGAGGTAACTGGTGCTCTGACTGGCTGTGTTGTTCTGAGGGAGTTTCCCCCTGTATGTTTGGTTGTTGAATATCTTCCTACTATGAACAAGACCTGAATTAAAAATACTTCAATATGGGCAACAGGAAAACATGTCTTGTTCTGCAATGTGGCAAGGCTCTGCTGAGCTGTAGGACAAAGTGAGGTTCAAGCTGGACACAAGGCTGACTATAAGACTATGCTCTGGGGAATGCAGGGCTGTGAAGGTGCCCTAGCAAGGAGCAACCTGAAAGTGCGCCCTTTTCATAGTAGTAGCACCAGGTGCAGCCTAATGATTAGCACCGCCTGTACAGCAAGGGGCTGCTCTGCTTAAAGAGGCCCAGTTTCCTCTAGTGATCTCCATGGGTTTTGTATGGTGGGATCATTGGAGTCAGAGGATGGAAATGCCACGTCCTTGGGCCAAGGGGGGTCACTGGCCCCACAGGATCATCAGGTAGCAGCACCTCTGGGTCAGCTCCTGCACGCCCTTCAGGCTTGGAGTCCTCGCCTCCATTGACTGACGAACAGGAAGAGGAATCTGAATGCTGGTTCAGCATCCTCCTCCTCTGTAGGAGGGCATCAGCTGGTGCACACAGCTCTGCCCTCCAACAGGGAGAAGGCCATCGCCCCCTTTCTCACCCTCCCTGGATCTTCCACCTGAGATGGCTACCTCCACTCCATTTAGTGGTAGGACCATCCCTGGCTGTTGCATGGAAGAGAGGGGAAACTTGCTCTCCGTTGTCTCAGAGGACAGGGCAAGATCTAATGAGCTTAAATTACAAGAGGGTAGATTTTGGCTGAACGTTAGGAGAACCTTCTTGATGGTAAGAGCAACTCAACAATGGAACCAGTAACCGGGGAGGGAAGGCACAGCAGGGTTCTCTTTTGCTGGAGATCTTTAAGCAGAGGCTGGACCTCCACCTTTTGGGGGATGAGCTAGCTCTGAGCAATGGGTTGGACTAGATGGCTTTAAAAGGACCACTTCCAGCTCTCAATCATTCTGTCTGAAGCATCATTGGCTTTGCTCCCACCCCCTGTTCAAAAGGCATGACTGTTCTTTAGATCACAAAGAATATTGATAGCATCAGCCCACACCCAGCTCCTCGGTGATTTATTCAGTGCAGAAATGCTCTGTGTGGAAATATAGCAAGGAAGTGTAAAGAAATATTGATTTGTGGATTTTAAAAAGAAAAAAATGAGAACAGAAACAAACCGCAAAGAACATTCTGTTCTGCCAAAGGTTTCTGTCCCCCCTCCCCTTGTCTGAAGCAATTTGCCAGTGTTATTTTCTTCACTCAGTTTCTTCAGGGCAAAACAAAGGACTCCATCCTGCACCACTGACTTTATTTATTTATTTCATTAAACTTATAGACCGCCCCATAGCCGAAGCTCTCTGGGCGGTTCACAAGAACAAGAAAACATCAAAAATACAATAAACATGTAACAATATAAAACACATTAAAAATTTAAAATGTTAAAAAGATTAAAACAATGTCAGCGCATACTAAACATATTAAAATGCCTGGGCAAAGAGGAAAGTTTTAACCTGGCACCGAAAAGATAGTAACATTGGCGCCAGGCGTATCTCCTCTGGGAGGTTGTTCCACAGTTCGGGGGCCACCACAGAAAAAGCCCTTTTCCGCATTGCCACCCTCCGAGCTTCCCTATGCGTAGGAACTCGGAGGAGGGTCTTTGATGATGAGCATAGTGTACGGGCAGGTTCATATCGGGGAAGGCGTTCCAACAGGTATTGTGGTCCTGTGCCGTGTAGGGCTTTGTAGGTTAAAACCAGCACTTTGAACCGGGCCCGGAAACAAATAGGCAGCCAGTGCAGGCGGGCCAGAATTGGTGTTATATGGTCGGACCATCTGGTCCCCGTTAATAGTCTGGCCGCTGCATTCTGCACAAGCTGCAGTTTCCGGACCGTCTTCAGAGGCAGCCCCACGTAGAGCGCATTGCAGTAATCTAATTTCAAGGTTACCAGCGCATGAACTACTGAAGCGAGGTTCTCTCTGTCCAGATAGGGGCGTAGCTGGGCCACCAGCCGAAGTTGGTAAAAAGCACCCCGAGCCACCGAGGCTATCTGAGCCTCAAGTGAGAGGGATCGGTCTAAAAGGACACCCAAGCTACGAACCTGTTCATTCAGGGGGAGTGTAACCCCATCCAGAACAGGTCGAACATCCACCATTCTGTCAGGAGAACCACCCACCAGCAGCATCTCAGTCTTGTCTGGATTAAGCCTCAGTCTGTTAGCTCTCATCCAGTCCATTGTCGCAGCTAGACATCGGTTCAGCACGTCGACAGACTCACCTGAAAAAGATGAAAAGGAGAAATAGAGCTGCGTGTCATCAGCATACTGGTGACAACACACTCCAAAACTCCTGATGACCGTACCCAGCGGCTTCATGTAGATGTTAAAGAGCATGGGGGACAGAACTGACCCCTGCGGAACTCCATACTGGAGGGTCCAGGGTATCGAGCAATGCTCCCCAAGCACTACCTTCTGGAGACGACCCGCCAAGTAGGAGGAAAACCACTGCCACGCAGTACCTCCAACTCCCAGCTCAGCGAGCCTCCCCAGGAGGATACCATGGTCGATGGTATCAAAAGCCGCCGAGAGACCAAGGAGAATCAACAGAGTTACACTCCCCCTGTCTCTCTCCCGACAAAGGTCATCATACAGGGCGACCAAGGCTGTCTCCGTGCCAAAACCGGGTCTAAAACCCGACTGAAATGGATCCAGATAATCGGTTTCATCCAAAAGTGTCTGGAGCTGGTCGGCAACCACTCGTTCCAGGACCTTGCCCAGGAACGGAACATTAGCTACTTTATTCATATAATAATAATAATAAAATTTTATTTTTGAGTTGCCTATCTGGCCGAGTGAACGGCCACTCTAGGCGACGTACAAAATACAATAATACCATAAAATACAATATAAAAACCAAGAAGGACCATAATCAGTAATAAATAAAACACCAGTTGGTAACAGAGTTAAAAGACTAACCCACCCCAGCAATCCCATAGGCCTGTCTGAACAACCAGGTCTTCAAGGTCCGTCGGAAACTTGACAGGGAGGGGGCATGGCGAAGGTCAAACGGGAGGGAATTCCAGAGGGTGGGAGCCACGATCGAGAATGCCACCACTAGTCTTATTTTATCTTATTACAGATTTCATAGAATCATAGAATAGTAGAGTTGGAAGGGGCCTATAAGGCCATCAAGTCCAACCCCCTGCTCAATGCAGGGATCCAAATCAAAGCATTCCTGACAGATGGCTATCCAGCTGCCAGTGTCGGAGAGGCCACTACCTCTCTAGGTAATTTGTTCCATTGTCGTATGGCTCTAACAGTTAGGAAGTTTTTCCTGATGTTCAGTCGAAATCTGGCTTCCTGCAACTCTGTGTCCTGCACTCTGGGATGATCAAGAAGAGATCCCAGCCCTCCTCTGTGTGACAACATTTCATGTACTTGTACAGACTGGAAGCGTTCAGTATATATCTCAATTCCAAAGAAAGGGGATCCCAGAGAATTCAAGTAATTATCTAACTATTGCCTTAATATCCCATGCAAGTAAAGTAATGCTCAAGATTCTACAACAAAGGCTCTTACCATATATGGAGTGAGAAATGCCAGACGTCCAAGCTGGATTTAGAAAGGGAAGAGGCACCAGAGATCATATCGCAAACATATGGTGGATAATGGAACAGACCAAGGAATTTCAGAAGAAAATCACATGTGCTTTATAGATCACAGCAAAGTCTTTGACTGTGTAGATCATGAGAAACTGTGGAACGCTTTAAAAGAAATGGGGGTGCCACAGCATCTGATTGTCCTGATGCACAACCTATACTCTGGACAAGAGCCTCTGTAAGAACAGAATATGGAGAAACCAATTGGTTCCACATCGGAAAGGGTGTGAGACAGGGGTGTATATAATCATCCTATTTGTTTAATCTATATGCAGAACATATCATATGGAAAGCGGGATTGAAGATGAAGGAGGTGTGAAAACTGGAGGGAGAAATATCAATAATATAAGATATGCAGACGATACTATACTACTATGTTAGTAGAAACCAGTAATTATTTGAAATGAATGCTGATGAAAGTTAAAGAGGAAAGCACAAAAGCAGGACTTACAGATGAACGTCAAAAAGACTACAGTAATGAAAACAGAAGATTTATGTAACTTTAAAGTTGACAACGAGGGCATTGAACTTGTCAAAGTTTATCAATATCTCGGCACAGTCATTAACCAAACTGGAGACAATAGTCAAGAAATCAGAAGAAGGCTAGGACTGGGGAGGGCAGCTGTAGGTCCTCAAATGCAAAGATTTATCCCTGAACACTATAGTCAGGATCATTCAGACCATGGTATTCCCAATCTCTATGTATGGATGTAAAAGTTGGACAGTGAAATAAGCATTCCCTGCACCTCCTTATCCAAGTCATTAATAAAATTGTTGAAGAGCACTGGGCCCAGGACTGAGCCCTGCAGTACCCTGCTCATTACCTCTCCCCAGTTTGAGAAGGAACCATTGATAAGTACTCTTTGAGTACGATTCTGTAGCCAACTGTGGATCCACCTGATAGTTCCATCCAGCCCACATTTAGCTAGCTTGCTAATCAGGATATCATGGGGCACTTTGTCAAAAGTTTTGCTGAAGTAGAGATATATTATGTCTACAGCATTCCCACAGTCTACCAGGAGGTTGCTCAATCTGTTTGTTTGTTTAAATGGAACTATTTTGTAAGGTACATGGTAATTACAGGGATAATACATGTGATTTGAGCACTTAGGAAAAGCAGTTCTACTGAAACATAGTAGAAAAAGACTTTGATCCAGAGGGAGGGGTTGTAGCAAGGTGCCAATGATGAAATCCCCACCCGCTAACTCCAACCCCACAACCAGGGCAGGGCCCATCCCTATCCAGACTATAGATCTATGAAATCAATACATTTCATAGAGCTATGGGCCAGGGCATTAAAAAAGTGGCAGGTGGCCACCATGGATGACAGCAAAGCCGGGATCCTCTTCACAAGTGGCCCAACTGCCGGCTGAAAAGCATCCAGGCAGCCATAATGGAAGATGACGAAAGGTGGTGTGTCCAGGTTAATGAGGGGCCCTTCCAAGCCCATGAGACCCATCACCAATGCCCAAGCTGGCCAGCTGCTGGTGCCAGGCCTGATTTTAGGCTAGTAAAATTGATGTCCATATTAACTTTGTTTTGCAACAACCTTTGATATTAATCTGAACTATATTCCTATGATGTGGGGACTAACAGATAGGCAACAAATGTGGGTCTTCTGAGCTCTTATGGTTGCAAAGAGACTAATGTTTCAAGGCTAGCTAGTCGCTTCTTACTTGAAGGTCTTCAAGCAACTTACCAACACATTAAAACAGAAATATAAATACATAATATCATAAAAGCAGAACAAACAACCCCCATAAAAACCACAGGAAGCTTTGGCAGCACACTAATGACAAAACATCATCATCTCAGCCTATCAAATTCCTGGGGAAAATGCTCAGTCTTCACCTGGTGTCAAAAAGATGCTGGGGAAGAGCATTCCACAGAAGGGGAGCCACAACTGGCAAGGCCCTCTTCCTTATCAAAGCCCTCCAAGCCACCCTCAGGAGAAGATCTAAAGGTACAGATAGGTTCATACTGGGAGAGGAATTCCAGAAGATATTGGGGTCTTGAGCCATAAAGAGTTTTATAGGTCAAAACCAGCACTTTGAATTGGGCTCAGAAGCATACAGTGTTGCATGATCTGTTCATCTCAAAGGTGTCAACAGTCCATTCTGCACTCACTGAAGCTTCTGAATCATTTTCAAAGGCAGCCCCACATCCAGGGATCAAATCTAGGCCACCGGTCGAAGCTGATGGAAGGCACTTTGCACCACTGAGGCCACCTGTGCCTCAAGTGACAGCAAGGGATCCAGGAGAACCCCCAAACTACAAGCCCACTCCTTCCGAGGGAGCACAAACCCATCTAGAACAGGCGGCACACCACGCAGCCAGTCGGTGGAATCAGCCACCCACAGCAATCTTGTCTGGATTACGCTTCAGTTTGTTGGCCCTCATCCAGTCCATTATCGCAACCAAGCACTGATTCAGCACATCTGCTGCCTTACCTGCAGAAGACGAAAAGGAGAAACACCTGCCATCTATTACTCAGTGGTCTGAAGACCTTACTGCCCTTTCCACATAGATCTCAACAGTCTCATTGGGATGCCTCTTTTGGACATACGAGTGGCTTACATTTATATGTTTAAATTAGGTATGGTGGATTATTCTTATCTCTTCTGATGGATTATTCCTATTGTTAATGAGCGCTGAGTCCCTCCCTTTCTTCTTTGTCATATTTGCAACAATATTTAAATTGGGGTGATGACAAATTGGGATGAGCCCTGCTTATTAGAGCGCTCCCTTGCCTTTCCAGAGCCACAAAACCTTTACTATCTCTTTGCTGTTTACTGCTGGCAGGAGGCAAAGCATCCTTCGCCACAGGCAAGGGGAGTTTTTTCTTTCTGTTCCTCTGAAAGCCCCAAAATGCACAGCACTTCATTATGTCCATCCAAATCACGCTGGGCTGAGTGACTGGCTGGTCGCTGTGCAAAGCCATTTTGTCTGGGTTGGTACTTTGCAAACAGGAGCAGGAAGGGTGTGTGTGAAGCAATCGAAGGCTGCGAGGCAGAGTCACGTAGCACCTTTTCTTAAAAAGTGGGACAGGAACTCCATGCCACAAACAAGCAAATGGGGCACTTTAGTAGTAGCATTAGAACAGGTGCAGAAGAGGAAGAGACATTGTTTCAGGGGGCAGCCCCTTGCCACTGGGCGCTGGATCCTCCTGTCCCTTCCTCCCTTTGTATTTCGTTTTTGCTGATAGCCAGTGGTGTAGTGGCAAATTCAGAAGTGCAGGGTCCCTTCATGATAGTCACAGCCACCCCCCTCCCCCTTTTTTGCTTCAGGGTTGAGTATGAGATCCTTGTTAATGGCTTCTTCCACGACAACAGACACCCCTAGGAGCCAATAAGCATGGAACAGGAGATGTGTGGTAGCTACTGAAAAGCATCTCCTCAGTGGCTGACTCACCTCCTTTCACTCTGATTGGCTCCAATCAGCAGGAAAGGACAAGGAAGCATGTTAGAAGACTCTTCTCAGAAGCTAACATACTCCTCTTTCATGCTGATTGGCTCACAGGATGCTGGAGACATAGGGACCCTGCTGGGACCCTGCTCCCAAAAAAGGAAGGGGTCTAAGACCCCCTGAGACCCTGGATGACTATACCGCTGCTGATAGCTGGGGGTAGGAAACCTTTTCCAGACCAAGGGCCGCATTTCCTTCTAGGCAACTTTCCAGGGGCCATATGCCAGGGGTGGGCAGGGCCAGAGGGAAAAATGGAAAGGGCAATAAATGTAAATTTTACCTTGGTACGGGAAGCTAGTTTCTACACACACACACCCCACACCCCGTCTATCCTCAATCCAGACGAGCAAGAGGCATCATAAGAGTTCGTGGACGCAGTCCATCCGGACCAAAACATCTAAGGAGGGTGCAAAGCAGGGCTGGCAAGGAGTGTGGCCTGCGGAGAGTTCTTGAGGGCCAGAGGCAGATGGCTGGAGAGCTCCATTAGGCCCCCAGGCCTGAGGTCCCACCCCCTTGGGCAAGACAGAGCAAATGCTTTGATGCTTTGATTTGGATTCCTGCACTGAGCAGGGGGTTGGACTTGATGACCTTATAGGCCCCTTCCAACTCTACTATTCTATGATACTATAAAATGCAGACTCTGCCCAAGGCAGCTTCTCCTGGCTTAACAAGGCAGCTTTCCCTCTGAAAGCTGGTTGAACATTGCATCGAAACATATGCGTGAGCATATATGTACATCTCAGGCAAATTTGTACCCCAGGCCTCTGACACGTAGTTGAAGGACCTAGTGAAGCGCCTGAGAAGGTGGCAACCAATATGATCAGAGGGCTAGGAGCACCTTCCCAATAAGGAAAGGTGAAAGAATTTGGGGTTCCTTAGCGGTGGGAAAAGAGGGCAGAGTAGTGTTGAGGGGTGTGTGTGTGTGAGTACATGGTAGGGGTGTATGTCACAATACATGTTGGAAAATAGACAGAGAACAGTCTCTCTTCCTGTCCCCACAGGGGTGGGAAACCAACCGTGGCCCTCCAGGCCTCTCCAGCTGGCCCTCAAAACTCTCTCCAGGCCACCACTGGTCTTACCTCATTGCTAGATTATTGCAATGCATTCTGCATGGAAATGGGAAAGCTTTTAACGAACGTACGGGAATGTCCGTTAGGACAGATTGAGCCTTCAAGGAAGAGGTCAGTGGGTAATACTTGCCTGTGGTATTGCACCGCAACAGGGCTGGCCAAACTCTTTCAGCTCGAGAGCCACATTGTCTCATGGGAAACCATGCCAGCGCTGAGCTTGGCCAGCGGCAAAAGTGGACGGAGCAACAGATTGGCTCTTGCCTTAGTGCAGTCAGCCACATTCCAGCCATGCAAATGCCCAAGATTTCCACACATGAATCTATCCACTCAGGCAAGCCAGAGTCACTGTTGCAGTTCAAGGGCACATTTCAGCCTAGCAAGAGCATTCAAAGAGGGCAAAGAGCACGGCTGGTAAGGGGTGTGCCCTGGGGGGAAGGTGTGCTGCTTAGGAGGGGGTACGCCAGCCCTAGGGGAAGCCTCAGGGACTAGATAGAGAGATGTGAAGGTCCGCATTCAGACGCTGGTGCTGTGGTTTCCCCGCCCTTGCATTGCAACATAAGGAACATAGGCAGGTGCCTTATACTGAAGTTGTCTAGCTCAGTATACACTGGCCGGCAGCAGATCTCAGACTGGGAACATTCCAAGGCTTACCTTGGAGATGCCAAGGGATGACTCCCTTTGGTGGCAACCCCTTGGTGGCAGACTCACTGCGCAAGGGCTGCTGGGCTTCTGCAGCCCCTGACCCAGCCAAGACCTGATGCAAGAAGCTGCAAGATTAGGTGCAGCCTCTCTGTGGAGTCTCACTCAAGGAGGAATGCTAGGGTCCCAGTCCTTACACTGTTTACTGGACACCTCAGCTGTCTCAGAAAACAGCAACCCAGCATTCAGATACTCAGGTACTCATTCCCTGGGCGGGTCTTCGCCAGCCCCACTATGCTGCAGCCATCCAAGCATGGCTCACCTCACATAGCAAACCCAACAACAGCATGACACTGCATAGCTAATCAGATCTGGCTATGAGACTCCCAGTAGGAGCTGGTCCATTAGGGCGAAAGGGGCACCGCCCCACCAACCTCAGTCTGCTCTCAACCAGCCACTCCCTGCGCCTCCTTCCTTACAACCTGGCTGTCAGATTCCTCAATCTCAAGCGTTGCAGTTCTAGATCTTAGCAGGGAGAAGGATGCAGACAAAACTAGAATTAGTTGCCTCTGTCAGTCCTTGGCTCCACCTACTGTTGGTCTCTCTGCCTTCAGCCCTACCAGTCCCAATGAACACCAGCCACTGACTATTAGTAACCTTCCCAAAGACAATTACAAGCAAGGGTAATATTTACCGCATCACCATTGCCTGCCCTCCCTCTGAATGGACATTTTTCATTCCATTTTGGAGCAACTCATGAAAAATCACCAAAAAGGCAGAGAGTGAGCATATATCATGCTCCTGACCCCGGAAAGCAGCCGGGTGGATCAGGAAAACCAGCAACACGAGCCCCAGAGGGGCTGGGCCCAGACCCTGAAACCAAGTGTGACCCTGACAACCAGAAGCCTATTGCACCAGAGATAGTGCCCTCTCAGCCAGATCCCCCCTGGAGAAATTGGCCCACTTTATGCCAAGGGCCTCAACATTCAAGCAATCGAAAACGTGGAAAGTGACTGATGAAGAGGAGGGTCCAGGCTAGAGGATTACCCCTTTAAGACTCATCCCTCTTCAGGAAGGGGCAGGGCCTGGGAGGGGTAGCCTGACACTAGGGCGAAAAGGCCACGCTTGAGCCAGATATCCTTGGAGCTATCCATGGTCCTGTAATGCATGCGACCTCTACCGCCACCATCATCTGTACTAAGCTCTCCTCAGGGATCCATCATGATCTGTAGACTCCAGCTCACAGCCGGGATAGGACAGTGCCTATGAGCTTCTTGTTGCCGCAGCTGATTTTTGTTTTGCTGTTGCAAAAAGCATCTCATCACTTGCTTCAGACATACTAGTAACCCTTAATAATCCAGTAAGCAGCGACAGTGCATGAATATTCCTTCCCACCCATCCAAACCCATCTCTGCTCCCGTTTCTGAAGCCTCTATAGGCAGAGGTACCATCCATCGTTCTCTCTCTGCCCTGAAACAAGCTTCTCAACCCTCACAAGTTAAACCGTTCCTTGATTCTGAGCACAGCCCAAACCAAACCTATCCATTTTTTTCATCGAGACCGTTGAGCTACATTAGGGTAGAAAGGTAACAGCCGTGTAGATCAAGGTTAGCCAGCGTGATGCCCTCCATACTTTGCTGAACTACACAACCCCCGTCGTTCCTGACCATTGGCTGGATGGGGCTAATGGGAGTGAGAACATAGGCTGAACTGTAGGAAGCTGCCTTATACAGAGTGAGGCCATTGGTTCATCTAGTTCAGTACTGTCTGCACTGACTGGCAGCAGCTCTCCAGAGCTTCCGGCAAGGGGCAGTCCCAGCCCTACTTTGAGATGCTGGGACTGAGCCTGGGAACGTCTTCATGCAAAGCAGGTGCTCTACCACTTGGAGTCCAACAATGTCCAGAGGTTTACAACTCCCTACCACTACCACCACCCCGGTACAGACATTGCTCCATTTTTTTTTACTCTTTGCCATGAGCAAAGAAGGATTCCATGCAAGAGCTACAAATTGTGTGCAACCATCCATGACATGCAAGAAAAAGTTTCATCTCAGAAATATCCCCTCCCACCCACCTAATCTAACACGATGCAAGTGTTTGGAAAGGGATGCTGGGATGCAACTTCTCAGGACGCGCCTGACTTCACTGGTGCGCTGAAAACATTGCCACGTCCCGAAATGGCCATCTCAGATGCTTTCTTCCACCTCTTACCTGCCTCCAAAAGTTGGCACTGATGACCAAACACTTGCGAGAAGGTGACAGGCCCCACCACAGGGCCAGAGGTCATGGCTGAGCTCTCCATAGCTTTGCCAGGGTCTCCTGGATTAGTCATGTGCACACTCCCAAACCCTTGGTAGTCTCTTAGCACACCCCCTTGAGGCAAGAGTGGACAGCTCACTGATGGTTTGGATCCGAGGTTCCTTCAAGAAAATGAGAGTCCTTTTAGAGGGACACCCCCCTGTGTTTTTTGGCAGTGCTTTCTTCTCCGTTGGGGCCAATTCCAGAAGGTTTTCAAATCAGCCAGTTTCTTCTAAAGCCAGTCACATCATGTCCTTCCTTGCTGAGGATTCATTTCCCCCAAAATGCCATCAAACCCCCCTCCCTATTCATACATGTACCATCTTTGTACCCTTCCAGAGATAGCTCAGGTAGATGTCAGCGAAGATTTAGGGACTAGCCCTTCTAAGCTGGCCAAAATGCCGACTGTTGTTTCCAGTTCCTGGTTTTGGACGCCTCCCGCTGTCTGAAGATGGCTTTGGAAGGAGCCACGCTCATCTGTCACTCTGCCCAGCTTCCAAGTCTCCGGGAACTGTCGACAAGGCGAAAACAATCCGGTGCGGTGGCCGGCATGTTGAGACAGGGCCTGACCCAAAGCACCCGGCCACGCACCTCGCCAGCCACGGCCAGCCCCAGCCCCAGACAGCCCCCGGCCGCTTTGCTGTCACCAGCTCACCTTCTCCTCTCCTTTTCCCTCAGCTCATCAGCTGCAGCTGCACAACGTCACAGCAACACAAGCGGCCACTGACAGCACAGGCTTCCACTCCAAATCTCCCCCTCTCAGTTGCCTCTGTGTCCAAGCTGAAATACAGACGCAGGAGGAGCTTTCCAGTGTTGCCTTTGCATCCGCTGCAGTCTTTCCTCCACCTCCTTCCCCCCCCCCATCCTACTCCAATTCGGCAATGCCATGCCATGCCAAAAGAGAGACAGAGAGAGAGAGAGAGCTCTTCTGGAAACAGAAACAGCAGGCAAGAAACAGAGGCTCCTTTCAGTTACCTGCTGTTCACCAAGAATGAAAAGATGAGGAGGAAGAGGAGATGAAGGAAATGTTAGGAGCATGTGTGTCCAGAATGCAGCCCATTTTTTTTAAAAAAAAACATGACGCAGCGCAATCCTTGTAAAAGAACCGACAGGATCCAGCCTCTGCTGTGACTAACCCTGCCTGAAGTACACGTGCACAGGGAACTGATGCGTATTCTCTTCTGGTCTTCACCTCCCTCTTTCTGTTGTCAACCTATAACTTGGATCCCCGCATTGAGCAGGGGGTTGGACTTGATGCCCTTGTAGGCCCCTTCCAGCTCTGCGATTCTACGATCCCGCAAGCTGCAGGGCGGCAGAGACTTGTCCCCTCGTACAAGAGAAGTGCTTCTTGGCACAATGTGCCCTTAAGAATGTCGGAAGCTAATAAGAGCCCTGTAGTTGGATCAGGTCGATGGCCCAACTGGTCCAGCATCCTGTTCTCACAGTGGCTAACACACTCCCCTTTCATGCTGATCAGCTCGTAGGATGCTGGAGACATACGGGCCCTGCTGGGACCCTGCTCCCAAAAAGGTGTGGGGTCTAAGACTCTCTGAGACCCTGGACAACTACACCCCTAATGGGTGTTGCATAGCAGCCACAAGACTGAACCACTGTGCTACACCAGAGCAACTCAGAATGAGCTTGTTTCCAACCCAGCTCTGCCATTGTTCCCAACCAGGGGGAAACAGTGTATTGAACATAGCTGGAAAATGACAGAGGTCTCCGCTCTCACTTCCGCCCTGCCAGTGGATTACCCCCATTCCCTGGTTTTGGATTGCAGCCTAAAATGACTGTTAGATAGAACTGGATATATACATATCCAATTCATTGCCCACTAGAATATTGCAACAATATCATTGTTACTTATGTTATTATTAATTAATTTATTTATTTGATTTGTATCCCGCCCTTCCTCCCAGCAGAAGCCCAGGGCGGCAAAGAAAGCCCTAAAAACACTTTAAAAATGTCACCTTTTCATTGCATCTCCAGTTTGGGCTAGGAGAGACCCTTGCCTGAAACCCTGGACAGCCTCTGCCAGTCAGTGTATGCAACACTGAGCTGGATAGGCCAAAGGCCTGACTCCCTATGCTCCTAATTTCACTTATTCCAACACTCAAAGCAAATCTTTTTTTACTTATTTCCCCTTCCCAATTTTTCTATAGTGGAATATCTTGTGCACTACAATCCTAGGCCAAATGGATTTTCCTCCCATTCTTCTTCTGATGGGAGTTATTTGTTCCTTTCAGTTCTTCACCATAAACATACATGCTGCAATTAACGTGGGCATTACATGCAACACACAGTCTTAAAAGTAATATGGGGAAAATGTTGAATCGGAAACAAAACTATAAATACTAGGATTGCATCCCGCAGGAGTTCTACTTAGAGCAGACCTATTGGAATTAATGGACCTAAGTTAGGCACGTCCATTATTTTCAATGGGTCTACTCTAGCATTTGGTATAACCCATTGCAATTGATGCCTAATTTAGGCTCATTAAATTCAATGGGTCAATGGCTAACACACTCCCTTCATGCTGATTGGCTTGTAGGATGCTGGAAACATAGGGACCCTGCTACCAAAAAAGTGAGAGGGTCTAAGACCCCCCGAGACCCTGGATGCTACACCCGTCAGAGGTACACACATACACACTCACGCACAATCTCTCTCTATCCAGGGAAACATTGGTACTGTTCAAGGATACAGCCAAGCAAAGGTACCCAAGGAGAGTGTGGAATCTAGCTAGAGAGGGGTTGGCCTTGAGAAGGTCTGGTCTTGGGAGGGTCCTGAGACCCAGAGACTTGCAAGTCTTCATTCCGTTCCAGGGCCCGAGGTTTCCCACTGCTGGCTCAGACAATTGCACCCTGCTCTTGCTGACTTCCATACAAGGGCATCTCAGAATCAGACTACAAATTCCCACTTCAGGGCTCCATACCTCTGTTCCCCCTCTGGGGGGAAAACGACTGTCTTCCCCTGACATTGGATTCAAGTCTAAACATTCACCGGGGACACACGGTATGTTTTTGTGGCAATTTAGATTTTAGACAAAAAACAAAAAAAGGAGTGCAATCCTTTCCCCACAAGGTGGTGCTGTCCCTTGGCTGTTCTCAACAGAGGGACAGTCAGCCATCCCAGTTGCTTTGCTGAATCAGGCTACAGCTGCATCCCCACCATACGTTTAAAGCTCCCCCTCCATGGATGCACGGACGCACACACAAGAATCCTGGCAAGTGTGCTTTGTTAAGGGTGCAACTCTGTGAGAGGTATCAGACAATCATAGAACAGCAGAGTTGGAAGGGGCCTTTAAGGTCATCGAGTCCAACCCCCTGCTCAATGCAGGAATTTAATTTAAAGGATACCCGACAGGTGGCTGTCCAGCTGTAAACAATAGTTCCCAGGAGTCTTGGTGGCAGAGGGGGTAGGAATGTGCTTTAAAGGTATGGTGTAGACGCAGTATCCAGCTAGTTATCTAAGAGAACTTTAAATTATTATACAGCCACGAGAGTGTCTGTATACTATAGCCAGTGTGGATTTTTCACATTTCGCAATGTTAAATTGAAAATACCCCCCCATGCCATTCTGATGCTTCCCATAAGCTCATTTCAAAACAAAACCTCACAAAATTCTTGCTTGCTTAACAACCCTCTCAATTTTCATGGCGATACACAAAACAGAGAGAATCGAGAGTTCAAAGTGTAAAAAGAGAAAAAACCCAGAGCCCCTTTTGACTTTTTTCTGTCAGAGTTCTCATAATCTGTTGAAACTCATTAAAAATCAGCCATGTTCACAGAGTACCTGTAATCCTATTACTGACCTTGTCCCCATGCTCTGACCTTCATCTTCTGCAGTTTAAAAGTGAAAAAAATGCTGATTTTTAATTAATTTAAGAAATTTTGGCTGGAAGCCAACGATAAGGGCAGGGATGCTCAGTAAGGACCAACTGTCAGTGTTCTAAAAGCCCCACAGCTGCTGGGCTTGCCTAATCAGGGGGCCACACCCACACCAGACTTTGATTTCATGTGATACAGTCATGCCTTCCCTCAAAGAATCCTGGGAGTGTGAAGGGTGCTGAGAGGAGACTCCTGTTCCACTGATGGAGCTTCAGTGGCCAGAATGGTTTAACAGTCAGCCACTCTGATTGAAGTATGTGAGGGGAACAGGGCATCTCCTAGCACCCTCTCGGCACCCTTCACTAACTGCACTTCCCAGGATTCTTTGGGAGAAGCCATGGCTGTCCAAAGTGAAATAAAGGCCTGGTGAGGATGCGGCCAGTGACAGCTTTGGTTTAAATTTGGTTGGGAGGCTGCATGTGCCTACTGTAGAATAAAAAGTTGGGGGGAAAGCTGAAAAGCAATGATACTGTTCACATTTTCCTTTTGGAAAGGGGCTTCCCCTCTGCCCAGTGCCCGCCCACCCAGCCAATCTCCCCCCCTCCCCTCCTCCAGGGCATTGTTCGGCTACGGCCTGGGAGACCAGGGTTCGAATCCCCACACAGCCATTAAGCTGACTGGGTGACCGCAATGTAAATGATCAAACCTGTTCTCCTCCCCTCCCGCCTGCTCCCATCCCCCTCCTCCCCTCTGTGTTTCCTCCCCAACCCCTGTGGTCAGTTTAACCTATCCTAAGCATGATTGTGTGTGTGTGGGGGGGTAAATCCCACTGAACTCAATAAGCATGCAAATGATCAATCCATTCTCAGCAAAGTTGGATGGGATCCTATTTCTTACCTCCCGGATTAAAAAGCAGGGAAATTCACTAATAGGGAAAAAAACCTTGCGATTTAAGAACGTACCTATAGCCCACAGATATTTCTACTGAACTTTAAAAAGCAGGGAAATTGGGCAGCTATAGTGAATGCACTGATTGTTTTTCAGTGTTTCCCCCACCTTTTTATTCTACAGCAGGCACACGTAGCCTCCCACCAAAATTTAAACCATAGCTGTCCCTGGCCACAGTCATGGTTTCTCTCAAAGAATCCTGAGAAGTGTAGTTAGTGAAGGGTGCTGAGAGTTGCTAGGAGACACCCTGTTTCCCTCACAGACCTTCAGTCAGAGCGGCTGATTGTTCAACCCCTGTGGTCCTGTCAGGGGAATAGGAGTCTCCTCTCAGCACTCTTCACAAACTACACTTCCCAGGATTCTCTGGGGGAAGCCATGACTCTCAAGTGAAATCAAAGGTGTGGGTGTGGGCCCCTTGATTAGGCAAGCCCAGCAGCTGCGAGTCTGGCTTTTAGAACACTGATAGATGGTTCTTACTGAGTATGCCCGACATTATCATTGAGTTCAATGCAAAATTTATTAAATTAATTAAAAATCAGCCAGGCCTTTTTTTCACTTTTAAACTGCAGAAGATGAAAGTTAGAGTATGGGGCAAGGTCAGTAACAGAAATGCAGGTACTCTGTGAACATGGCTGATTTTTAATGAATTTCAACAGATTATGAGAACTCTGACAGAAAAAAGTCCAAAAGGGATCTGGGTCCCCCCCCTTTTTTTAGACTTTGAACTCTCTAGTCTCTGTTTTGTGTATTGCCATGAAAATTTAGATAGAGCCAGTGTGGTGTAGTGGTTAGAGCAGCCTTTCCCAACCAGTGTGCCTCCAGATGTTGTTGGACCACAACTCCCATCAGCCTCAGCCAGCATTGCCAATGGTCAGGAAAGATGGGAGTTGTGGTCCAACAACATCTGGAGGCACACTGGTTGGGAAAGGCTGGGTTAGAGGGTTGGACTCTGACCTGGGAGACCAGGGTTCGAATCTCGACACAGCCATGAAGCTCACTGGGTGACCTTTGGCCAGTCACTGACTCTCAGCCTCAGAGGAAGGCAATAGTAAACCACCTCTGAATACCGCTCACCATGAAACCCCTGTTCGTAGGGTCGCCATAAGTTGGGATCAACTTGAAGGCAGTCCATGTCCATTTATTAAGCAAGCGTTTCTGAGTTCAGGACTATAAGTTTTGTAAGGTTTTGTTTTGAAATGAGCTTATGGGAAGCATCAAAATGGCATGGAGGGTATTTTCAATTTAACATTGTGGAATATGAAAAATCTACGCTGGCTATAGTGTACAGCCACTCTCGTGGCTGACTAATAATAATAATAATAACAATAATAATAATAAAAGGAGTCAGGCCTTTAGTGTTTTGTCACCTTCCCTTTCAAATTCCTTCCCATTAAATATTAGACAGGCACCTTCTCGTCTGCATCTGCACTGGAATTGTTTTTAGATGTTTTCATTGTTTTATGGCTTCTGTGTTTGCAACCCTGACCCTCCTTTTTGGCAGGAAGGGTGGGATATCAGCTTAATAATAAACAAACAAACATCTCCTAAATAAATAAACAGTCCAACAACATCCAGAGGTTACCATAATGGTAAGATCTCTCTTCTCTTTTATATATGAGTGCACGCACGCACAAACACACACACTTTGCCTATTTTCTGTATTTTAAATATCTCCAATGATGCCATGTTTAAAAGCAATGACAACCCCCCTTTCTTTTTGTATGGCAAATTGGAAATTTTAATGTCTTTATTAGAATAGCCTTTATATCACTCTCCAAAAACAAAACAAAAACTACAGAACGGCAAACTTTAATACAGGAACAGTATCCAGATGAACAACCCCCTTCCTCCCCCACAATAAAACAAAATGAATGTAAAATGTAAATCATATAATACAACTGACGTGCCAAAAAAAAAAAAAGAATTTAAATAATTTTAAATATTTTATTTTTTTTCCAAACTTGCTACAAATGCTTTATACAATAGTTCGACGTAGAAGTCCCCATAAACCGGGAAAAAATGTAATGAAACAAAAAGAAAAAAAAAGGAAAAAAGGGAATGATAGTGAAAGAGAAAGTGTTAAAGTGGCACAAATTCACCAAACAATATTAAAACTACAAATTTTAAGAGGTAGATTACTTTTTAAGTGAAGAACAAATAAGGTTTTTTTTAAATGGGTGCATAAAGAAAACTAACAACTTCCCCCCCCACCCACCCCCAAGGTGTGTGGAAAAAGAACAAAACAAACATATTATTTCCAGGAAAATAATAATCCTCATCTTGCTTTACAACTAGGAAAAAATTGTAGCTCTTGCTATTTGATGCAGATGCCAATTAACAGTTGTGTATTCCGTTGTGCTATACAGTCTTATATAGCAAACAAGCCAGTCACAATAAAGTGTGGGTGACATCCCAAAGGATAAGATTTCAGATACGGATGCCAGTAAGGTTGACAGGCAAATCTTCCTCCTTCCCCTCCAACAGCCCCCTCTCCCATGCACAAAGAAGATGATCATGGAAAGCAATGGCGACATCCGGGCTGCCCTCCCACCCGTTCAAAACAAATTAATAATAATAATAATAAAAGTCTGGGAAGTGAGTGCAGGTGCTGTGAGGGGGAAGAGCGACAGGGACTCTCAGTTCTCCCCATTGCAGAGTCTTTTCATACTGGCTGATATAAAAACAAAGGCATAGAGAGACTCGACGTGCAAGCAAAAAAAAAAAAAATACAAATAAAAATTTGAGTGCAGTTAAACGTGTTGTCATCCCTGAATATACGGGGAGCTTCTGATGAGGACGTGGCTTTGAATATGTTTTGGTGGCACCATCTCTTATTTGTCTCCTCGGATCCCCCTCCCCCCATGCTTTTCATCAGGTAAGAAAGCAAAGTAGAAGAATGAGCTATGGATTCCGTGGCAGGGCTCGCTCCAGCGTAGTTCGAACCATGTCCTTTAAAAATAAAAATGGGGTAGTTTTAGAGAGGGGGAGACAAGGAACAACCATGTACCCTGCCTGCTTTTTTCTTTTTGCAGCCAATCATTCCCTTAGTTTGGCTGCTGCATGCCAATCTTCATCCCCGGCATGTGAGCACATTGGCAAGCCTTTGGGGGTGAAGTCGACTCGGGCTGAACCTTTCAAGCTTGGACGATCGGGGCCTCCGTGCTCGTCTTCTCCAAGCTGAGCATCCAACAGCTCAAGCTCATCAGTTAGGAAATTTCATTTACAAATATCGGAGATATTATTTTTTGTCTGTTTCCTTTCGTTACAGGAGGTTCCTAGATGGAAAGAAACAACAACAACAAAAAGATTAACAAACTAGAAGACGGAGATTAAAAAACAAACAATGCACCTAGCAGGGTGGCACAGTTCAAAAAGGACAGGTGGTGGAACGACGGAAACAGGGTCACTGGGAAACTGCTTACAAAAAGTAACATAGGGAGCAAATTACTCTGAGAAATAAGAATATACTTGCAATAGTGACTTGATCTGCTACGGAACCAGACCTCAGATTGTATCTTGGCTGAATTTTGGGGAAGGAGCATAGTTTAGCAGTAGAGCACAGGCTTTTAAAGCCTAAAGTGACTGCTTTACAGTGCAATCTTGAAAGCATTTTAATTTTTTAAAACTTGCAAGTAAGCCCCGCTGGATTCAATAGGGTTCAACGCCATCATAAGTGTGTTTAGAAGTGCAGGGTCAACCTCACCTGAAATCTTTTGGCTCCTGCCGTGCGCTTGTTTCTTCTCTCTTGTTCTCTGCCACGTCAGTGCTGGTCGCCTGCTGCACGCTCCGGGTGACGGGGCCGCCAACTCTCTCTCTCGACTTCAGGCTGAATCTGTCCACCTTTTTTTTATTTGTCACAGTCGACTTGCTGGCCAAGGCCACTTTGCTCCTTTGTATCCTGACGTGTAGCTTGCGGGATGCTTTGCTCGAGAGGCCATAGGAACTGTTTTTGGTTACCGCCCCTTTTGCTCTTTTGCCCTCCACTGGGATCATTCTGGACATCCTTAGAGGGCTGGTGTTCCTCGTGGCCAACTGGCCGCTTGGCTTTTTGGATCTAACAGGCTGTATGAATTTGACATTTTGTTTCAATTTGAAGGATGCGGATGGAAGCTGAAGCGGCATGGGTCCTGAGCTGCGAGCTCGGGTCTTGCCTAGATGAGTCTGTGTGCTTTGCATTTTGATCTCAGCGTCTGCTGTCCGCCGGCGCTGGTTGCTAGTTTTATCGCTGCTGGTAGATGTCATGCTTCTCTTTTTAGACTTCTTCTTAGAGGAAGGGGAAATGGGCTTTTGGGGACAGCTGTAAGAAGCATGCTTGTTCAAGCTCCCAATGTATGTGAATTCCCGGTTGCAGTAAGGACAGATGTGAGTGCTGGACTCTGCTGTGCTGTTCCTCAACTCTGCCTTCTGCTGAGATCTCTTCTTTTGCAAAATGGCTTTCTGGACAAGTTGGTTTTTCTTCTTCAACGCACTGATTTTGAGTTTGTTAGAAGACATTCGGCCTACCTCAATGCTGAAACTGAGTCTCTTGGGCTGGCCTACACGTCTGAACGCATTGCTCGCCGGGCTTGGGAGGGCAACACCATTTTTAGGCCGAACGGTCTGTTTTAACGGCACGGGGTTCTTTTTTGGGGTATACCGTTTCTTGTCACTGGCAGAAGCACAAGCCAGAATGTGTTTGTGCAATTCAGGCATGTTGTCTACACTTTTCCCACACTTGGTGCAGCGGATGGCAGTGGTGAAGGTCTGCGGAATATTATGAGTCGTGAAATTTGTGGCAGTGACTCCAATCCCGTTAGGATTGCGGTGGTGATACTGGAATGGAGGGGGTTTAAAACTTGGGTAGTGCTGATTGAGACCCATCCGGACATCTGGATCTTTTGACTTGACTCCAGAAGCCATTATTTTGATAGTTGTATAAAGTTCTTCAGAGGAATCGTTCAGCTCCTCATCTTCCTCTTCCTCTTTAGAAGGTCCAGAGGAATCTTCGGGCAGAATCTGCATGTGTTTGGTCTTTGCCTTACTGGGATCTGTGAAGTTCTGCGGTCGGAGAGTCCCACTTTCAAACTCGTGGTGTGTGCATTCTTTATCAGGGTGAAGATCCCGCTGGTGCTGCTGCAAATTGCATAGAAAAGCAAATTCTTTTTTGCAGATGGAGCACACAAAGATATTCCCGACGCCGTGGAGCAAAAAGCGATGTTCTGACAAATCTGTTTTCTCTCTAAAGAGCTGGACACAGAATTCACATTTGAAGGGCCACTCTTCGGCATGAACAGACAAATGTTTGGTAAGATCTTTAATGGACAGAAAAGGTGACTCGCAGACATTGCACACAAAACTCTTGTTAAACGTTTCCTGAATGATATCTGCTTCGCTTGACCTGTGTGGGTCTTCCCTTAGCTTTTGACACTCATTCTCCACCTCCTCTTGCTTAAAAGACATAATAGGGACAGAGTTTTCTAGGTTATCGCCAGGGGAAAGAACTGAAGAGACCACTGAAAGAGGAGGAGGAGAAGGAGAGGAGGATGACAATGGCGAAGAGGAGGAGGAGGAAAAGGAGGAGGAGGAAGAAGAAGAAGAAGAAGAGAGGTTGGGAGGCCCAGGTGAAGCACAACTAAGAGGTTCTACTGAAGGGACGGGTGATGCCGAGACTGTAGGAGAAAGGATTGGAAGGGGGGATTGAGCAGTGGTATTTGATAAGGGAGAAGGGCACGAACTTGGAGTGACACTCATAGGCTCTTCTGGAAGTGGGGAGGGAACAGTAGGAAGGAGAGGGGGTGGTGGTGTGGGAACCTTTAACATAGGCGGGCAGGGTGGTGGAGAAGGAGAGCTTGTTGGAGTCAGGAGAGGTGGAATCTGACTTGAAGATGCAGTAGATGTTGGAAGTACAGGCATCTGAGCAGAGGGGATCGGGGAACCCGATTCGACCACCGGTACAAGGAGGCCAGCACTGGACTCCGGGTCTGGATGCTCTTCTGCTACTTTGCACAAACCGAGGTTTGGATTCACTTCAGCTGCAGGGTTTTCAGATGACAAATCAGTCCCATTATATTCGTTCAACAAAACTTTCTGCAACATGGATGTAGTTGGCTTCTTCTTGACACCGCTGCACGCTGGTGGTGCCAAGTTATTCTCCTTGGCTTCGGTGTCACTGCAAGGCTTTTTATGGACACTGAGATCTAACACCGACTCCCAGGGAGCCTGAGTCCTATGCTTGCAGTTTGACCTTTGCTTCATGCTACTGGATAAGTCCAAAGGCTGCTGGTTACACACATTACCAAACGGAGGACTTGGCGTCCAGTCCTTTGATGCTTTATACTCTTCTAAACAAAGAGGGCTGACACTGTCTTTTTCTTCTCTCCCAGATAAGCTCCACGCAGGTGAATTATTATGACTCTCTAACTTGGGGATTTTCGAGCCTAAAACAGCATCTTTCCAAACAGATTTCCCCTCACCTGCTTTGCTGAAGTCTCGAAGGGCCGGACTGTGCTGGGGTGAACTAGGAGGGGAACTGGTCCTCCTTTTGAACCTGCTGGAGGCTGTGGGGAGAAGGGGCGAAGATGAGGCTGGGAGTCCCAGTTTGGGGATTTCAGATGATGATAATGGGGGAGATGGTGCTACTTTGTTCCCATCCTGCGTCTGGAGAAGTTGTTTCAGTTTTGATGATAAATAAATACTTTTCTCTTTGGGGAAAGGCAAGCTCTCAGCTGCCGATATAGTAAGAGGGATAGTCAAGGAGCACAATGATGTGATCGGCTCCGGATCCATTTCGGTTTTTATCTTAGGCAGGAGAGGAGGACTTGTAGTCCTTCTCTTTTTGGGTTCAGCGTTTCCACTGACTGGCGACTCCTTAGATACCTCCATTAGGTGCACTGGTGTAGCCTTTAAATTTGGAGATATTTCCACCGTCACAGGACTAAGTAAACAGTTTATTCCATAGAGTTCTGTCGAGCTGGATTCCACCTCAATCACATCGCAGTTGCTTGTGGTACTGTTCGACTGAATCTTACCATCAATGTAGTAATTGAGGTTTTCAGATATGTTACTGGAAACGTCCATAATGTACACATCATCAGCCTCGCCCTCCTCTTCGAGGTCTGTGCTCGCTGCGTACACATTTTGGGCTTGCTGGGTTTTCTCTGCTGGAAGCTGGGGCTCCTCCGGTTTCCTCCTGACACCTTTGGGGATGAGATGACGCTCGTGGACCCTCCGCTGGTGCCTGCGCATATTGGTGTGGGTGCCAAAAACCTTCCTGCAATATTTGCATGGATGCAGTTCCTTGGGTTCCTTGCTGTCTTCAAAGAGAACAGGACTTGGCGTTTCGAGAGAAACTTTCTCAGTCTCCGTGGCTATGAAGTCTTGCCTGGAGTTTGTTTCCTCTTTAATACCGTCTTCGGTAACGCCTTGGCTCTTGGCGCTACCTTCAGATGGCTGGGCTGAAGACAGCAATGGGAACGGTTTCCTTTTGGGTCCGGCCTCGTGGCGCCGCTCATGCCTCCGCCGGTTAATCTGTGTGCCGAAGGCTTTGCCACAGTAGCGGCATTTGAACGCATGACTGATCGCTGAAATGTGGATATGCATGTGGCGTTCAAGTCCCTGCTTTGTGGTAAATTTCCTTTCGCAATGTTGACACGGAAACATGAACGTACCTTGGATGTTGCCATTGGATTCGTCTCTCACTCTGGGAAATTTAACCACAGGCTTTTTCTTGGGGGAGCTTTCTGGAGAGTCTTCAGATATGCTGCTCTGCTCTTCCACGGACTCCAGCTTGTATTCACACATGGACATCGGTTCCATGTCAGGACTTCCTTTAGGTAAGCTAGCGTCTTCCTCTTCTTCCTCGGGTTCCTCCTCTTCCTCCTCCTCTTCTTCCTCCCCTGTATCCTCCTCAGGCTCTTCCCCATCTTCCTCAGGCTCCTCCTCTGGCTCCTCCTCCTCCACGTTTGTTTCACACGTTATTGCTTCCGATTTGTCTTCGGGCATTGAATGGGGCCCACTGGTCGGACTGGGGGTGACCAAGTTTGGAAGCGCGTCTTGATCTACCATCTCCTGGATCACAGCTGTCTGTTCCAGTGACAGCACCGCTGAAACAGAGGGCGTTTCGTCCTCCTGTTTATGGCCTGCAAAAGAGAAAAAGGGGACGGGTTAAAGTTCACGGAACACTCCAAATGTATTTCCAGGATTCCGCTGTGAATTTCAGGTTTAGCTTTGAAATAGATAGCACCCTATAAAACAGGGATAGGGAAACTTCTTCAGCCCAAGGGCCACTTTCTCTATTATTATCACATCATCATCATAACAACAACAATTTTGTCCTGCCCTTCTTTCCAGACATTAGAATGTTAAAACAATACAATTTAATATAAAATAAAACGTCTTGAAAACCATTAAAAACCATTAAAACAATCACATACGAATAATGGCCAGTGTCATTCAGCTTAGGTAAACAGTAATGTTTTTAAATTTGTCCTGAAAGTCAGTAATAAGGGCGAGAGGCTCACCTCACCAGGGAGGGCATCTCAAAATGGGAGCTGCCAATAAATGGGTCCTCTCATGGGCCAATACCAACCGGGGAGCAAAAACATAGAGGACCTCCCCTGCTGATTGTACGGCCTGAGATGGCTGATACTGGGGGAGGCGCACCTTTTATGTGCTTGGTCCCAAAGTGTTTCAAGAGGGGCCTTACCACCACCTCTTGCAAGACAGTGGGCATAACCCCTTCCTGTAATGAGGCATTAACCACTCCTTGGGCCCATCCAGTCAATCCCCTCCTACATGATGGGCAGGGATCGAGAGGGCACATAGTCGGCCTTCCTGTCATGAGTGCCCTGTCCAAGTCAGGCTGCAACAACTGAAACCGATCCCACGGGATGAAACGTGGCAGTCCTACTGGGACCTCCAACAGGCTTGGACCAATCGTAGCATCAGGTTCAGCACAGATCCTAGCCGTTCTCCCCTCACCACCCTTCTTTTCCAGCTATCGCTCCGCATTCTATCGCTACCGACTGCGCTCAGTCGTTATTGAGCCATTTTTGCCCTAAAGATTTTTTGTACTTCTGCAAACGCCAAGCATGCTGGAACTTTCCTTTTGTTTCTAAATTGCCCCATTTATCTATAATCTTAGTGGCACTCACCAGTTGAATTCCCTATTAGAGAAAGAGTGTTTGAAATTAACTCTGGGCGCCTCTAGACTGACACTATTTTTAGGCGGGATTCAATGACATCCCGGCAAAATCAGGTTGCTCAATTAAACTTGCTTTGGAACTCTTGCGCAACAAATCCGCTTCTCCAGAAGATTGGGTCTTTTGGCGTTCTATCCAACTAAGTCCTACTCAGAGAAGGCCCACTGAAATTAATAGACTTACGTTAGTCATGTTCCTTAACTTCAATGGTTTTACTCTGAGTAGGACAAGCATTGGATACAACTCTTTACAATGAGGAAACTGCACTGGAAAATGTGGGATGGCACTCTCATGTAACGCCTTCTAGCCTCCCAGCAAACAAATCAGAATGGATGCTAATTAAATAGCCAACGCCATTTAATGTGTCTGCAAACGAATCAGGATAAATGTTCAATACACAAATTGTCTGCAAGTGTGCGCTCTCTCTCTCTCACGCATGCACACAGACACATACCTGTCTTACCTTCCTTAGGCTCCCTCATATCGTCAGAAGCTAAATCCAAAACAGTCTTCTGCTTTTTATCTATTGCTTTCTTTCCTTTGTTTTTAGCCTCCTGGGATTTTTTCTTCCCTAAAAAAAATAAAGGGGGGGGAAACGGAAGAGAAGAAAAAGGAAATAATTCACTTTCAATGCTTTGACTTTTTAAAAAGGCCACACCTTCAAAAACAGTTGGGGAGGGAGCATGTATGTCTCTCTCATCAAAACATTGGAAATAACATTAACAACAAAGAAATAATCCTACTAGAATCACAACAAAGATCTTGTGGCACCTTAAAGTCTAACCAATCTATTATGGCAGAAGCTTTCATGGGCTACAGTCCATGTCATCAGATGCATTTGCCATCCACAAAATTTATTATGCTGTAGTAGATCTGTTAAGTCTTTAAGGTGCTCTTGGCTGGTTTCTGCTGCAAGAGACTACCATGTCTCATTGACATGAGTTGTGCTTCTGGCCCATGGGACACCACTAATAAGTGCCCCCCCCGATAATCTCAGTGATTGACTTGGGACATACAAAATTTTCAATTTTGGGGGCACTTGAAATTCTAAGCATTACTTACAACTTCAGCTCTTTCAGCTATGATCACACAACTCTGCACAAGGTCAACCGCATACATAATCCCCCTTCACTGTTATTCTGATCTACCCTAAATTAGGATGCAACTTTGCTAATGACAAAGCCGTGTGCGTTCTACAGACACCTCAGTGTAAAGCTTGCCAAAACACTTGCACGCACACACAAATGCCTTGATGATGACGACAATTGCGTTTTTTAAGAAATGCGAGACGACAAATAGCATAACAAAACAAATAAATACTATAGTGAATTATTTTAGAAGGTACAAAATATCCTCTTGGAAAGGCAATCTACAAATATTTTTGCTCTTTTTGGTGAAGGGTTTGATCTCATGGGCGGCTTTCAATGCACTCATTCCATCAGCACAAGGATTTCCATTTGTATAATGGGATGTCCCCTCCCTCTCTTCAAATCTGCTCTGGAGACTGGGGGGGGGGGATATCAAGCACAGGTTTAGGAGGTGCACAGGGGACAAGCATGCAGAGAAGGAGGGGAAGTTCTGTGGTATAGTCAAAAGCCCTTGAAATGGAACTCTGATGGAATGAGTGCGCGGAACACCACCCCATGCTTTTACAATGTTCACAATACAGAGTACAGAACCTAATAAAAAGGGACCTATTTTTCAATAATAGGACCATCAATCTGTCTCCTTCTCTTACTCTCACTATATTAGATTTCTCATTTGGACACTATCCCATACAGTTGTGATCTAGTCATCTAACATTGGAGCATCGATTTCCTCCCCACTTAAAACTAATTGCCATACAGGCTGCTGGCAGAATGTGCGTTCTCTCTTTGTCTTGGAAGAGGACATGGACTTTTACATATCCCAATAAGACAACTGTTGGATTTACTGGTAGCACGTATACTGCCACATAATCTATTTCTTCTAGTCCTGCAATCCAGAAGGGTCTTATTTTGGGACAGCACCAAAATACATGTATTCAGCATTTGTACTTTTGTGTCTCCAGCACAGATGATTGGTTCCTCGGTATATTCAATTATGTCTAGCTGGAAGTACCATCTGAAAATGAGTTTATTAAAAAATTGAGGCTTAATACTAGAGGGCTCATTAAGGAATGAGTTTCCATAACCATTTCCAAGTTTCGCCTGCCTGCCTTGTTAAACATTTGTTTGCATGGATTACTCATGTGGCTATTCTTCATAATTTAGCATCCTCACCAGGATGTTTAGAAATTAAATAATGGAGTGAGAGAGGAGATGCATCTTGTCCCAAGTGCACATGGTTGAACATGCACACACATGAACATTAAAGGCAGCATGCAGTGTACACCCCCTGCATCATTTCATACCCTGCTCTTAATAATAATTTGTAATAGATTTAGGCTTTTTTCATACATAACCTCAACCAAAAGATCACACACAGTGTTAGCTTTCAGATCCATGGGGGTCAGGTTACTATGAAATAAGTCAATATGTGGCCCATGTAACAAAATGTTTGCTTCTGGGCCCAAATGAAGGTGTTCATGTTAGCGTTTAAAGTCCTAAACAACTTTGGTCCCAAATATCTGAAAGACTGCCTCCTTCCCTGCAAACCCACTTGAGGTCAGCAGAGGGGCCTCTTTTGGTACTTCCGCCACCCTCAGAACCAGGTGGGTGGTGGCCCAAGAAAGGGCATTCTCTGTGAAGGCCTTTAGGATTGGAACCTCCCTCACCACCAAGGTGTGTCTGACGAATGCTTAAGATGCACCTCTTTACCCTGGGTTCGACACATGAGACACAATTTTAGGACCCATCCTATTTTGTGATTTTAGGTTGTTTTTAATACCATGTTTTAAAATTGTTGTAACCTGCCCTGGGTTACAAGGAAATAAATGTTAATGATGATGATTCCCATCACCACCCCTGGCAACTGGGCATGATCGCTGAGGCTGATGGGAGCTGAAGTTCTGCAACCTCTGAACATCTGGAGGGTGAAAGGTTCTCCAATTCTGCTTTAAGAAGCCCCAAAGTTCCAAAAGAGAAGGAAGATTTTACAATCCATGCAGAGGAACAATCCCACAATTTCCTAGCAAAATCACTCAGTTGTAAAGGCCCCGTGTTCAATAGCAGATATTCATCTCTCTCTCACACACACATACACACACAGAGCGAATGGTGCAAACAATAAAATAAATACTAGGAGGAGGGATCTTAATCACAGGGCCTGACTACAACATGGAGAAAAAAGATATGGGGCTTGACTAGAAAAAAAAAGGAAGGGGGCCCAACCTGTACTGATAACAAAGCCATGGGTATAAATAAATGACGACAACAACCAATTATTCTTAGAAAATACTGCTTGCTTGTTAAGAATTTAATCTTCCATTTATCCAAGCGTAATTTCCAAGGCACTTCTGGCTCTCACAGCTCCAGCATGGGTGGGAGGGTTGCCGGAATGCGTGTCTCTTTAGATTGGCAATGGCACAGCGCAGGGCTACACTGTGCCAGCGGCGCACTCCCACCCCAATTTGGGGGGGCTCCACAGTGGTGCTCAACAGCCACTAGGGTGTGCTTTAATTTGGTAAGAGAGGGACAGGGGTGTAAGGCACTGCAAAGGGGTGGAATGGGGGGAAAACATCTCAGACCACAGTCCCCATCACCACCAACTATATGAGGCCAGGCAGAGCAGAGTGCCCTCCAGGCCGCCGATCCAGCCTTGAAGACTGCCAGCTGACCTCCCAGATTCAACAGGGTCAGCTGCTTCTCAAAAGCCAATTGGGAATCGCTGGGCCCTATGAAGTCCTTGCAGCCAAGCCAGCTTATTGCTCTGTGCAACCCATCCAAACTTACCGCAACTGCTCAACCGGGTGGTTGCCTCTGGCCGTGTCTATCGCCTCTGGCCCTTTGAGGACATCCACTTTCACCCAAACTGGACCCCCGCTGCAGCCCATCTCACAGCTAAGGCCAAGGCCTGACAAGGGGCTCCTCTCCAATATCACGCTGGGCTTCAGAGCCACTTGGAAAATGACAAAGTGGCTTGCTGCTTGCTTTAATGCCCAGTGCAGCATCTGGGAGAGTCTGTGCCCTTCTTCTCAGCCTGGAGAAAAGGAGGTTTGGAGGTTTCCCTAATGTGCAGTTTGGAGGTGCTTGGAAGCTCCAAGCTCAGTGAAAAACAAGGGACGATAACTCACCTCTCCCCAGCATCTGGGAAGAGCAGGGTGCATGGTGACTACATAATTTTGTCTAGTTACCATGACCAACAAAAATAAATTGGGAACCCTGCAACCCAACGCAGGTTTGATCAAGACAGCACAATCACATCTTTCTGAATGTGCGCTTCTCGTAGGTCAAGCGCAGGCTAACCCCACACAATCTGCTCCTCTCCTCCCTGCCGCTGAAGGGCAGTCCTGTTCTCTCCTCGTTGCCTCTCATGAACCCAACCAAAGCTTCCTCTGAGATGTCCCCTCACGTAAACTTCCTCAGGAGCTTCTGCAGTGGCTCAGTGTGAAGGATGCAGGTGTTTATAATTTGCGGCTCTTCCTGTCAAATGATAAACGGAAAAATCCGTGCCGTGGGGTGGGGTGGCACGGAGAAGGACCACACACAAGCAAGCGCCAGGAGATGCAGCCACCATTTCACCCCAGCTACGCCGACTGAGAGGGGGAAGCGATTGTGCAGGGACACTAGAAGCTGCCTTATACTGAGTCAGGCCATTGGACTATCTAGCTCAGTATTGTCTACACTGACTGGCAGCAGTCACTCCAGGGTTTCAGAGAGGAGTCTCTCCCAGCCCTTCCTCGAGGTGCCAGGGATTGACCATAGGACATTTTGCATGCAAAGCAGACGTTATACACTACCGTGTATAACACAGAGAAAAACACAGAGCATTTCGCCCCCCCATGTCTTTTCATTTGTTTCCCCCCCCCCCAGTTCCATAATATACAAGCACATGCAAAAAAGTCCAATCAATTATAAGTCTGGGGTCCCCCAACTGTGGGCCCTGGACCAATGATGGCCTGCAAGCTTAATTCAGGTGCTCCACACTGTTCAATCCATATTGATTTTTAATTATATTTTGATTGCTTCTTTTATTGCTTACATTTTATTCTATTGTACTACAGTTTAAATTCTACAGAACGCAAATTGTAACACTGTAAAGTGTAAGAAACAAAAGAAGCAACAAAAAAGCAATTAGCACGGTGGCAGCACAGAAAAATCACGTGGTCCAGCAAGACTCTTAGCAATGTTGAAGTAGTCCACGGGAGAATTAAGTCATACTTAATGCATTTACAATGATCACTTCCTTTATTTCGATTGTATCGAACTAAGTTTTACTTCGAGGAGACCCTCTCAAATTAATGGACCTAAGTTCATCAGTGGGTCTACTTGGAGTAGGACCAATGTTAGGTACAACCATTTGTTTCAATTCCAATGCAACAAAAATGGTAACCATTTTTTTCTAAAAAGCAAACAAACGAACCAGCCTCTATCGAATGTAACCCTCCCTCCTACAACGGCTTATATCTTGTTATTTATTCATAATCATTATATCCCAAATTTTCCTCCCCCAGGTTTATAGTTGGTTCAGTGACTGTTTCCCACATTTTAGCTATTAAAGGCCAAGCAGATATCAACGTGTGGAAGGCCAAAACAAAACAACTTTGAGGTCAGTGGGATGCATCTGATTTTGTTTCAAGGGTGATACTATTAACAGGGATGCAGAACATCTGTGGCTCTCCAATTGCTGCTGTACCCCAAGTCCCGTCTGGCTCAAAGAGTGTGGCCAATGGTCAAGGATGATGATGGGAGTTGTAGTCTAGCAACATTTGGAGGACCACAGGTTCCCCATCCCTCCAATCAGCATGGGCAGAAGAGGAAATGTTGGAATGAGCATTTGGTGAAATAGCCCCGTACAGACAGGACAAAGGAAAGGGAGGTGTGGTGAGGAAGGTTAGATGACTTCAGGCTATTAAAGAAAAAAAAGAAGAAAACAGTCCTGATCCACTGGCACCGAATCATCAGAGGAATTTCATTTGGTCCACATTAAGCCTAACTGACCTAATCTGGACTTACACATGGACCAGAACACAGTTATCCTTCAGACGGTGCATTTCTCCACATTTTGTGATGTCATTCTCGACTCAGAAAGTGTATTATAGGGATAGCACATACAACAAGCAATTTAACAGAGGCGTGCAGTGGCATGGAGATTCACCTAGTATCTGTATCTATGAGTTTTTAAAAATTCAGATCTGTTTCTGAGCTATTTTGGGCTCTCTCTGCTTTGCTCTGTAATTGAGCACCTGAGCCGCTCTGCATGAAATGAAGGTCTAAAACTACTATAATATTTTCCCCTTTTGGCCAAAGTGGATGAAATTCACAAGCACAGGAGCCTGCCAAACTGCAGACAAATAGGTCCAGGGGCTTTTTGAGGGGGAAGTAAAAGGGAGTCACTTTTCTCCATATTCCCTTATTGGGGGGGGGGGGGAGCAGAGGTTTGCCTCTTGTTCCTTCTTATTTTCAAATAATTAAGAGGAGGCCGAGTGGTGTTTATTTTTGTACATTTTTTGACAACAACAAAAAAACTGTGAAGTTTCTTCAGCACCTGCACACAGCTGATGCACACCCCTACCATTTAAATATGACTTTTGGTTGCATTTGTTTATTTAGTTATTAAAAATGCATAAAACGGATAAGAATGGACTTATGATTGAACAAATGTAAAGCTGGTACGGACTGGAAATCGATCAATCCATCTCTCCCTATCAGCAGCCCAACCAGGATGGGCACTTACTTGATCTGACCTAGGAAATGCATGTATATTGGGTGTACAAATAGGTCCAGGGGCTGGGGCAAGCAACGACAACAACAACAAAATTGGTGCCTAAGATTTACTTGAAAGGGAGAGTTTGGAAAGTTTCATTTCACACCCAACTCGAGAACTTTGTCCCTGAACATAATGCATTTCCTGGTCCATCCGAGTGTCAAGTAAGCTATAGTTCTCAAACCTCCAAGAGACTTAAGTTCTATACACTTACCTGGGGCTCACTTCTGAACAGACATGCATAAGAGACACTGAGTTGTATCCAATGCTAGTCCTACTCAGAGTACGCCCACAGAAGTTCATGAACATGATTAAGGACAATTCATTTCAATGGGTCTACTCTGAGCAGAACTTAGCCCACTGTTAAGGCACCAGAGGAAGTCCTTCTATTTGTCATGAGTTGCTTCGTAGTACTGGTCACCGAGCTGTTCTGTTTCTCTCATTATTATTGAACTTCTGCTCCCCAACTTTGCCTCTGGTCTGTTTTCTTGAGTGTCTATTATTTGATTTACCCTTACTTTCAATTCCAATTACTAGCCTCAGGAACAAATCACTACAGTGTACTCTAATGTCCAAAGTGGCATGTGTGTGTGAACGGTGGCCTTCTAAGTGTTAGACAACTCCCATCAACATTGACCATTGGCCATGCCGGTTGGGGCTGAGGGGAGCTGGTCCAACAACATCCAAAGGGCCACAGGTTCCCCACACCCCTGCGCTAGACCTACCTCACAAGACTATACCCAGGCAGGTGGGTCAAGAAGCTAGACATGCCAGTAGGAGTTCCTCTGAGGAAGAGTTGGACACAAATACCATTAATAAATAGGCTTGACAATGAAACAATACTCAGGAAAAGTGGCCCACTTAACAAGACTCCCAACTACAAATGCTAGCTCTGGAATTAGACCTGAATGACCTTAACACGGAACTACTCTGGAAGAGGCGATGTGTCCAGCAGCTGCTCCTGCTTACTAAAAACAGCGAGGACGACAACTTGAGAGCAAATGTAATTTTAGATCCACTGGATCAGAGTCCGAGGAACAAACGGAAACATCCAAAGCTTTTCGGTGTCTGCTGCTTCAGCAACTCCCATCGCTCTTCAAACCGGTTTGCTCGGAGATTTTGCCCTTTTGAACACACAGAGCTGGGAGTCTGAAATGCTGCATCAAAAGGTCGTCCAAAAACTGCCCAACTCAGGAAATTCTGCAGTAAACTTTGGCTTACATTTGGAGGGAAGAAAGCTGGAGTTCACAAGACACTGGAGCGAGAGAAAATGGACCATGCGCTAAACTGAACAAGTCCTAACCATAGTCTCCTAAGAGCAGCATTGAGACATCTCCTATTTTCTAGAACAGTAATGAATAAAATCACAATGGGCAAAAGAGTTGCTTTGGTAGAGGACCTCAGCTTCTAGAATTATGGGAGAGGCGGAAAAGCTTCTCTCTATCCACTTAGGGACACGGGAAGCTGCCTTCCACTGAGTCAGACCATTGGGTCCATCCAGCTGAGTACTGTCCACACGGATTAGCAGCAGCTCTCCAGAGTTTCAGGCAGGGGGTCTCTCCTAGCAGGGATTGAACCTGGGACCTTCTGCATGCAAGGAACATGCTCTGCCACTGAGCTATGGCCCTTCCCTTTCTCCACACCATGCAAAATTCTGAACACCTCTCTCAGGGCCTTTAGTTCATACCAGTTATATGACTTTGGTGCTCTTTGAAATTCTCGCGCTAATTTATTTCCCCTTTGCTGGTTTTACCACTGAATCATTTCATGCTGCTGCGTTTATACTGGTTTGAGGTTGTAGCATTTATTTTAATGATTTTTTAAACTCTCGACTGTTAGCAACCTCACAAGTATGATTTATTTATTTTTTAGATTATTATTATTTATTTCATTTATATAATGCTTTTAAGGAATATAATTTATGTATTATCATTACCATTACAATTATTATTATTTAAGGGTTTATATCCTGCCTTTCACCTGCCCCCACAAAGGGAGCCCAGGGTGATCAACCAATAAAAACATCTTAAAACCAATTCCAATACATATGCAAAATGGGACAAAGGTCTCTGCTTAAAAGGCTTGTTGGAAGAGGAAGGACTTCAGTAAGAGCCAAAAAGATATCTGCCCCGAGGCTTTGGAAGTTCCTTCCTAGGGAAGCAAGAATGGCCTCCTCCTTGCAGTCCTTCCATCGGCAAGCAAAGACTTTTTTATTTCAACAAGCCTTTGGAACTGAAAGCTGTTAAGGACAGGTCTTGACGGGTGCTGCATCGCTGTTGCCTAACTGTATTATTTTAAACTGAGTTTGAATTATTTTAACTGTATGTATGAATGGTTTTCATACTGTAAATTGTTTAATTTGATTTTAATCTAGACTTTGGTACGTTTTTAATTATATGCGTGCTTTTATCTGGAAGCCGCCGTGAGTTCCAGTTTTGGAAAAAGGGCGGGGTAAAAAGAATGATAATAAATAAATAAATAAATAAATATCAGAAACGGCCCGTTTAATATTTAAGGGGGGTAAACTCCAAAGAGGAGGTGCCACAGAATCACTAAAGGCCCAATTCCTACGTTGTGGGGAAGGACCTCCTGATGAGAGGGCATCTCCATGAGGCCTCAGCTGCAGAGCGCAGTGATTGACTGGGTACATAAAGGGTGAGACAATCTTTCAGGATTTATATCCCACCTTTCTCTTCCAAGGAATTCGAGGTGGCATAACGTGGTTCTCCCTGTCCGAACTTATCCTCGCAACAACCCTGCAAAGTAGTTAGGCAGAGAGAGAGAGAGACACCAACCCAAGGTCACCCAGATAGCTTCATGGGTTGAGCGAAGATTAGTACTTTGATCTCTCAGGTTCCATTCCAACATTCTAACCACTGCACCAAATTGGCTCTCGCACCTCTCATTACAGTCAAGAAACGGACAAATCAACATCCTATCTCAGCTCGACAATCTTGGCACCTCATAGGAAATCTGGTGGTGGGGAACACAACACTTACAAAAATTAACATGAACATTAAAATTGAAACAGAAAGCAAAAATCCAAGTGAAAGATCAAAACAAAATCCCATTAAATCATGGTTGAATAGCAACTTCATCAGCCGGCATCTGAATACTTCATCTGAATACCACAAAAGCATGTTCAAGGTGAATGCAATGTCCCACAACTCAAGGCACCACAACTCAAATGCCCTGTCCCTAGCCACCATGCATACTGCCTCGGATGCTGGACTATGGAGGGCAGCTGCAGAAATGTGGCTTTCCCGCCTGCAATGCGAAGCCGTGCAGTCTATTTTGCCACTTGGTGTTCTACCAGAACTTTCCGCGATATGTGTAGACAGGCCTACATCTTCTGTCTTCTTTGTTAACCTGCTTGCCTTCCTGCTTTTAAAAGAAACCTCTCCATATCACGGTTTTGGTTACGGGGAGCAGCTAGCAAGATCTCTTTTGGGACATGATTTCACCTTACTGTTTTTAATACGATGGAGAGTTACAAATAAGCAAGATACGTCAAAAGTAGAACAAGTCACCCGAGGCTTTCAAGTTTTCTGCCTCTTTGAACAGGGACTCTGTAAACCTCTAATGGAACTCTGGGTTGTCAGCATTCTATGCCAGTTACTGTGACATGGCCTACAACTTCTGCGTTGCAACTGCAGAGGGAGATGCTCTCGCCTGCTCTCTATGGATTAGCAATTCCCGTCTGCCAGACGTTTTGTGGCTGGCAAAGCCGCACCTAAAGCCTGTTAGGAGCCTGATAGAAGCACACGAGTGAGTGCACTTACCATCAGGTTACCGAAGGGTCCTACATGCCCGCGCTACCGCTGGCTGGATCCTCCAGTTGGTCTAAACAAGAAAGATATATAGGAATGAAACCACAGGGGAAGTGGAATGAGAACAGTGACAGAAAGAGACAGGGGGAAAAAAGGTAGAACCAAGCAAGATTATGTTGCATCAACAAAGAGTAAAAGAACAGAGAACAGCCAAGAGGCTAAAGGGGCGAGATAAAAGATGGAGGGTTTCCTCTAGGGTTGTGCATCCAATTTGGGACCTGATCTGGTGCTCTGGAAAGCCTTGGTCCAACTTGGATCTGGGTCCTGAACCAATCTGGGGACCTTGCGCAGTCATGCAGTTGGGAGGGAAGAGAAAGCGTAGAGGTAGAACGCATCTGGTTTGCTGCTCTACAGGGCACCCTACAACCAAGATGACTGCACCCGATTAGGATGTCACCTGCCAACACAACTCGCCCAGAGCAGGGAGGTCAGAATGAGACTGCAGTCGAAATAATTTGTGCAGGCTCTTGGAAGTGGTAGATTAGGTTTTCATGCCAAGACTGAAGCCCTGTCAGTCTTGGCATGCTTCTGGAGCCTTTGACAGCAGGCTGCAAGTGGAGACTGCATAGAATGTTGAAAATGCTCCGAGCAAACGGGAAGCAAGACGGAAGGAGAAGGGGATCTTGCCTCGCTTTCTCCCGGGCATTCATGTTTTCTATCTGGTTGCCCTCGGACGCAAGGCTGGCCACGAACCACGGCTGAGCAAGTGAGCCAACGTGCTTGGGCTGAGCGCTCCCCACATCCTCACAACCTCCCTGCATGAGCTCTCCCCACGGTTTAAGAGGCTACATTTCAAGCAATCAGAGGCTAGGCTGGCCTTCAAGAAGCACGAACCTGCTCAACTGAGGCAGCAGAGCCGGGGGGCATCTTTCAACAGGCTGCACACTCAGTTCGGTCCCTTCTGGCATTCCAGAAGCAGGTTGGGACAGCTTTCCTTTGGTATGTTTCAGGTTGCCAGTTCTCATGTTTCACTTCCTGCCCCCCCCCGCCCCTTTTAATGCAGGATTGCTTTTAAATTATCTTTTATTTCCTTTTATTTTACTGTGAGCTGCTTCGAACCCCCCTCATTTTTTTTTTAAAGAGGTGAAAAGTCGTTTGTAAATTTAGCAAAACAAATAAGTAAATATAACGGCAGTGGGATACCAAGACACAGATGTGGCCTCTGTGCTGGGAATCCCCAAGAGATCATGGCATTTGGGCGCTATGACAGCCATGAGGCATAGAACCAAATAATACATTCCTTCTCTGACTCAGGATGGAACCGATACAAACCCACCTGGAGCATCATATTCATTTGCAGGTGCTGCCTATCAAATGGATGTTGACAAATGGAGGAGTCGGCAGATTTTTAAAATTTTAATTTTTTTAAGGAAAAAGGAAAGGATGGAACAAACCATTTATGGTTCTTACAGACAAGAAAATAAAAGGGACGTTGTTGCTGGTTTTTCTCAAAGGGAAATAGTTTTAACAGTTTAATTAACAGTTTAATTACTGTCACACATTTGGATGACCAGTCAGATTGGGCTATTTGGTGGGGAATGTTTCAATAACTATGAAGGGTGAAGGGAGAGGAAAGAGATGAATGCTTGTGGGGAGAAGTGGAGAAAAAAATTAAGACACATTACACACACCCCGTCTGAAATGGCAAAAATGGATTGAGGGGGGACCTCTTATGGAATATTCAACAATACTGCTACAGGCAATTCACACTCCTGAAAATCTTTTACAGCCAAGATTCAAAGGTGGCAATGAGATTATACAATGATCAACGCTATCAAGACAGCAAATGCAGAACATCCTCGTTCATGTGGTCCAACCTAGGAGTCTACTGAGCACATTGCTCCTGGACATGATGGCTAGGGAGCTTGAATAAAAGAATTTCAGACTCCTTTTGCTACTCGTGTGCCTCAGATTCTTCCATCTTCTGCATCAAACGAAATAAAGTGAAGAATGTTTGGAAACACACACACACACACACATATTTAAATAAACAAAGGTGAAAAGTGTGCAGAATATTATTGTAAGTCATGCAAGTATTCCATTTATTGGAGTTCATGAAATATATGTAGCTCCTGTCTCTTTTTAAAAGGATTGCACATCATTATTAATATGCTATTTTACAAATTTGATGTTTTGTGCAATTGTTTCCAAACACTGTTAACTGTTAACACAAGGGCATCTCCTAATACAAGCAGTTCTCAGACTTCTTTTTGGAAACTTGGAAATTGCTCGGGGTCTTGGCAGTTCACTTAGTGCATACATGGCTCAAATTTTAATAAACGTAGTCTTGCATTCTAATGTGAAAAAAACAATATTTTCCCCCTCTTCAGCATGTGCACGAAAATCATGGGCTATAGGCTGGGCTGCCAAGAAAATTCCCTTGAACTGGTTACATTTTAGAGAGAAGGTTGCAGACTGCCCCAGGGGCCACAAACAAAGGCCTTAAAGCTTGTTTGATAATCTGGCCCTGGTCAAAAATACAACGTAGAGCCAGATACAGATATTCTCGATTGTTTCTGCAAGCGTGTGAATGTAGCTCATTGACCACCAGTGGTCTGTGGACCACAGTTAGAGATCCTCCTTTTGATTAATAGTTTATGTGACTAACGGCTGAAACACACACTCCCGTCAAGTGCTCTGACTTCCTGCTTTAATACTGTGATTGGGACTATAATTGATTCATTATATTGTATGGACTATGGACTTTTGTCCATCCTGATTTGCTTGTGACCTTTCTGATCCATCCTGTTTTATTAATATACAAGGGAATATTTAAAAAAAATAAAAAAGGCTGAGAGTAAGGAAGAACTAATCCCATTCTGTTCAAGTTTGCCCTGCAAAGAGCCATCCTAACAGGATAGACCCTTTAGAGCTTTGGGGAACTCTGGGGCTTTGTTGGGGGTCCTCTCAAGTGCCAGCATAAAGGCATTCCCCCCCCACATAACTAAGAGGTCTAACCTCTGACAGCGTCCATAACGGCAGTAAGTTACTTCTGAATTCAGAGGGAACATTCCTCTGAATGCCAGTTCCTGGGAAGCACAAGGGAGGAGAGGGTTGTTGCATCAGATCCTGCTTGCGGGCATCCCATGGACTTCTAGCTGGCCACTGTGAGAACAGATGCCAGAGTAGATGGGCCTTAGGCCTGATCCAGCAGGGCTCTTTTTGTGGGCTTTTGTCTCTACTCAAGGATGAAACCTGGGTAAGATAGACACTCTGGCCTTAGCTTGCGGTCCCCTTGAATGATAAAGGACATGCATTTTAATTTGAGATATGCCCTCCAGAATCCTAACATAAATTCCCCTGGATCAGCTGAGAGTCTCCCAGAACATGGTTCTGCATGGATTATTTTTATGGGTCAAGGCAGACTCGTAAGGAAGTGATCTACAAACAGAGGTGGAGTCATCCAGGGATGCAGGGGCTTGTACACCCGTAACTTTTTGGGGAGCAGGGTCCCAGCCAGATGTACGAGCCAAAGCCAATCAGCATGAAAAGAGAGTGTGTTAGCCACTGAGAAGAGGCCTTTGTGATGTTTCTATATATTAGTGTATATATGGTAAGTGCTGGTTGTTTAGAGTATACATGGTAAGTAGTGAAAGAGGAGGGGGAGTGAATGGGCAATAGAATGCTTGATGATTGGCTGAATGTTTAAAATGGCTGACAGTATAAATGAAAGGATGACAGGTAAATCTGGGGGAATGTGAGGTGGTGAATTGTGGAATCTGGGGGGAGAAGAGAAAGGGTGGATTGCTTGGTGGGGTTGGAGAGTTGTTTACCAGGAGGGAGGTGGAGTTCGGATTAGTATTGAGTAAAACCATATGCTTATGTGCCTTAAGAAGAAATCTTGTTAGCTTTGTTATCTGTATAAATACTTAATTTGGTTTACCAAAGGCCTGATCCTTGGCTGGGGTTTCACAGACCAGAAGGGAGGGTAAGGTAATGACCAAGGCTGAAGGGGAACTGTAACAAATGGTGGCAGCGGTGAAGAGAATAACAATACCAGTATTCAGAGTCTCTGGGAATACTAGTATTGGGACGTTACTGGTGGTTGCCTAGCAGGGGGATCTGTTGAGATCTGTGCTAGAGCGGGGAGAGAAATCATAAGAGAGAGCGGTCCGGACTGGTGGAGTCCCTGGTGGTGCCTAGAGACAGGCAATAACCACAACGAGCAGGTAGGAACCTGATAGGGAGAGCCAGGGAAGGACGCCTCACAGCCTTCTCCTTTCATGCTGATTAGAACCAATGTAGTGAAAGAAGGTGAATCAGCCACTGAGCAGACTCTTCTAGGTAGCTAACACAAAGCCGCTCCTTTCATTCTGATTGGCTCCTAGGGACATCTGTTGTAGTGGAGTGTGGAGTCGTGAGATGACAGGGAGAGCAAGGGAAACCGGGGAAGGGGTTGTTGTTGCGAGGGGGTGTGGTGTGATTATTATGAAGGGACCCTGCACTTATGAGTTTGCTATGAGCATGAAGGCAAAACCCATCCCAATTTATATTCATGCTCAGGAACATGGAAGGTGACCAATAGCCACCGTCAACAACAGCCACTGATAGACCTCTGCATCTAATCCCATTTTAAATCCAGCCAAGCTAGAGGCTATCATCACAAACAAATCCTGTAAATCCACTGTGTTGTGTGAAGAAGTGAAATTGTAGAAATACATGATAGTACTTTTTTTTGGTAAACTTTTGGGTGGAGAGAAAACTCATGTTCTGGGTAAACTTGTGAAAGCAGGCAAAAGGTTTGTAACATTAACATAGCCTTTCCTTGACAAGGATAGCTTAGCCAGAGTGATCCATGCTCTGATAACCTCCAGGCTAGATTACTGTAATGGGTTACATGGGGGGGGGGTGCTCTTGTAAACAGTTCGGAAGCTTCAACTAGCACAGACTCCAGCTGCAAGAATTCTGGCTGGTTTTACCTCAATGGAGCCACGCTAAAATTAGTTCTAAAGGATTCTACTGTGTCCTCATTTGCTTCCAAGCCCAATTCAAGATACGTGTGCTTACATATAAAGCCAGGGATGGAGGTCTTCTGCCCAGTGGGCTAACACGCTAACCTGCCCCACACCTGATGTCATACATGTCATCAGGTGTGGGGCAGGAAAGGGCAGGGCTTCAAAGGAAATACTGGGAGCTTAATTTGGCTCCTGATTGTTCCTTTGCTGCATCAAGAGATGTTCCCAACCACTAATCAGCAGATGGGCGGTAGGCACAGGCTAGTCATGGATGAGAGACAGCAGGTCTCTGAATGCCAGGCACTGGGGAACAATGGTGGGGAAAGCATACTGTACCCATGCCCTTCTCGTGGGCTTCCCATCGCGGCTTCTGGTTGGCCACTGTGGGAACAGGAAGCTGGACTAGATGGGCCTTTCATCTGACCCACCAAGACTCTTCCTGCGCTTTCAGTTAAAAACGCTGATTTGCCCAAGTCTTACAATTCAGTGTATTGTGTGGTTTCACCGTTGCACCTTTTAAATTATGCTCTTTTTAGACTGGCATCTGAGCTGGAATATTTAGTTTGCAAGTTTCAGTCTTGTTGCTGTTTGGGGTTTTTTTTAGCCCATTGCCTTGCTTTTATATCTTCATTTTTATCTGCAAGCTGCCTTGAAAACAACTTTTGAAGAGGTGGGGAGATACAAATATATCAAATGTATAAATCGACTGGAAGGGGAGACACTCGAGCCTCCCTCAAAATGCCCCTGGATTTATCCAAAGCTCCAACAAATGTTGACACAAAAGGCCAAACTCACCACGAAGGAATTTGTGTTCAGATCTGTTATTCCCCACTTGGACCTAACGCAGGTGAGTAGGTTGAGGAAGAGACAGCAACAGAAAGTCAGAAAGTCTATGGGTGCATTAGCCTTGCACAAACAGTACGGGACAGTGGCCACATTTGTTGGGACTCCAGCTGCCAGCAGCCCCAGCCAGCATGACCAATGGCTAGGGATGATGGGAGCTGTTGTCCAAAACACCTGGCACCAGGTTGGGGGGGGGGCTGCAGTAAGGCATGTTTAATGGTTTACCATCAGTGTGCAGATCCAAATGGGAGATTGTGGTTTGTTTCACTCCAATCGCTCTGAACTTGGCTTCTGATCAGGGTTTGTTTGGAGCAAAAATAAGGAATGGGGCTCCCACCAACCCTGGTTTGGATGTAGTGCTAAACCAGGGATTGTACTTTGTTGCTTCTGCTTCCTAGCAGAAGCAATCTGCCTGTTGATAGTAAACCATTCACTGTGGCCGGGGATGGGAGAGAAATTTGATTCAGTTCACATTTAAAGCCACATTTATCAAACTTGCACTTTCCAAAACATGAGAACCAAGACAGACATCCTTAAAAATTCACACTTCGACAAATTTGGCAAGGCAGTTCTCAAAACAACAAATCTTTACAAAAATGCATATACGGGTGCGTGTCTGCGCAAAAATGAGTATCTTGGTGAAACTAAAAAAATTAAAAATGTATTATATTGGGATAATTTACTTGCAGAAATGTATAACAGTCAAAACTGCATACAAAGATGTGTTTATTCGGAGAAATTCACACTAAAATGCTGAAGAATGTTCATGAGGATTTTATTTTATTTTATTTTGGGGGGGGGCAAATGGCTACAAAATTGTGGAGAACTGAATTCAGGGTGCAATCCAACTAGTATTTGTGCAGGGTTGGGGGGATTGGATGGGGTGGACCCCCAGCTGAGCCAGGAGGCTCCCGGAACTGCCAGGGTCTGCCGGCAGAAGTCCCTCGTCCCGGCTTAGCCACAGAGCCACCAGGACTCTGTGGGCTCAGCTGGGGGTCCATCGAGGATAGCCAGCCTGGTGGACAGAAAGGTGGTGGAAGATGCCAGTAGTCCTGAACACAGGGTGTTCTGGGGGCATGGCAGAGGAGAGGCTTCGGGGTGGGGGATCTTAAGCAGCATCCAAGTCCCCCTCAGAGTGCCCTTACAGGTCCCGCCCCCGCAGGTCCCGCCCCAGAGGAAAATTCTACTGGCAAAAGGGTCGGTGGAGGAAAATAATTGCAATGGTGGTGTACGGGAATGCTTACTCCCCGGTAGGTCTATTTGTGGGAGATGGCTCTTCCCTTCCGGCTCTCGTGATTGCTCTGCCCAGAATGGAAAAATTACCTAGGGTGGTGGGCTCTCCCACACTGGAGGCATTCAAGAGGCAGCTGGACCTGTCAGGTATGCTTTAATTTGGCTTCCTCAACTGAGCAGGGGGTTGGCCTTGATGACCTTACAGGCCCCTTCCAACTCTACTGTTCTATGATTTTATGAAAATGAGAAACCGAAAGAACCAAAATGGACAGATCCTTCAGTTCCTGACAGTAGCATGTGAATGTGTCCAATCCTTCTTTATTTTCACATCTCTTAGATGGAAACTTGTGTGCAAGAATCTTCAGGAAACCTAAGTGCGGACAGTTACGCATCATTATCTGCAAGAAGCAGCCCTGGGATTGCCAGCACTAAGTTAGCTGGGCGCTGTGCTGATCTTTTAAGTAAAGGAAGCAATGGTCACTAGACAGACCATGTACACTAAGGGAATAAAAGGGCTGTCAGTTTAGCAAGATTCCTCATTGTTAGGCTCTGGGTTGTGCCACTCCCAGTTCAGGCACACGGTGCAGCAATCTAAGAGAGGACTTTTTTCGCAATGGCACCAAGCCCATGGAATTCCCGCCCCTCTGAAATAAGGCAAGCCCCAACTCTGATGGGTTTTTGGCACCTGCTTAAAACACACCTGTCCACTCAGGCATTTGCTGGCCATTAATTTCAAGCCCGGTTATAATGTAGTATTTGGCTACAGTGGTTTAAATCTTATCTGGCTTTAATTTTAACATGTGGATTTTACTGTAATATTTTATTAGCTGCTCTGGTATTTTTTAAACAAAGAGAGGGATAGAAATATTTTTAAACAAAATAAATTAAATAGTGCTTTGCTTGGTCATCTGCCACAGATTCAGTTACCAGAGAGAAGTTGACACCTAACGTTGCTGGAGAAGTCAAACACACAAATAATTTTGGTTTTGAGAATGAGAAACAAACCCCGGCTCTTTGGACATGGTCTGGAATCCCTTCACGGGCCATGCCAAGAGCCAGATTCACATCCACCCTTGTCATTATGGAAGGACATTCTGCAATGTTTTGGCTGGAACTGCATTTGCTTAACATGGTTGTAGCAACCGAGCAACTAGGTGAGCTGAATCTTACTTTCTGTTATTGCTTGACAACAATAAAACATATTTGAAATTGGAGAGAGAGAGAGAGAGAGAGAGAGAGAGAGAGAGAGAGAGAGAGAGAGAGAGAGAGACTCTGTAGCACCACCCTGTGGGGTACTTTGTTGTTGTTATGTGCCTTCAAGTCGACTACGACTTATGGCGACCCTATGAACTAGCAACCTCCAAGAGCATCTGTCGTGAACCACCCTGTTCAGATCTTGTCAGTTCAGGTCTGTGGCTTCCTTGATGGAATCAATCCATCTCTTGTTTGGCCTTCCACTTTTTCTACTCCCTTCTGTTTTTCCCAGCATTATCGTCTTTTCTAGTGAATCCTGTCTTCTCATTATGTGTCCGAAGTATGATAATCTCAGTTTCATCATTTTAGCTTCTAGTGATTTTTGTTGTTATGTGCCTTCAAGCTGATTATGACTTATAGCGACCCTATGAATCAGTGACCTCCAAGAGCATCTGTCATGAACCACCCTGTTCAGATCTTGTAAGTTCAGGGCTATGGCTTCCTTTATGGAATCAATCCATCTCTTGTTTGGCCTTCCTCTTTTTCTAATCCCTTCTGTTTTCCCCAGCATTATTGTCTTTTCTAGTGAATCAGGTCTTCTCATTATGTGTCCAAAGTACGATAACCTCAAGTTTCATCGTGGGGTACTTAGTAGTACTGTTTTGACCCCGAGGACTGCAGCCTTCGGATTTTCACATTCAAGCTAGCTGAATCAGCTCAGCTGGGACCAAGTGCCATTTGGACCCTCCCCTCCCTAAAAATGCCTCTTGTGGTGAACATTCCACCTGGCAAGGTGAAGACAGCAAGCCCCCACCCCGTTCATCAGTTCAGCTGAGAGCACCTGACCACTGGGCTCTTCCCATCTCTGGAAACTGTCTTAAACAATGACCGGGGAAGCGTTCCACAGGGACTCACAGGATTTATGAAAGATATCAATGGCTACTAGCCACGATGGGTATGTTCTCCTTTCACTGTTGCAGGCAGTATGCTTCTGAACACCAGTTGCTAGGAATCACAAGCGAGGAGAGAGCAGTTGCGCTCAGTTCCCGCTTGCGGGCTTCCCATTCAGGTAGTTGGTTGGCCACTGTGAGAACAGGATTCCGGCTTGGAGGGACCTTTGCCTGACCCAAGTAAGGCTTTTCTTATGTTCCTATCCCCCCCCCCTTAGTTCAGACGACTGCAGAACTAATGAGGGTAGTGTAATTCCCAGGCTTGCAACATGCAGCATGGAATGTACTCACTTTGACCAATGGGATTGTTTCCAAGTAAGCGCACGTAAGACAGAAGCCTCCGTTTCAGTTTTTAGACTGGGGTAGCCGACATGGTACTCTCAACCGTATTGCGGACTCCAGCTCCGATCAGTCCCAGCCAACATGACCAATGATGAGTGATGACAGGCACTGGAATCCACAGCATCTGGAGGGTTGACTACCTCTGCCTTACGCTATTCTATGATTCATTGGCCAATTTGGCTGGATTCACTTTGCCCTTCCTCAATGACTAATGTGACGTACCTAGAGGCATTCAGTCGCTCTGTAAGATTATTGCTCCTGAAATGTGGACCCAGTTCGACTTTATTATTGCTATGCTACTACAGCAGATTAACAACAAGGGCTTTCTAGTTAGGACGGCTATCTATATGAAGCCTGAATGTATATTTTCTAAAGTAAAAAAATAATAATCAGAAACCAAAAAACTGCTTGGGTTGCGTCCAATGTCAGTCCGACTCAAGAGTAGACCCACTGAAATGAATGAATATGACTAATTTAGGTTCATTAGTTTCAATGGCTAATTTCAAGCTGAGGAACATTTACTAAGATACAACACATTGTTCTGAACAGTACATTAAGAAATATAAAATTTATTTATTTATTAAATTTATATCCTGCCCTTATATCCCCCTATCATTGTCCAGTGCGCACAATTTTGACCCAAAGGCTCTAACTTAAAATCACCATCTTATCAGTGAAATCTGATTTTAGTATAGGAAAACCTATAGGAACGTCCAGATCCAGTGTGGTGTAGTGGTTAGAGTGTTGGACTGGGACCCCACTAGACCATGAAGCTCACTTGGTGACCTTGGGCCAGTCACTCCCTCTCAGCCTAACCTACCCCACAGGGTTGTTGTAAGGATAAAATGGGGAGGGGGAAAAACCATGTTTGTATGTCACCTTGAGCTCCTTGGAGGAAAGGTGGGATAGAAATGTAATAATAAATAAAGTATTTTGACCACTATATAAAACCAACATATTTTTCATTCAAGATAATTCTGAAACATTTGCTTTCCTTACAATCCCCCCAAAACCCCAAATAACTAGAGTTTCTTCCTTCTCACCTGCCGTTATTATTTCTATCAAAATAATTTCTTTGATTCATGATAAACAAAAATATGTCCTTACTGTGTACACACAGAGCCCTCTTTTTCATTTCCGTCTTAGGATACGGACCTATCATTTCCTTCCCATTAATTTCAAAGACAGCCCCACCCACAATGAGAAATTTAAATTTAAAAACAAAAACAGGCCTAGTGCGGGACTGAAAAAAGTACTGTCACAATTAAAGAATAAATGCAAATGCTGTGTCTTGATGAGTCATTGCCCAAATTTCAACACCACACTGTAATAAAATCCTAAACACAACCTGCCCAAATTCAACAGTTGGAATCCTCCATATGCCGAAATGTCATCTGCTACCTGAACTCATGACAGTTAAAACTATCAGCAAATAATATAAACTGTTTGCAGACTTCTTCTTTTTTAAAAAAGACGCAGGGCTTTTTAATCTTTTGAAATCATTTGCAGAACCCATCTGCTGACACAACACACTATAAGGAACAGAGACAACTAAAACACAATCTTAAAACAAGGATCACTTTGTTTTCCTAACATGTACGCTAAAAGTGACAGTACATCAAACTCTAAAAACAGGTTGAATCACCAGCTCTTCCCCAAGTTCTAACTAACTTCTAGTTTGAAAAGTACAGACCATGGTAGAGAAAGAACTGTCACCCCCCCTTCCCCACCCACCCACCCCGGCACTAGAAAGGAAACTGATGTGACATTCCTACTCTGTGACCTAAGAAGAGGGGAAGCGGCCGGGCGGGGTGGGGGGCAGAGAAAGAAAGCGAGAAAAATCCCTTTAACTGGACGTCTGGGAACTGTTTAAATTGAGCAGGCAAGCACAAGAGCTTGGGAAAAGGTCAGACAGAGACGTGCTTGTTGGCATGACACTCCTGACTGAGAAAATGTTAGAAGTGATTCTTAAATCCTACATGCAGGAACTGGGAGAAGGGAGAGAGAGCGGGGACAAAAAGTTTGCAGTTCCATCACGCCACTCTCCAAGACGTCCCCCCCTTCTTGGATTTTTCCTCCATGGAGAGATTGGGGAGGGGGGAGAGCGCACACAAAACTTCTAACCTTTCTTGGCTTTTGGAGAGTTCCTCTTGCTTCGATTGCTGATTCTCTCTTCTTCGATAGCAGCTGCTATCTCCGGGTTATCTTCCCCATTGTACCACACCAAGAGCTCCTCGCCTGGCTCAATTGGCTGGAGGAATGAAACGAGACAAAACAGGACACCAATCAAACAGAAGGTTGTTAATAAGAGAGAGAGAGAGGGAGAGAAAGGCAGGCTCAGGGCCAGAGGGCGTGGAGCTTGCCGTGCGGATCACAAACAGCTGTACTCTGCACTAAGAACAGATTTCCTAACTGCCTGCCTGCGCCTGGCCAAACAGGAAGGACTCTTTAAACCTTCTCGGCTTGTGCAAGCGGATTCTGCTGTACTGCAGCGCCAACAGAGAAAAAGAGACGGAGAGAGGGAAAGAAGAGAGACACAGGGAGAGAAAGGAAAAGCCAGCTGTGCCAAACCCCTCTGCTGGAAGGAGGACCACATATAATACACGTATAAGCTGATCCAAGTGCATTAGCATGACTTGCAGATTTTATTTAAAAAACAAAGTCACTCGTTTGATGTCTAATTCGGCAAGAAGAGCTTTAACCAAATGTCAGATGGTTTAATTGTCAGAGAGGGAAAAAAAAAAACCCTCCCAAACTGATATCAGCTCATTCTGATAGGGACATCTCAAAGGGCAAGGAGGAAAAGTAGAAAAAATTAACACAAGCAGTATCAACTATTTCAACATCTTTGAAAGGAAACATACTTTTTTTTCATTTAAGTCAGAACAAAGTGGCTCAAACGTCAAATAATAATCTACAAGCACAGAAGGGATTTGAAAACACAGGATTGCATCCACCTAAGTCTTATTCAGAACAGACCCATTGAAATTAATGGGCCTAAGTTAGTCACGGCTATTAACTTCAATGGGCGTACTCTGAGTAGGACTAGCACTATGTCCACATCAGCCTTCTCTAACCTGGCACCCTCCAGAATGTTTGGACTACAGTTCCCATGAGCCTCAGCCAGCATGGCCACGGCTGCTGGGGCTGCTGGGAGGTGTTTTCCAAAATGCTACTTTGCTTTCCCATAGTTAGGAAATCACAACGAGAAGAATCCACTATGATTTGAAGGATGGTTTGGAAAATGGTTGCAAGAGTCTCACAGGCAGGTAAATGAACATAGTTTGTCCATATCTGAGCATTATTTAGCTGTTAATCCTCTTTCCCCCCCTTAGAATTAGACCAGAGTAGACCACGCCTGCACGTATTTGAATTTGTACGTGAGGAACAACTTTAAGTCTTTCCCCTTCGCATCAGTAGGCAGCTTGTTCCTGCCTTCTGATTTGTTGATTCCATCACACTGATGAAGTACTGACAGGGCAAGTGCACAAACAGCTGTGGCCACACCTCATTCTCACCCCACACTTTTGCACTTTTCTGGTTTTATGCAAATCTGAGGGATAACAAAGAATCTATACTCCTCCATTAAGGAGCACGCCAGAAATAGTTACTAGCATGGCCAGAAAAGAAATGAAAGCACTGAGGAAGTAGCGGGCGTGGAAAGGGGAGTAGCAGAAAGTGACAGCTGATCCACACATCCAAAAACATCAAAACAAATAGTCTGTGATCCTAAGTGCAGCACTTTGGAGCCCAATTTATCAGATTATCCCTGTATCGGGTAAGCCCAAACTTACAGCAGAAAAGCATCAAGACTGGTGTTGTTTGAAGGTAACATTATGTGGATTATGCAGCTTCAAACACACAGTAAACTCCAGTGTGGACAAGCTCACTAAGGACAAAACAGGACACCCCCCCCCAGGAGCTGTAACTGATTACAGACAAGAATAAATGAAGACTGCCTTGTCAATTTCACTGACCTCTTTGCCACAGCCTTCAAACTGCCTTGAGACTTGTAACTGGCTGGTCTGATACATTTATAACTTTTGACCATTTTTGTTTTGTAAGTCTTGTGGCATTTCTTTGAAATGCACAAACTGCCTTGTTAATAAAATATATTTTTTATCTATATCCCTCTGCCTTTTAACAAACATTCCAGAGGGGAGGATTAATTGTGATATGAAAGGAGATCACAGAATCAAAGGATGTAAGGAACCACAAAAGGTCATCCAGTCCAACCCCATGCCAATGCAGAAAATCCACTACTCCAACCTCTTATCACATAATGGAATACATGTTGCAATTGCCCTCTTTTATATACATGAACCATTTCCAGCTGGTCATATGATTCTGTACCCAAGCACATTAATCTTTGACTCCTCTCCACATCCTCACCTTGTATGGAAATTACATACATTGGGTTGTATCCAATGCTAGACCCATTGAAATCATGGTCATGGCTAAATAATGGGGTTGTATCCAATGTTAATTCTACTCAAAGTGTGTTCTGTGCCTTCAAGTCAATTACAACTTTATGGTGACCCTATGAATCAGTGACCAACAACAAAATCTGTTGTAAACCACCCTGTTCAGATCTTGTAAGTTCAGCTCTGTGGCTTCCTTTATGAAATCAACCCATCTCTTGTTTGGCCTTCCTCTTTTTCTACTCCCTTCTGTTTTCCCCAGCATTATGGTCTTTCCTAGTGAATCATGTCTTCTCATTATGTGTCCAAAGTATGATATCCTCAGTTTCATCATATTAGCTTCTAATGATAGCTCTGGTTTCATTTGTTCTAACACCCAATTATTTGTCTTTTTCATGGTCCATGGTACCCACAAACCTCTCCTCCAATACTGCATTTCAAATGAGTTGATTCTTCTCTTATCCGCCTTTTTTCACTGTCCAACTTTCACATTTGTACACACAGATTGGGAATACCATGGTCTGAATGATCCTGACTTTGGTGTTCTGTGATACATCTTTGCATTTGAGGACCTTTTCTAGTTCTCTCATAGCTGCCCTCCCCAGTCCTAGCCTTCTTCTGATTTCTTGACTATTATCTCCATTTTGGTTGATGACTGTGCCAAGGTATTGATAATCTTTGACAAGTTCAAAGTCCTCATTGTCAACTTTTGTTACTTAAATCTTCTGTTGTCATTACTTTAGTCTACTTGATGTTCAGCTGTAGTCCTGCTTTTGTACTTTCCTCTTTAACTTTCATCAGCATTTGTTTCAGATCATTACTAGTTTCTGCTAGTAGTATGTTATCGTCTGCATATCTTAAATTATTGATATTTCTCCTTCCAATTTTCACACCTCCTTCATCTTGGTCCAATCCTGCTTTCTGTATGATAGATTAAGCAAATAGGGTGATAAATTCACCCGTCTCACACCCTTTCCAATTGGGAACCAATCGTTTTCTCCACATTCTGTCCTTACAGTAGCCTCTTGTGCAGCGTATAGGTTGCGCATCAGGACAATCAGATGCTGTGGCACCCCCATTTCTTTTAAAGCATTCCATAGTTTTTCATGATCTACACAGTCAAAGGCTTTGCTGTAATCTATAAAGCACAGGATGATTTTCTTCTGAAATTCCCTGGTCCGTTCCATTATCCAACGTATGTACGCAATATGTTCTCTGGTACCCATTGTTTTCTTTTCCATATTTCTTGACAAATTTTTGTCAAAATTTGGACAGATTCAGTCTCAGTAACTTGTAACAACTCTATTGGTATGCCGTCTATTCCTGGTGATTTGTTTCTTCTATGTATTTTCGGAGCAGCTTCTACCTCACATTCTAAAATTTCTGGTTCTTCATCATACAGTTCCTCCGTGAATGAATTTGTCATCCTTGCATCTCTTTTATATAATTTTTCAGTGTATTGCTCCCATCTTCCTTTTATTTTATGTTGACCATTGAGGTCTTTCCTTCTTTTTAGCTAGTGGCACTGTCTTTTTGCACTTTTCCCTGATACAGGTAATGTCTTTGACTTCACTCCATAGTTCTTCTGGTTCTCTATCAGCTAGGTTTACAGCCTCAACTCTGTTCCTTATTTGATCTTTATATTCTTCTGGGATGTTATTTAGATTGTATTTTGGCATTATGATTGTTGTTCTTCTTTAGCTTTATTCTGATTTTCGATATTAACCGTTCATTATCTGTACTGCAGTCCGCTCCTGGCCTTGTTTTCGGAGAAAGTATGGAACTTCTCCATCTTCTGCTTCCAATTATATAACCAATTTGATTCCTAAATTGACCATTTGATGATGTTCACGTGTACAATCTTCTTTAAGGTTGCACAAAAAATGTGCTTGCAAGAAACAAATTATTGGCTTCACAGAATTCAATAAGTCTTTCTCCTGCTTCATTTCTATCTCCTAAGCCCCATTTCCCCACATTTTCTAGTTCTTCTCTGTTCCCTACCTTTGCATTCCAGTCCTCCATGGTTATCAGAGCATCCTGTTTTGGTGTGTGATCAATTTCTTCCTGTATTTCTGCATAAATCTCTCCATTTCCTCTCCTTCTGTGTTTGCTGTTGGAGTGTAGACTTGGATGATGGTTATGTTAATAGGTTTCCCGTTAAGTCTCATTGATATCACTCGCTCAGACCTTGCGTTATAGCTCCTAACTGCTTTTGCTACATCGCTTCTCACTATTAGAGCAACCCCGTTTCTTCTTAATTTCTCATTTCCTGCATAAAATATTTTGTAGTTGCCTGACTGAAAGTGTCCCATTCCCATCCATTTTAATTCACTCACGCCAAGTATTGTAATGTTGACACATTCCATTTCTTGCTTGACAATTTCTAACTTTCCCTGGTTCATGATTCTCACATTCCATGTTGCTATTGTGTACATTGTAGAACTCCGGACTCTCCTTTCGCAACTGTGAGCATCAGCCTCCAGTCTGCGCCATTAGTCACAGCGCTACTCAAACTTGTCCATTGTTCTTCCCCAGTAGCTCGATGAGTGCCATCTGACCTGGGGGTCTCATCTTCCAGCACTATCCTGTGTTGCATTTTGGATAGTCCATTCATAGGTTTTCATGGTAAAAGGTATTCAGAGGTGTTTTACCATTGCCTTCCTCTGAGTCTGGATGCATCTTAGTCTGGTGTCTCAGCTTTGACCATTCTGCCTTGGGTGCCCCTGCTAGCAGTCTAATCTCTTGGTCTAGAGGAGGTCTACTCAAAGCAGACCCATTTAAATCAACAGACATGCTGAGTAAAACATAGTTGGATACAACCCATCATACATAAAATCTGGAATATGAAGGTCTGTGAATTATTAATAAAACTTGTGCACTGATTTTTGATCTTTAGTGTGGATTATATTTCTATATAGCATACATATTTACAATAAGGTAATTAAAAAGAATGTCACAGAAAGCTACCAAACTCTGGATGGGGAAAGAGGGACACTAACCAAGGACAGCCACCCCCACCAATGTTTGTCTTTGGACCTACTAACCTTTCTGTTAACAAGAACAGCCCCTGCCACGTGGCGTTCCCCGCTTGGTGGAGCAGAATACGCTCAGCTACCACGCAACTAGGAATACAGACATTGGTTCAGGCCACAGGGGCCCGGCTCATCTACTCTAGCGTGCTGTTGTCACAGTGGTCAAGCAAATGGCCCAAAGGGAAGCCCGCAAGCAGGATCTAGGTGCAACACACTGCCCGCTTGTTTTTAGCTTATATAAGAGAACTGCTGCACAGAAAAGAGTGCTTGACAATCCTCACCTCATTCATCGTCACACTGTCTTTTAACGCAGATTGACACCATCGCCTCAAGGCCACCAAGCAGGTTCATGGCTGGGCAGGTATATAAACCCAAGTGAGTTGCCTGGGTCATACTGACATATTCTGATGCACCGAGTGATACCGTGGGAACTGCGTATTGCAATAAGAAGCCAAGGCTGCAGCCTTTAAAGAATATCATAAATGGCTTCTTGTCTTCAGATCAGCTTCTCTTTCGAATCTGCACACGTCTATTCTGTTGTGACTATTTTTCAGCAGTAGCTTGTCTGCAGGATGTCGATTGGTGAGGGCATCAGTCTAGAAAGACAGCCAGAAATACTTTGAACAGTGCAAACCTAAGCAGGCCTACTGAGAAGTAAGCCACACTGTGTCCAATGGGTCTTAATCTCAAGAAAGTACATATAGGGTTTCACTTTACTGGGCCCAGAGAGCATTCACCGGAGAGTTCTTAAATGTAAAACCACTGATCTTCTGTAAACAAACAAACATGTAACTTGGATACCTAACATCAGCCACTGGACTGTTTTCTGTGCTGCAATTCTCTTATATAAGCTAAAAACAAGTATGGAGAGTGCTGCAGCTTCATTCAGGCCCTGCTTGTGGGCTTCCCTTGACAGGGCATCTGACTGGCCACTGTGAGAACAAGATGGTGGACTAGATGGGCCTTTGGCCTGATAAAGCAGGACTCTTCTTATGTTCTTTTATTGGATCAAAATTAATTCTAAAAATAGTATTACTGTATTTGCAGAGCACTTTACAACCATCATGATTTAGCACAAATAACAGATCCTAAATACAAGGTCCCCTCAATGGTATTAAACAAATGATATTGTGTGTTTCCTGACATTGCTCCTCTGAAAAGGTAGAGGTGGTCTTCTGCCTATACATAAATTGAATTTCAAACCTCACCAGTTTTTTTTTAGTAGACAGCAGAGCAAGGGGGCTAAGTGTCATTTGACTCCTGCCCCCCCCCAAGAATAATACATAAATAAGTGAATAATTCAATTTTGTTATAGCCTCCTGGTAATGTATTGCGAGTTGCTCTGAAACGGTGATGAAATTTTCAAGGATTAATAAAAGCGTTATTATAATTGCATAGGTATGATAGAGAAACATAAAAAGGCTGAAGATATATAACTCTTCTGGGGAAAACATATTAGCATTAATAGGGATACAGCTGATTATCTTAGATTAACGCAAAGGGATCACAAACTTGTTTGTTGTTCAAACTGTGACTAAAGCAGAAGGTCACGAAACGTTTAGAGCTGTCAGAGAAAGCTAAACACATTCTATAGCTGATGCTACTGTATCTATCTGTCTAGAGATGGGCATGCACAGACCTCTTCTGATTAAAAACAGAATAATATTAAATAAGAGATCAATAATATTAAAAGAAACTATGATAAACAGCAACACTAAACACCAGCAGGACAAAACGCCAACAGCAAAATGAACCAAATAAAACAACACAGAAGAAACAGGATCAGATTCAATAAACTACAGCACCACATCTGCTATGTTAAAAGTCTGAGCGCATAAAATAGCTTGAACTGTTTCGTGCTCCTCGGGGCGGAGACCTACCCTTCTGTACTTTCTGCCCAAGTGGTGTATAGTGCACGGCCCTACCTTGTGAGGTAGGTTAGGCTGAGAGGCAGTGACTGGCACAAGGTCACCCAGGGAGCTTCATGGCTGAGTGGGGACTTGAACTCTAGTCTCCTGTGTCCTAGTCCAAGACGTTAACCACAACACCACACCGGCTCACAGCATTTGAAATGTTCAGTGGGTTAGCAAACTGAAGAGTGAGCACCCACCCCTCCAAATCTGATCACTTGCCCCCTTGGGCTCACATGCCACCAGCTCTTTGGTTTGTCCCAGGATCTTTTGCTTTCCCCTCTCCCTTTCCCCCCCTCTCCCGAGCACTGGAAAGACAGGGCTGCAGCGCTTCACTGGGCTAAGGAAGCCTCAGCACCATGGCTAAGCTTCCATAGCCAAATGGAACGTTTCACAGGCCAACAGAACACTCACTCAGTGCCACCTTCCTGGAATAACAGCTTCCTTTCAAGCAGACTCCAAAGCGTTTATGTACCCTCCATGCTTCCTCATAGAGACAATTCAGAGTGGGGCCTCGAATGTTGTTGGATTACAACTTCCATCATCCCTGAGCACCGGCAAAGCAGGCTGGGGATGGCGGGAGTTCACATCAAGTTTCTCAAGGGATGATCGGAGTTGTAGGCCAACATCATCTGGGGCCCCAAGAGTTGAAGACCACTGGTGCAGGTGTCTCTCCTAGCAGACTCCCGTGGCTCAGACTGAAATGGCTGAGGAATGCAGTAAGACCTGCACCAGCAGTTGGGACTTTACTGCCTGTTAACTTTCTTGTTGCTGTGGACTTATATATTTAGGTCTAGATCAGCCTTTCCCAACCAGTGTGCCTCCAGATGTTGTTGGACCACAACTCCCATCAGCCTCAGCCAGCATTGCCAATGGTCAGGAAAGATGGCAATTGTCCAACAACATCTGGAGGCACACTGGTTGGGAAAGGCTGCTCTAGCCTAACACACCATTTTCTCCCTAGGGCTCAGGCTGAACTCTTTACCAGAAAACCTTTTAACTTGGGAGACTGAACTCGAAGCCTTCTTCATGCAAAGTAACTGATCTGCCACGGGGCTATGTTGCTTCTCCTGTAAGTGGCAGATTTTGCAGAGCAGCAAAGAGAACGTAGCAATTTTTTTGTTTAAGAAAGAAATATATATGTATAAAGATAATTAAGAGCAGCATGGAGGCATTGCTACCTTTAAGGTTTTGTAGTAAATGGTTCTGTTGATCTCCAAAGGGAAGAGGTTCTGCTCCTTTCCTGAACGAGCCCAGTTCACATAACGCAGCCAGTTCCCCTTCTCCGGATCCGTGGCATCAACACACATCCATCCCAAGTTTGGGTAATAGACCTTGGAAGGTTGCGCCAAAGAGGAGGGAAGAGAAACAAGAGTACTCAATAATCGTCTCGCTTTCAAAACACGGGTGTTTTATATGACTGGCTCCATATGGAGTTTGAGGAAGGAAGGGAACATGTCACTGGATGATTCCTGGGAGATTAAAGAGACCTGATCCCACCCACTCCTGTGGCTGGGCTGACAGGAAGTTGCGATCTGGAGTGGGAAGGTTGACTCTTAGGCCTATTCTTCTCCATCCCTTGGTGGTAGTGGGGAAAGAGATGTAACAACAAAATCATTTATTTCCTAATTTACCTACTGTATTTGTATGAGATTGAGGCCAGATGCATAATGGGGCAGCACAAGCGATAAGGACAACTTTTTTTAGCTGATGTCTTGCATGTTTTTCAAGCTCTGCAACCATGAAGACTGGGAACTTGTGTTTTGTTTTGTTTTTAAAAAAAGGACTCTCAGGAAATCCACCACATGGGATGAAGTTCTGCACTAGATACTAAACTGAAATTCCTTATTCTTCACAAACTGCAAACAACTCTTCCATTCTTCACGAGCCTGACGATGCCCACGTCCAGAGCCACCTTCTTTTAAGAGGCAGTATTACCTCTGAATGCTGAGAACAAAGAACAGGAGAGAGTTCTTGCCTTCCTGGCCTGGTTGCGAAGCTCCTTGGGAAATCTGCCTGCTCGCCCAGAATGCGGGATTAGATGTATGTTGGTCTGATCTAACAAGGACCATGTATTCTTTATGGTGTGTCGATTTAGAAGTAAAATGATCTAGTAGCCGGTGTTGTTGTTGTTATGTGCCTTCAGAGCCAAGCTCATCAACGATGTATACTGGAAAGTCAGCCCAGCTCAGAGAGACTGGCAAGACTTGACTTTAATAACAAAAATAAAAAAAGGGTGGAAGAAGAGATTCATGCATGCTTCCCCATTCTCCTGGACAGTTTAAAAGCCACTGAACTGGGTTTATAAAAAGCCAAGTTTCAGTGACTGTTTCCTAACTACTTGATAAGTATCTGCAAGAAGCAAAGGCACACAAACATCCTATTGATCTTACAAATGAACAGGAAATCAAACGAATTCTCTCTCCACTTGGAGAGTCCAAGATGCAACCTGGGAGTCCAACAACATCCAGAGGACCACAGGTTTTAAAATGTGTTTTAAGTAACTATCCAATATGGTTTTATGCAATGGAAGTGCTAAGTGCTTGGTTTTCTGCTGCTCCTCTTCAAGACTATACTTTTATGGATTATGATTGTATCTTGCTGTTTTATGCCACTTAGGCTTTGCAACTGAATTGTAAATGTTTTATTGTTTTTAATAGTGATGCCGTTAGCTGCCTTGGGCTGTGTTTTTTATTTTTTTTAAAAAAAACAGAGGATAGATCTTTCAAATAATTAAATAAAAAGCAGTCTTTCAGCCATTCCTTACCTCCCACATGTACACATTGCTTTTAACTTGAGATCTTTTCTTCTTGTCCCCAGCAAACGGTCCAAACTTTCTGCCTCTGAAAATTGGCTTCGTTGCCCAGACACCTGAAGGTTAAATGAGGAGCCACAATTTAGATTACTCCACAGTATTCCACACATCAAAACTGTGCTACGGGGAATAAAGATGCTAGAAACACATCACAGCTTTGCCTGGCTAAATGCGACATAAAGGGGGAACAGCTGAGAAGACAAAACAAAAGTTTATTCTGCAAGATGGGAAGGAATACCTTTGAAACAGCTGCAATCCATGTGTGTACGCGAGCGCACGCATATGCACAATTGTGTTTTAAGAGAAAATAAACACATCATAAAATGGCATGTAACTAATGGCAAAGCAAATAAAGACAGAGAAAGCAGTAAAAGCCAACTTAGCAGCATACCAGGATACTGATGCATAGTTAAGTCGGGACTGGAAAGGGGGGGTGGGAGCAGAAAGATTGATACAATCTGCTGCTGGGACATAGATGGGAGGACAACCCTGTATCAAGGCCTTGAAGGGGCCAAAAATAACATGTTCCTGGAATGGGCATCCACAAGCTTCCGCCCCACTGGGCCATCACTACCAGATCCCCAGCTTTCATTTTTTAAAAGGAGTAAGTCTCCAGCATTTGCAGAATCTGAGATGTGAGGGGAAATGTACAGGCGCTTTTCTCCTTTTTCTTCTTCTGAGAAACCAGTCTGCTGCCCCTTTCAGCATTTTCCTTTGGCTCCCCCCACTCCCACCAGAAAAACTCCTGCAAACACCCATGGCTCCTGGCTGACCTTAAGAGACAAAAAATGTGCCCCATCAGGTCCCAGATGCATCTTTGGTGTGGACAGCTTGCTAATGCCCTCCACGGAGTCAATTTCAATGCACGTGGTACGCAGAGAGGTCTGCTTGCTGGCTACTCTATCATTTACCATCTACTAATTTACCATTCTTGGGCAAGGTGATTGAGAGGGTGGTGGCTGTGCAATTACAGACACACTTGGAGGAAACGGATTATTTAGATCCATACCAATCAGGTTTTAGGACTGGTCATGGTACAGAAACAGCCTTGGTCGCTCTGGTAGATGATATGCGGAGGGCATTGGATAGGGGTGAATACACCTTCCTTGTCCTCCTGGACCTCTCAGCGGCTTTCGATACCGTTGACCACGGTATCCTTTTAAACCACCTAGAGGGATTAGGAATAGGAGGCACTGTCTTGCAGTGGTTCCGCTCCTATCTCTCGGATAGGCAGCAACGGGTGGCATTGGGAGATGAGGTTTCAGACCCTTGGCCTCTTCATTGTGGAGTGCCACAGGGTTCTATCCTCTCTCCCATGCTATTCAACATCTATGTGAAACCGCTGGGAGCAATCATCAGGAGTTTTGGGTTGCAGTGCCATCAGTATGCAGATGACACTCAGCTCTATCTCTCCTTTAAGTCCTCACCGGAGTTGGCTGTGAATACCATGTCCAAGTGCCTAGAATCCGTAAGTGGATGGATGGGAGAGAATAGGCTGAAGCTGAACCCCGACAAGACTGAGGTATTACTTGTGGGAGATAAAAGGAAGTTAGGAATTACTGACCTGATGCTTGATGGGGTAAGTTTACCCCTGAAGGACCAGGTCCGCAGTCTTGGGGTCATACTTGACTCCCAGCTGTCCATGGAGGCTCAGATTACAGCAGTGAGCCGGGCAGCTTGGTATCAATTACATCTGATACGGAGACTGCATCCCTATCTTCCTGTTCACCTGCTCCCTCAGGTGATACATGCCCCGGTCTCCTCTCGCTCAGACTACTGCAACGCGCTCTGCGTGGGGTTACCCTTGAAAACGGTCCGGAAATTACAGCTGGTACAGAACGCGGCGGCAGGCTTGATTACGCATAGCCGTCGCTGGGATCATATCACCCCAGTGTTATTAGATCTTCACTGGCTACCAGTTGTCTACCGGGCCCAATTCAAGGTGTTGGTGTTGACCTTTAAAACCCTATACGGTTTCGGCCCAGTATATCTGAAGGAACGCCTCCAGAATCACCGATTGTGCCGCCTGACGAGATCAGCCACTCAAGACCTTCTCTCAGTCCCACCAGTCAAAACAGCTAGGCTGGTACGGACCAGAGAGAGGGCATTCTCTGTTGTGGCCCCCACCCTCTGGAACTCTCTCCCTTTCGATCTCAGACATGCTCCCTCCCTGTCCAGCTATCGCCGAGCCTTGGAGACCTGGCTGTTCAGCCAGGCCTACAAGATTGGGACAGATTAATTTATGTTCTGAATTAATGAATGGTTTTTTTAGCTTAAAATTTGATTATGTTGATGTATATGGATTGTTTTTATTCTTGTTGTTCGTCGCCTAGAGCGTCCCTAACCTGGACAGATAGGCGGCTGAAAAATAAAATTTTTATTTTTATTTTTATTATTATTATTATTATTATTATTATTTATTATTCAGGGACGCCTCTTCCACATCCCCAAGAGAGCAAAGCTGTTGCTAGCCGGGGATAAGTATGAGGGTTTTAGAGGGGTGAGAAATGTTGTTCACAAGGTTATCCGTTCCCATCCATTTCAGCCATTTAGATTTCATCTTCCTGACAGGGAGAGTTTTGCCAATAGCACAGAAAGCCAATAGGGATAATTACCTTGGAACCCCTTTGTCCAAGCCTCAACAAAACATTTGCCTTTCAACTACAATCTGACAGTAGCGCCACAGGTCTAAGCCCAGGTAAAACTGGATAGTGCTGTCGACCTTCAATCGGGGTGGACAACAGGGCGGCACTAAACTGGATGCCGTATCTCAAAACGTGGGTTGGAAATGCATCGTGCAGCCGTGCTGATGAAGCAAAATGGGGCTGGGGGTGGCCTGCGCTTGGGTGGTGTGCAGAGCACCTGAGGAAGGCCACAAACACCATCTGGAATCTCAGGGTGGTATCCAATGCCCTCATTCCATTCACGCAGAGATTTAACCTAATCCCATGGAATTTCTCCCCGTCTCCTCCTCCAATCTGCATGGGAGGGTTGGGGAACCCTCCAGAACAGATTTAGGGGGTAAATGGGGGTAGGAGAGGGGGGAGTTCCACTGCGCAAGCATAAATCCTTGCGCTAATGGAACAAGTTGCTAAAATCTACGCAGGATACAAGCCTCATGGTGGAAGAAGGGTGAGACACTTTGATTTGATTTGATACACCATACACACACAGCACTTCAAGAATAAAAATAATCGGAAATTTCAGAACTGATGGCACATTTACTAACGGCTGCCTGGATTACAGTAACTGGAAAAAGACAGCTACTCCAACAACAGAAGACTGGATAATACAAATTAGGGAAATAGCTCATATGGTGAAGTTAATTTATGTCAGATGTGTAAGAGAAGACAGGCAAATGGATAATTCATTGATTGAAAAGTGGAACAGCTTTGTGATGTATTAGTTTAACAAAGCCCAAGAAAATGTTCAACCACATGCATCGCTGGAAACTCTTTAAAAGGGAATAACTGGTATATTTACACTTAAATATAAATTTGCATTTGCTTACATCCACTTATGTTTGTCCTCCTGCCTCTTTCTCTCTCTGCTTTGATACTGATCTATGTATTACTTATGTATATGTATTTTACTTTCCATGTATGACAACATTAATGCTAATAACAATTATAAATTATTTTATTTATATCCTGCCTCCTAGGCATGCTAGTCCTCAAGGCAGCTTGCATGGGCTCCCAAAAGGGTTCCAAAGGCTTCAGCTGCATCATGTGACTTTTAGACCATGTTCTGGGATGAACAGAAGCCATTCATGAACCAGAGCCTACTCAATTTTTGTTTGTCTTAAAAAATTCCAAAGACCACAATTCCACATCGTTATTCCCTCTCGCAGTGAATTCTCAGGTGATCAATCTGGAAGGAAAACAAGACCACATAAAAGTAAGGTAGCCGTTTTGGCATACCCTCTGGGTACTCTCCCTAGGTACACAGAAGCGTTCAAGTTTGTAAGTTAAAAGGAGGAGGAAAAAAAATGTTTAAACCCCCGAAACAACTCTGTGAGTCTTCAGTACCTGTAAGCTTGCAGGACCTGCAGAATGCTGAGGACACAGAGATAAGAACAGACTAAAGTAGCTGGCGGGGGAACGCTTGGGCTCAGATTGAATGCCAAAGACTCCTGTCTCTTGTCTTTGTTGCTACTTCCTTCTCTGGAGAAGGAATAAAAAGGGCGCCCAAAAGAACCATAGGTTGGGCAGACTGTGAGATTCATAAGAACATAAGAAGAGCCTGCTGGATCAGGCCAGTGGCCCATCTAGTCCAGCATCCTGTTCTCACAGTGGCCAACCAGGTGCCTGGGGGAAGCCCGCAAGCAGGACCCGAGTGCAAGAACACTCTCCCCTCCTGAGGCTTCCGGCAACTGGTTTTCAGAAGCATGCTGCCTCTGACTAGGGTGGCAGAGCACAGCCATCATGGCTAGTAGCTATTGATAGCACTGTCCTCCATGAATTTGTCTAATCTTCTTTTAAAGCCATCAAAGCTGGTGGCCATTACTGCGTCTTGTGGGAGCAAATTCCATAGTTTAACTATGCGCTGAGTAAAGAAGTACTTCCTTTTGTCTGTCCTGAATCTTCCAACATTCAGCTTCTTTGAATGTCCACGAGTTCTAGTATTATGAGAGAGGGAGAAGAACTTTTCTCTATCCACTTTCTCAATGCCATGCATAATTTTATACACTTCTATCATGTCTCCTCTGACCCGCCTTTTCTCTAAACTAAAAAGCCCCAAATGCTGCAACCTTTCCTCATAAGGGAGTCGCTCCATCCCCTTGATCATTCTGGTTGCCCTCTTCTGAACCTTTTCCAACCCTATAATATCCTTTTTGAGATGAGGCGACCAGAACTCTACACAATATTCCAAATGCGGCCGCACCATAGATTTATACAACGGCATTATGATATCGGCTGTTTTATTTTCAATGTTGTTGTTGTTGTTATGCGCCTTCAAGTCGATTACAACTTATACCTTTCCTAATTATCCCTAGCATGGAATTTGCCTTTTTCACAGCTGCCGCACATTGGGTCGACATCTTCATCATGCTGTCCACTACAACCCCGAGGTCTCTCTCCTGGTCGGTCACCACCAGTTCAGACCCCATGAGCGTATATGTGAAATTCAGATTTTTTGCTCCAATATGCATAATTTTACACTGGTTTATATTGAATTGCATTTGCCATAAGATTCACTGGAGGCATTCAAGAGGCAGCTGGACAGCCATCTGTCAGGAATGCTTTGATTTGGATTGAGCAGGGGGTTGGACTCGATGCCTTGTAGGCCCCTTCCAACTCTACTATTCTATGATTATTATTTTTAACTGTCCTCTGTAAACCCCAAACTGTACTACAGGGCTGGCTATATTACTGCTGATATGCAGTTGCATTAGAATGACTATTCTATTCGTTATTAATCTATATGTTTTCACTGACTGTTGTTTTATGGTGATCTTAGGTGTTATAACGTTCACATAATCAAAAGGAGTTATTTGTTGGATTGTTGTTTAGTTCTGAATTGTTTGATTGTTATTGTAATGATGTAATGATTTGTATTTTTTTGCTGCTCTGCTCTGAGCCACTTTGGGCATATTTATATGGAAAAGTGGCATACAAAGTGCCGCCCTGGGCTCCTACTGGGAGGAAGGGCAGGATATAAATCTAAATTTATTATTATTATTATTAGTTGTAGTAGTGGTAGTAGCAGCAATAATTAAAAGAATGCTTTATCTGCATTCTGAGAACTGAATCTTTCCCCCCCCCTTCATTTCCAGTGGCCTCTCCTTCCACAGCTCACTTCTAGATACGCTTACCAAGCCGTGTCTTGTCAACAGCAGAAGGAAGAAGCCTCACTTCCTCAGGAAGTCCTTTAAGCACATGCGCAGGTACGTCAGCCAGAGTCTCAACTGATACTGCAGGCTCTATTGAGTTCTACAAAGAAAAACAGACAGGGGCGGCCCACGGTAAACACGTGGCACAATCCACCAATCCACCTGCGCCACAACAGACAGCACAATGCAAGAACCCAGGGACACGAAACAAACGCTGACTTGCAATAACTGGCATTTCAACTTTGCATAAACACTGCTTTACCAAACACAACTGAACTTGGAAGGTATTGCTGTCATCATCTGCCCTTCACCCTAAGGTCCCAAGGCGGGTTACAACAATTTAAAATTCAGTATTAAAAACAGTTAAAAAGAAATCACAGTGAAAGAAACAGGGTGGGTCCTGAAAACACACATCTCAGGTGTCAAAGGCCAGAGTAAAGAGGTGTGTCTTCAGCATTCGCTGAACACTGCATATTTTATTTATTTAAGTATGATTCGATTTATATCTCGCCCTTCCTCCCAGCAGGAGCCCAAATGCACCTTTGTGTGGAGGGAATTCCACAACTTCGGGACTCTACAGAGAACACCCTCTCTCAGGCCACCACTACCACCCCAAGCTCCTGAGGGTGATGGAACTACCAAGAGGTCCCTCTCTGCTGATCTTAACACCTGAGAGGGTCTATAGGGAAGGAGGCTTTTTTTTTTCCAGATAGGAGAAATATTACAAATCCTTCACCCAATGCATAATCTGCTCAGTGATCGACCAGATGCTGTGATGGCCACCAGGTTAAATGGGCTTTTAAAAACAGACAATGTTCAGAGAGAATAGGGCTATCACTGGTTACTAGCCATAATAAATAGAAAGGCCACTTTCATTTTTCAGAGATATGACATGAAAGAACAACAAAGGAGCGAGAGGTGTCTCCATTATGCTTTTGCTCGCTGTATGTTTCTAATTTCCAGTCAAGCCCATGAAGCAGAGTTTATAGTGGTCCACATTTGAATTTTACTCTAGGTGATCGATCACAACTTCTCCATGAAGCCTTGGCTCAACACTCTGTTCCTCACCTGCTACAGACACCTGGCCTCAGCAAATGTATCTTTATTTAAATATATTATTTCTCCGCTGCCTCAGTCTACTCCACTTCATTAAAATTTAAACTGCAAACTCCTTGAGTGTCAAGTGTTAGGCACTTTGCTCCTTCCAATACACACCAACAAGGCAGCCGTTTCTGCATCCTGTTGGAGGGGAGAAGAAATGCTCAAAGGGCAATGACCAGGTTATAGCGTAAAGAATTAGGAAGGTGAGTGGAATCAGTGAAAAAAGTGTGTCTTCTGATCTTGATGGTTGCCCCTCAAAGGACACTTTAAGCTTCAGAGCCCTTAGCACGGAGAGTCAACATGGTGTCTGGCAGATGGTGTTGGCCTTCAGGTCCCATCAGCCCCAGCTAACATGGGCAATGGTCAAGGATGATGGAAGATGTGGTACAGCAACATCTGGAGGGCACTGTGCTGGCTACACCTGCGTTAGCAGCTTAAAAACATCCTGGAAGTTGTTGTTGTTATATGCCTTCAAGTCGATTATGACTTATGGCGACCCTATGGATCTTTTTTGGATATATTCATAGGGTTTTCATGGTAAGAGGTATTCAGAGGTGGTTTACCATTGCCTTCCTCTAAGCCTACGGCACCCGTTATTCCCAGGCAGTCTCCCATCCAAGTACTAAGCAGGCCTCACCCTGCTTAGCTTCCGGGATCAGACGAGATCGGGCGTGTTCAGGGTAGTATGGCCATAGGCCATCCTGGAAAGAAGGGGTCAAATTAGAGGTGAGGATGTGTACCACGCAGACAGCAATCACTGACCTTAATTCCCTTCAATCCCCCCATGCATCACGTGACGGGAGAGAAATACATACTCCACTACCTGCACAATAGCACTCACACTTAGGGACAGACTAACTCAGCCTTTTCCACCTGGTGCCTTCCAGGTGATGTTAGACGACCATTGGGCCATGGCCAATGATGGACGTTGGGAGTACAGCAGCATCCAGAGAGCACCAGGTTGTGGAAAGCTTGACTAGCATATTCCTGATTACCTAAACTGATGCTTCAGCAGTGAGAGCTCAGAAGTCTAGCGTTATTGAGCTAAATGGGAGATTTCCCAATCATTTTATCTCCTACACCCCACCTCCAGTGATTCCTCACAGGTCCCCAATGATAAACAAAGGTTTCTTCTTTAAAAAGAAAAGAGATGCAGGTGAGCCATTTGTAACACTCAACCTACATTCTCCTCCATCTGAGGAACAGGAAAACTCATAAAGGATCTGAATGAAACCTGTATGTGAGTACCACGTACACCTACAGAGGCCAGATGCATTGGAAGAACACGGCAAGCCATGCCAAAAACGTCCTGTGGAGATGCAGAAGCAAACCACAGTGGATGGTGTGCCTGGATTCAAAGAGATCCAGATATTCAGGTCAGCAAGTAGAAACTGCAAGGACAGCGGTGACACTGCTGTGCCCAAACTCAAGACCGGCACTATTCAGTTCAGGAGCCCTGATCTCAAACAATGCAGACTCACTCTCTCAAGAGGAATGCAAGGAGAAGACAGTTGCTTGCCTTGTTTAAAACCTGACTTTCCGGTGGCACTGTGAATTACGAGGAGCAAAAGCGAAGGATAAAGAAACTGAGGATCTGACAGCCACCAATTTAACTACATGATGACTTCTTTTCTTTTTTTTTAGGGATGAGGAGGCTTAAAAGCTGCTCGTCAGTGCCATTGTTTGGATTCCTGCATTGCGCAGGGGGTTGGACTTGATGGCCTTATAGGCCCCTTCCAACTCTACTATTCTATGATTGTGCCGAACAACACATTAAGCAAGAACACTGACAGATCCATATGGAATGTGGTGGGGAACCTCAAGTCTGTGGGCCAAATGTGGCCCTCCGGGCATCTATGTGTAGCCCTTGGGACTCCACCTAGGCTACACCCCATACCACTCCTGTTTCACACTCCCCATAAGTGCTTTTGCCTGGAATGTGCCTTTGAACTCTGATAAAGCTTGCCTGGATGAAGGGGAGTGTGTCAGAGTGGTTAGAAACTAGCCTGCTGTACACTGCTCTGCCCACTTCTGCCTCTGACCCCCACCTGTCACTGGCATGTGGCTGTCCAGAAGGGAGCGCAGCCCTCAATCTGAAAAAAGTTTCCCACCCTGCATTGTGGGTTCTCCACCCAATGTCAGAATTGCTGAGCAAAAGGGCCGTTAAAAGGGCATCAGACAAATGCACAGAAGAAAGGGCTATCAAGGGCTACTGTGGGCCCTCCATGCTCAGAAGCAGGGTGCCACCCAGGGCTGTGGAGTCGGTACGCCAAACCTTCGACTCTGACTCCTCTATTTTTCTACTGTCCGACTCCACCCAAAATTGCTTCCAACTCCACAGCCCTGGAAAAGGCTGTAAATGTCTTTTTAAATTGGAAGCTCTCATAGGAACATTTTTATCACTGCCTGAATATGCGCTGATCTTGGCATCACAGCATTTGTCATCATCTGGGTCCTGTGTCATACACTGAGACACAAAATGTTTCCCATCCTGAGTTATGGTGAAATGCTCAGCTACAGCTGACTTCATGGGAAGCTTCTTTGACATTTTGAATTTATATTTTTAAAAAATTGTCAATCAAAATTTATTTTGAAGCCGGAGTCGGTACATTTCTACCGACTCCGACTCCACCCAACATTGCTTTCGACTCCGACTCCACAGCCCTGGTGCCACCGAATAACAGCTGCTTAAGAGCAGTGATGGTGGTGGGGCCATGGCCTTCCAGCCCTGCTTGTGGGATTCCTGGAGGCATCTGATTGGCTGCTGGGGGAAAGGGAATGTTGGACTGGACAGAACTTTGGTCTGATCTGGTGGTGACTCAAGAACTCTCAACTGCGGAGAGCAAGAGCTATCCATGTATCACCATGAGTCATATTGCCAATTCAACCGTGACCAAAGTGAAGCTACATTCCAAGTGGGGGAGACTCTCAACATTCTTCTTGTAAAAACTACTTTTCTACATTATTATGGCAAAATGACCTTTAATATGGTAAACAGGCTGGAAAAGTAAACGGGATATAGATAGCAGGGAGGTTAAAAAAATCCTACCAGTGAAGACCAAGCTACTTTGTGTCAAGGATCGGTATTCTTGCCAACTGAAACCAGCTGATTTGCCCAACAGATATTAAAGATCCATCAATGAAGAAGGGTGGGGGGCAGATATTGCCTCACTTCAGCCTTGTCCCAGATTGCACCCTGCTGAATCTGTCAGAAAGCATTCAGACCCGAGTTCACTCTCACCTATGAACTGTTGCTGGGGCAGGTTACAGTCTTGGAATCTCCTAGTGATTCATGCTGGTGACTGTGCATGCCCCCCCCATCTGAAACAACAGAGTTAACAATTTGCCTCACTTGCCAGCCTTAACTGTGTGATTATGACCCTAACCATGGTTATCACTACCCGGGGTTTACTACCATTCAGGGATATGGAAACAGCTTCTAAACCTGATTAAAAAAAATGAATCCTGGGGTAGTGCTAACCCAATGCCAACGTAAAGTTTAAACCAAAGTGTTAAGGCCCAAACTGATCACGCTAGGATGCAAGAAAAGATGGAAGCAGGGGGGCTGCCTTCCTGCCCCCCACACACCACACACACACACCATCTGTGCAAATGGTTATTTACAAACCACTATCCTAACCAACCCATCACAGTAGCACCAAGCAATTGCTATTACCATAAACTACAACAATGCAATGATGGGCCCAAGCTAGAATGAACTGTCAAATGTCAAACGAAAGATTTTAGGGGAAGGACCATCTCTGTGGCAGAACACATGTTTTGCAAGCAAGAGGTTTCAGGTTGTATTCCTGGCATCTCCAGGAAAGGCTGGGAAAGATTCCTGTCCGAAATTATGGAAAGCCACTGCCGGTCACTATTGACAGTACTGAGCTGATGGGCCAGTGGCCTGATTTAATATCAGCAGTAGTGTAATGGCAAATTCAGAAGAGCAGGGTCCCTTCATGACAGCCATGCCACACACCCCTCACAGCCATGCCCCCTTTCCCTCGCCTCCCTTGCTCTTCCTGTTGTCTCGCAAGCCCACACTCCAATACAACAGATGTCCCTAGGAGCCAATCAGCATGAAAGGAGAGGCTGTGTGCATTATTGAGAAGAGTCTTCTCCGTGGCTGGCTCGCCTCCTTTCACTGATTGGCTCCAGTCGGCAGGAAAGGAGAAGGACCGTTTTCAGTGGTTAACACGCTCCCTTTTCACGCTGACTGGCTTTGGCTCAGACGCAGGGACCTGGCTGGGACCCTGCTCCCAAAAATGTTATGGGTCTATGACACCCCATGTCCCTGGATGACTACACCCCCTAAATATAATGTAGCTTCCTCTGTTCTTAAATACTGTATCGCTCACATTGGGTAGTTTCAAAGCTGCAATTAGTCTCTCTCCCCCCCCCCCCGATTTTCTGCAACTGAGAATTTGACTCACAGGGGTATCTAATCCTGCAGTTTTGCTTTTAAAACAGATTTTAAAACACTTGGAAGTCAAGGAAAACATGCCAATTTTCTATACTCCACTTTCCTCTAAACGTAAGAGCAGATCTCAGCCTTTTTCCTCCACAGACCGCTTGGGAACTGCTGGGGGTCTCAATGGACCACTTTATTTAAAAAAAACACCTTTTTCTTTTATTTCTCTTCAGCACCAGCGTAATCAAAACCAGCGCCATATTATGAAATAATATTCTGAAATTATAATTCCTAAGAACATGGCCTTGGTAGACTGTTCAATAAATCTGGTTGCACGGTCAAATTTGCCTCAAAAATGACTCAAGCTAGAGACAGTCTTGACTGTTCCACCACCTTTCCCCAGACCACCTGCAGTTCATGGACTAGAGCAGTAGTTGCCAACCAGGCGCCATGGTGCCCGTGAAGACCTTCAGTAGGTGCCTCAGACTCCGAGCTTTCATTTTTTAAAAAAAGTCTCTAGCCCTCTTAGAAAGAAAGTTATGAAACAAAATTTTCAGGTCCCCTCCTAAGCAATTTCTGTGAAACAAGCCAGCCTGGCTGCTCTCCCCTGTCAGTGTTTCCTAAATATTTCCTATATGATCTCTTTAAATGGAGGTGCCAGGGATTTGACCCTGGGACCTTCTTCATGCAAAACACGCACTCTTCCACTAGTGGAGACCAAGACTGCTCTCGGCACTGGTGTTTTTGGCAAACTCCGGAGCATTGCAGCTCTGTGAGGGGCAAACTATAGCTCCCAGGAGTCTTCTGGGGAAATCATGTTCTTTAAATATATGCCATGCAAGCAGTCAAAGTCTTATTTAAATAACCAGAAAACGCAACCCATTTTGGCTTCTTTAACCAGTGCACCCTAAAATTAATCTCCAGGGTTCTTTATATAAAAATGTCAATTTCCCTGACCCCCAACTCTCTGCCCTATAAAGAGACCAGTGTCTTCTGAACAGTGGTGGAGGCAGATCCAAATTACTGTGGGCATTTATATTTTAGAGGAGAGGACGTCCACTGTTCTCTGCCCCAGTAGCAGCCCTGTAGCCAGCCTTCCTCGTTAGGTGGGTCAGCCACATTTCTAGATGGGGGGAAGTGACATGGCACCAGCCAATCCCCCCCCTTTCAATTGGTGAAGAGGATGTGAGGGCTGGGCCAGAGGAAGGGAAAGGCAGTGATCTTTCCTGTCACTCCTCCTCCATCCAGAAAGTGTTAACTTAAATGAATGACATTTAATCTGTTGCATTATCTCAGCCTTTTTTTGAGAAATCCCCAGGAATACCAGATGCAAAAGCTTGACTTTGCCTATAGCTACAGTCCTCTTTTACCTGTGGTCTGTCCTTGTGTTCTGATTCTTCATGAACTACTTTGGTAAAGACAGTGAGCTCCTGAGCTTAGCTGCGATGCTGCATTTGGTATCTCAGCTTTAGATTCCACCTGAAAAACAATCCTGTCCATTCTACAAGTTTAGGGAAGGGCAGAGAGAAAATAAATAGTACAGGGCAGCCTTTCCCAACTAGTGGGCCACCCGATGTTGTTGAACCACAACTCCCATCAGACTCAGCCAGCATTGCCAATGGTCAGGAAAGATGGGAATTGTGGTCCAACAACATCTGGTGGCCCACTAGTTGGGAAAGGTTGGTATAGGGTGTGTATGCAACTCCTCTTTGAGAGTCCCTCCTTCTAGTCTTGCTCCTGGCCTTTAGATTTTCCTTCTTGTTGGACAATCAAAGGAAAACTGGCTGCTATATAAAGGATGAATTGGAAACTAATTGTGGATTTTTTTACTGGTTGCTGGGTTGATTTTTCTGTCCAGAAACCCTGAAAAGGCCTCATGCCGCACATATTGGGGAAATCAGAAATTAGGTTTGAGTTACAACCTAGGTGTCCAGTCAGCCAGCTAGCTAACTGTAGTGTGTACAGCAATATTTCTATTCCTCTAGAGCTGTTTTCATCCTTTGCCATCAAGTAATCAAGAAAAAGAAGAAAAAATAGCCACTATGATTGGGAATATAGTGAGTGCTTTAAAAGAGTAAAGGTTAGTCATTTCTTCAGTTCACATTTACTTTATCTCTTTATTTTACCCTTTAGCAATAACCACCCAATCCTGCTCTGTTCATCATCATAACTGCAGAATAAACAAACTCTTACTCCTTACTGCAGACAAACAAACATGCTTACTTATTGCTGGCTGGGTAGACAGCACAACTGAAAATGAAACTGAAAAATTCTAGCCCAGAATACAAAGTTATAATATTTAATGATTCAAGGGTTATGTTACTATACAGGCTGGGTTTTTTCCCCAGGATCATTTAAGTAATTATAGGGTGATTGTAATCATGAAACATCCACGCTCAGTCAGGGGAAAGTCTTCTGTGAGGAGACTTTTGGGGGCTCTTCCAGATGAGGCTTTTGTTGTGCACTCACCCTGCCTTATTCACTGCATTTTTTCAGTGGGTCCAATTTTTAAATTGCTCCTGTTCTGAAAATAAGCGATCATTCTTTAAGTGAAATATTGCCATTATCTGTCATGTCACTAATTAAAAAGAAAACATTTCCCCCCAAAAAATATGGGGGAGGCCAAGCACGGCTCAGGAGGGGCATCCCCATTTGCTCCACCTTGGCTACAGTCCTGCCCAGTAGCCCATAATACAGCTTGAAACCTGCTTGGAGCTAGAGCGGCCTAACCTAACTGGATTTCAATGCTTTGTACATTTATCATGGAATAAGCTCAATTGTACACGGTATGACCCATCTGAATAAACATGCAAGGCCTGCAACGTAAAGGTTCTTTCCAACTAAGTCCTACTCAGAGTAGACCCAGTGAAATTAATGAACCTACATTAGCCATGCCTATTGATTTCAATGGGTCCACCCTGAGTAGGACTAGGACCGGATACAGCCCATAGTATGCATGAACCTCTCCTGCTCTCCATCTTAAGACGGTTCAAAACAGCAGAGTGTGGAACTTTTCCTGTCATGCCTTGAAATGTCCCTTTTGTTTGTTTTTACTTGAAGCAGAGTTTTGCGGTACTAGAACAGTCTGCTCGCTAATCTGTGGTCCAGCCAGGCTTTTAAAATTGCCACCCTGGGCTCCTGGTGGGAGGAAAGGCGGAGTATAAATTAAATAATAAATAAATAAATAAATAAATAAATAAATAAAACGAGAGAAATCCCTGCATCTCCTTGGGGGCCTCTGGCACATGACTGTAAGGAGAGAACCAGTATATCCCTCTGTGTGCTGACGTTTGGAGAAGTTAAGAAACGGGAGAGAAAGGAGCGTTAATGAAATATGTGCATCTTGGGCATAAAGTGTCTTATATGTCATCATATGGTCTATGCGTTGTATCTGCATAATGAAATAATGTTAAAAACTTAGCAGGAAGGACTCTCCTAAATTCTTCATACCCAACACAAATTTCAGAAATCCCAGCCTCTCCCCCAAACCCTCTGTGCATGCACGTTGGAACAAGCCTTTTACCAAGTCAGGCCATTACTGTCTACATCGACTGCCAGCAGCTCTCTGGGGTTTGAGGCAGAGGAGGTTTCCTCAAGCCTCATCAGAGATGGCAAAGGTTGCACCCGAGTCCATCTGCAAGCAAAGAGTGTGTGCTCCATCACCCGTCACTGAGCTATGGTCCTTCCTCCAAAGTTGGGGCAGGAGAGGAACATAATGGAAAGCACAAAGAGTAATCCAATATTTGTGGACCCGTGCTCATTTGGAAAAGCATGTAGAGGTTGTGTTTTTTTTAAAAAAAATCCATTCAGAATTGCCTTTCGTAACAGCCTACAAATGTTCAGTTTTGGGGTGTAGTTGTCTGGGGTTGTGGGAGGTCATAGAAACTTTTGGGGTTGCAGGGTCCCAGCCCAGGTCCCTGTGTACGAGCCAATCAGAGTGAAAGGAGGTGAGTCAGCCACTGAGAAAACTCTTCTCAGTAGCTAACACATAGCCTCCCCTTTCATGATTGGCTCTTAGGGATGCCCGTTATAGTGGAATATGGACTTGGAGATAACACAGACAGCAAGGGAGAAAAGGACAAGTGGGAAACGGGCATGGCTGGGAGGGGGCACCTTCATGGAGGGATGCTGCAATTCTGGATTTGCCCCTACACTACAGTTCAGTTTACAAGAATCTACGGCACAACCAATCAGGGCAAGTTAGCTTCCACATTTATTAGGGTGTCAGTGAAACCACAGAGGAAGCGGGGGGGGGGGAACCTGTGACTCTCCGGAGTGTCATTGAGCAACAATTCCCATAATCCCTGACCTCTGGACATGCTGGATGGGGCTGATAGGAACTGGAGTCCAACATAGTCCCAGGCTATGGTCTGAAGGCACATGAGGCCAGCTCCCTGCTGAAGCTAAGCAGGGTCAGGTCTGGTCAGTGCCTGGATGGGAGACCGCCTCAGAACCATATGTAAGCCGCCTTGGGTTTCAATCATGAAAAGAAAGGCGTAGAAGGGGTAGAAATGTAATACAGTAAATAAGTAAATAAATCATCTGGATGGCCACTGGTTCCCCATCTTTCCCAGAGATATTACTCACTTTCAACTCCACAAAAGCATTTGAAAGCCCCTTTTGGTCATTTTAATGGAACCCACAAATCACAAATGTCGCCATCAATGACCTTAAATCCTGACTCCTCCTCAGAAAATGACCAAAGTATTTGCTGATGGAAAGAATATTCAGGGGCAGGGATACAGCTGAGTGGAAGAGCATCCACTCTGCACGCAGAAGGTTCCAGGTTCAGTCCCTGGCACCCCCAGGCAGGGTTGGGAGAGACCCTTTGTCTGAAACACTGGAGAGCTGCTGCCAGTCAGTGTAGGCAATACTGAGCTGGATGGAACCGTTGTCTGACTCGCTGTAAGGCAGCTTCTGGTGTTCCTTTGTTCCTATTAAGGGGAACGCACGTTTCGCCTGTGGCTTTTCCCTTTAAACATATACAGAGTTTATCAGGGTGAGGTTTTTTGGTCATGTTGGCTCATTGGACTACAACCTGGGAGACCAGGGTTCGAATCCCCACATAGCCATGAAGCTCCCTGGGTCACTGCCTCTCAGCCTCATGAAAACCCTCTTCAGAGGGTCGCCATAAGTCGGAATCGACTTGAAGGCAGTACACACATACACTCATAGAGTTCAGAGAAGCGTAATTATGGCTCATCGGAGCACTGCTCAGGAGCCAGCCCCTTTAATTTCAACCGTTCATTCTTACCATACTTCTTATCTTGAAAGGATCTCCGTATTGCAGGGTTGGGAGGAAGTGTTTGAAACGCACAACCGCCCTCTACGGGAACATTAAGAAGCCACTTTACATTGAGTCAAACCACTGGCCCGTCTAGTACTGTCTGCACCAGGGGGTGACTAATGTGTGTCAGGCCAAGGGCCACCTTGACCAATGGTCAACCCTCTGGGGCCACATGGCAAACTGGATGTCATCAAAGTGTAGAAGCAGTTGCAGCTGAAGTATAGAAGCGGGTACGGCAAAACTCAAAAGTAGCCAATGGTTGTATCCAATGTTAGTCCTACTCAGAGGAGACCCAGTGAACTTAATGGACACAAGCCACTTCGGCTCATTAATTTTGAGCAGGACTTTGTGGGATGCAACCCAGCGTTTCTTTTTTTGTTATTATGTTAACATTATGTTAATTTTAATTTTTAAATGAGCTAATTCGAGGGCCGCCAAAAACCCTTTTAGCATGTGCCATCACATCGGAGGGTCGACAGGAGCAGTCGTTTAATTTTTGAGCAAAATTAAATGATAAATTTTGAAGAGGCCTTGTGGTCCTCAAAAAACACCCCGGTCTATACTCGCTGGCAGTGGCTCTCTGCGGCTTCAGACAGGTGTTTTTGCAGAACTAGGTGGGGCTGCTGGAAATTAAATGAGACACGGGGACAAAAGAGGCTGCCTTATCTCGAGGCCCCATATTGCTCCATCCACGCAGTATTGCCTGCACCAGCCTTCCCCCAACCTGCTCTCCTCCAGATGCGAGGACTACAACTTCCACCATCCCTGACCATTGGCAACACCAGCTCGGGGTGATTGGATAAATTGTGAACTACAAGTCCTGAGGGCAGCGGGTTGGCAGAAGGCTGGCCTACACTGCCTGCAGGCCAACTTGAATGGCTTTAAAAGATTAGACAAATCAATGGAGAATAAGGCTATCAATGACTACTAACCCTAAGTTCTACCTCCACTGTTGGAAGCTGTATGCCTCTGAATACCAGTTGCTGGAAACCGCAGGAGGGGACAGTGCTCTTGCACTCAGGTCCTGCTTGTGGGCTTCCCATTGGGGGCATCTGGTGGGCTTCCAATTGGGGGCATCACCTTTGAGAACAGGAAGCTGGACCAGATGGGCCACTGGCCTGATCCAGCCAGACTCTTATGTTCTTACTACAGGTGATGGCTCTAAAGGGTTTCAAAACTGAAGTCTTTCTAGGCCTGACTGGAGGTACCAGGGAGTGAAACAGAAACCTTCTTCATGTAAAACGTGTCTATCACAGAGCTATACAGGAACCAGATTGTTGGGGTTGTATACAATATTAGTCCTACTCAAAGCAGACCCATTAAAATTAATGGCCCTCAGTTAATCATGTCCATTAATTTCAACGGATCTACTCTGAGTAGGACTAATATTGGATACATTCAGATGTACAGGCGGGCCCTGCTTATACGGCAGGTTCCGTTCTGGACTGCCGCCAAAAAGCGGAAACTGCCAAAATGCAGAACCCATTGACGATAATGGTGCGCGTCGCATGAAAATGACGCAAAAATGGTGAGCGATGAGCAAAAACCGCCATGAAAGCGGAACAAGCGCCTTAAAGCGGGGGCTTCCCCTAATTGAAAGTCGCCGCATTAGCGGAATGCCGAAAGGCGAAGCGCCATAAAGTGGGGCCCGCCTGTAGTGCCAAATCATTTAGTGCTCCAGGACTCAACCCTATGCTCACATGCTCTCTTCTCCCCGAGCCCTTTGCTCACATATTGCCCATCCTAGAGAGTTACTTCCTCTTTAGCACAACCCATAGTCTGCCTTTCACATCCAAGCCAACAAAGTACATTTTACACTTGCCCTCCAAACCACAGTTTGAAGCTAGTTCCAACCCTGGTCTGGAGGACACGTACAAACCATAGTGTGATGGTTCTGGAAACTGGCATTACATCTGAACGGAGCTGCAGACTGACTCACAGGGGTGAAGAGGACCAAAAAGGCATCTAGTTCAGTCCTCCGGCATGAGTGTACTATTCGTTCATCCACCCACCCACAAATGCAAATGCCCAGACCACCTAGACTAAAATATGCTCTTAGGCAGGCATCACACAGCCCTTCCAATGATTCAAGGAAGTGAGTCCAACAAAATGGTGGAGCGGAGGGAGGGAAGAGGGAAGAGGGAAGAACCACTCACAACCAAAACCAAAACCAGCCAATCTGACACTTTTCACAGGCAACAAGGAAGGGATGTGGACAAGCAAGATAGGCCTTCAAGAGTAGGCAGCATTTAAATGTGTGTCCGCCCCCCCAGGCTCCAACAAGCACCAGAGTGTCTTAGATCAACAAGGAGACTCGGAATACCAGGGGTATGAAACGTGATGCCGTTTGTCACAAGTGTTTGCATCTGCATAAAAGATGGGCACCTGCTGGTCAATTTAGCAGAAGGAAAATAGTTCCTTATTTAGAGCACAGAAGGGTAACCGTTGGCCCTCCAGATGTCAATTTATTTATTTATTTATACCCCGCCCTTCCCTCCAGCAGGAACCCAGGGTGGCAAACAGAAACACTAAAAACACCTTAAAATATCACAAAAAGACCTTAAAATACATTGAAACAAATGGACTGCAACCCCCATTATCCCTGACCCCTGGCCATGCTGGCTAGAGCTGATGGGAGTGGAGTCCAGCAAATTAAAGTATGTTTTAATCTGGATTCCTGCACTGAGCAGGGGGTTGGACCCGATGGCCTTACAGGCCCAACTCTATGATTCTACGAACATCTGGAGGCTCATAGGCTCCCTATCCCTTCTGTACAATGAGAGACAATGGCTGGATCTGCAGTGCTGCAAATCCTTTTTCTGAGAAATTTTGGATTAGCTCTAAAAATCTGATCCCAGTCATTCCCTGCATGGGAATTCCTCGCTTTTTGACCAGTGGTGAGGAATCTGTAGACCTCCCAGATGGTATTAGACTACAACTTCCTATCCTGCCTGGCCACTGGCCATGCTGGCTGGCCTGATGGGAGCTGGAGTCCAGCAACATGACGAGGGCCATAGGTTCCCCACCACTGATTTAGAACAGCTGTTTGTTGTTGTTATGTGCCTTCAAGTCGATTACGACTTATGGCGACCCTATGAATCAGCGACCTCCAAGAGCATCTGTCGTGAGCCACCTTGTTCAGATCTTGTAAGTTCAGGTCTGTGGCTTCCTTTATGGAATCCATCCATCTCTTGTTTGGCCTTCCTCTTTTTCTACTCCCTTCTGTTTTTCCCAGCATTATTGTCTTTTCTAGTGACTTACGTGTTCTCATGATGTGTCCAAAGTATGATAACCTCAGTTTCATCATTTTAGCTTCTAGCGACAGTTCTGGTTTAATTTGTTCTAACACCCAATTATTTGTCTTTTTCGCAGTCCGTGGTATGCGCAAAGCTCTCCTCCAACACCACATTTCAAATGAGTTGATTTTTCTCTTATCTGCTTTTTTCACTGTCCAACTTTCACATCCATACATAGAGATCGGGAATACCATGGTCTGAATGATCCTGACTTTGGTGTTCAGTGATACCTCTTTGCATTTGAAGAACAGCTATACCCTGTCTTTTTTCCACAGCAGGGCTCAAGGTGGACTACAAGAGGTATCCAGGCAGATTCCTATCCAGGCACTGGCCAACCTCTGACATCCTTAGCATTTAACAAGGCTGCTGTACCAGGCACCATCCGAACATAGGGCTGGCCCCAACTTTGCATTTGAAAAGGTTTTAGGTGGGTCTTCAGCTTTACTCTGTTTGCCATTCTAAACTTTCTCTTCTCAGCCACATCCTTAAAGGTATTCCAAAACATGCAACAGCCATGTTAGTGCCTCTAAGTATTTTTAAGGGGGGGGGGGTTAGTAGTAGTAAGTCAATGCACAGAACACAGTTAAGCATATCACTGAATGTTAGGCCAGTTTGTGGGCAAGCAACCTCCCCTGCCCGTCTCGCTTTGTCCCAAATACTCTCCCAGGGAGACATGCAACTCGGGCTCCAGAGAGTCTTAAAAAGTCAATTAAATTATAGCAGGTGTTTCAATGGCAAAACTCCACAATCCAAAATATGTAGTGCAGATCGGTCATGCTGGATGGAGCTGATGGGAGGTGTAGCCCAAAACATTTGGAAGTAGGGTTGCCAGGTTCAGGGCCTGAGACTGATCCTGTAACTTCAGGAGAAGAGAAAGTCAGCCAAGTGCAGGTGTTCTTGCAACGCTGTAATGGGAAAAACCACAAGGTGGAATTCTCCCTTCCCCCTGCACAACTTTTAAAGGTACAGAAGACCTTTTGGTTGCCAGGCCCAGCCTCCAAGCTGTATCTTTAAAAGTTGTGCAGGGGGAAGGGGGTTAGGTGGTATTGCCAAGTGAAGCAAGCAGGGGCATAGCCCTGTGAGCTGCATAGGTGAGGCGCTGCATGCTTGTCGAAAACAACCAGACAGCTATTTGGATGCAAGCCTCCAGTTTTTAACCATTAAAGGCCGTGCTAGTTTGCCAAACACGAAGCAACTTTAAACTCATTGTGCAGGCCCAGTGGAGCTATGATCCTTGAGGTCTGATTTACCCCACCCCACCCCAGATGACAGATGCTGCCAGTCAGTGTAGACAAACCTTTGTCAACCTGGTGACCTCCAGATGCTTGTTGATGGAGCTGATGAGAGCTGTGGTCCAAAACAGTCAGTATCTGTATTGGGTTTGAAATATATTTTTTATATATGCAATTGTTTTAACTGTTTTTATATCAACGTTTTTACTGTATTGTGAAATCCCTTTGAGATGCTTCATTGGAAGAGATTCATAAATGAAATCATCGCCATCATCTCCGTCTGATCCCGCCGTGGCCTGCTTAGGTTCGTAACACAAAACTGACTTGGAAATAGCTTCCAAAGCCAATCTGGTCTGCACATGTGCAGCAGAATGAGGGAGTAGAACAGGATGGACCACTGCAGGCCAGAGGTGGAAGATTACATTCTGAATGCTACAAAAACATCCTCAAAATATCTTTCTAAAATCCCATACAATAGGCAAAGGGCTTGAATCGAAAACTTCCTCTCTCCCTAATACGTTAGATTTTTTTTTCTATTTACAGGAAGTTCCTTTCTCCTTTTACGTAAGGGAGCATTCAAACAGAAACTCCTCCTCCTCTGCAGTGGTACAGTACATTCTATTATCTCCTCCTCCTCATGTATATGTGGACCCAACTGTACTCCTTACAACTCCGACTTCATAGCGTTGTTGCAAGTTTAAAACGAAAGAGGAGAAAACTATTCATTCTGCCCTTGAGTTTCTTGAAAGATGGGTGCAATATACATTGCATTAAATGACATATATAGATCAATGCCTTCCCAACAGGGAAAAACAACCACATTGTACAGCCAGTAGACCATGGCTGGGGAACCTCAGGACCAGGGGCTGGATGTGGCCCTTTAGGCCTCGCTGTCTGGCCCTTAGGCCTCTCCCCAGGCGACATTGTATCTCCCTCCAGGCTGAAATGTGCCCTTGACAATGCCTTTTGTTTGCCCGGATGGAAGATGGAGAAGAGTGAAAATGTTAAAATCACATCCATTGCTGTGCCCAGTTTTGCCTTTTGCCCCTGGCATGTGTCCCCAGGTTGGTTCCCCATCTCTGGTGTAACAGGTGGTCTTCGGTTAGGCTAAGGAGTGCCAGGTTCAAATCCCCACTAAGCCATTAAGCTCACACTGGATGACCTTGGGCTAGTAACAGCTTAGCCTACCTCGCAGGGCTGCTATGAGGATAAAGTGGGCAGAGGGGTGCAATGGAGAAGAACTATGTATACTTGCCATGTTCCCCTTGGAGGAAGGGCAGGAGAGAAAGGTATATCAGTAATATCCATGTGAAGAAATAAAGACACCTCACCTATCATATTCACACTCCTATTTCTACTCAGTGGGGAAGAATGGCACATATTTAATTCCCCAAGGTCACACAGCTATAGAAAGACACCGCAAACTGTGGGCTGGTGTCAAAGCACCCACATGTAAAGTTCACCAGTGTCCTTCTGCTTATTTCCACAGCACCACCACTACTACGGGAGTGTAGGAGGGGGGATGTGACTTCTGGAAAGGGAGAGACTGGATCACGACAGAGTGGCTACTAAGAGGATGCCAGTGTGGCAATGCCACCACGCTGAGGGCCACTGCTCCCGATCAGCCAAAGCACTCTGCAGCAGAATCTTAGCTGTCGCCTACCATCCGGGCACATCCCTTTTCAACAAGAAGACAGCAACATCCACATCTGTGTGCAATGGAATGGGACAGAAAGGGGGAAGGAAATAGCTGTGCAGATCCCCACATCGCCTGGGTTGCGTTTTAAGTAAGTGCATGCTCCAGCACAGGAGAAAAAGGGCGCAGCATACGGCCTCAAAGGATTTTTTAAAAAGCAAAAACTTAACAGTACACAAAATGGCATTGGCAAGAGTGGGGTGGGAAGGCAGGAGAGGCACATCACAAACAATCACATGACACATGCAGAAATACAAATACAAACAGCCATAAAAAATTCTCTCAGAGGAGGAAAAAAACCGTGTCCCCCCCCCCTAGATAGCAAGATTGCAGTTTGAAGAAAATGCCAGCTGTGGCCACAACCCAAGCTCAACCTGGAGGGGAGATGGGCCAGGCTACGAGTGAACAATGAACTGCAGGCAGGGTAAAAGGGGATTGGTTGTGACCCCCGAGACCACTGTCCGCTCTCCCCACCAATAGCTCATCTCAAAGGGAGAATATGTTTATTGATCCAGCGACCATTACAAACAGTTGAACAAACATTAAAACCAGTTGCTCTATAAAGTACTGATCGGCATGCATTTTAGCTCTAGCGTCAATAACAATGCTTAAAAATGCGGTAACGTTTAAAATGACATAGGGGCTATTACAGTTTAAACATATTTTCCAAAGAACTCCATCAGCTCGACCACGAAACCGTTCCAGAATGGGATGCAGCAGCCTGACCCCTTGTAAAAATTACAACACAAAAGCATGTGCGCTATAGACTGAAAGGACATTTTAAAGCTTCCGAAGGGTGGGCTACCTTCTTTGTTCATTGTTCTTTGTTACGAAAAGTGTTTTGAGAAGAGCAAGCATGATTCTTCCCCACTCCCACTGTGGCAGCAAAGCCGTACGCAACATCAGAATAAAATGATTGTACCTACAACCCTAGGTACAATCACTGAGGAATAACCATCGCTGAGCCCGGTGGGGCTCACTTTCTCATAACTCAAGGGCTATTCATCATGATACCTATGTTCTACGCCTACAACTCCCATCAGCCTCAGCCAGCGTTGCCAGTGGTCAGGAAAGATGGGGATTGTGGTCCAACAACATCTGGAGGCACACTGGTTGGGAAAGGCTGTTCTACGCCCACTGCGAGAGGCAACACGCTTTGAATACCAGATGCTAGAAACGGCAGGAGGGGAGAGTAATGCTTGCTGCACTCAAGTCTGGATTGCAGGCTTCCCACAGGCATCTAGTTGGCTAGTGTAAGACAAAAGCGGAATGCGTGGCAAGATGGGCCATTGGCCTGATTCAGCAGAGCTATTCTTATGTTAAGTGCTGGAAGGGTTGGGCTGCTGGCCTGGCTTAAAACAGCCTGGTACTCTTCTGATGCTTTGGACTACAACACCCGTCATCCCTGACTACCGGCCATGTTGACTGGGCCTGAAGGAGGTTGAGCAACACTGCAGGGCACCAGGTTGGAGAAGGCTGGTTGAAAAGAGCGCACTCTCTCAAAACATGCAAAACAGAGAACAGTTGCAGAGTTCCATGCCAGAGGTATGCATCGATCTCTGGGCTCCTACTCAGAGGAAGGGTGGGATGTAAAGCTAATAAATAATAAATAGCTAATATATCCATTCTTTGTGGTGAATTCTATTAATTATGGAGTTGAAACTCAAGGGGGTAAAGAGTGAACTCAAGTTTGTGATTTTTCAAATGGCCTATAGGCAAATTATTTTTATAAAATAGCTACAGCTTTTTTTTGGAGGCGAGTGCCCTTGTAAAAGGGGCCAGTGATATTATTCTACAGTCAGATGAGCTGGGCACAAATCAAATTTAAGATAACCGAGTTTCACATTTTCAAGACAAGAAAGAGAAGGGTACTATTCTGCATGTTGGATTACAGTTGGGATTACTATTTCTACCAGAATAAAAGAGACATATTCTAACATCTGAGCAATTATTTTTTGAGAAAGTCTTACATTCAAACTCACCTGATTCATTCTGAAATCCGGTTGCGTTCTGAAAAGACACATACAACAAAGAAACTCCTGTGATTACATGAACCCTAAAAAGAAAAACAGACAATTGTCATATGTGCCTACCTTCAGGTTTATAAGTGATCTGAAGCTGAACCTCTTCATACTGGGTTGGCAGCCAACCAAAAAACAACAGTTTTTCAAACACAACATTTTTCATAAATAACTGTAAAGGCTCCTAAGTCGCATGACTGCATAGGCAAGTTTCAAAATAATTAATAAGTAATAAAAAATAATTGTTGTGGCACTCCCAAGTGCTCCAAATAGTTCACACACATTATCTTACTGTAATCCTATACGGTGAGGTGGGGTGGTTTGCTGAAGGTGAGATTTGGTGGCTTCACTAAGTTCACCTAAGGAGTTCATGGCAGAGATGGACAGCCGGTGACTCCAACTGCCATCAGCCCCAGCCAGCAAGCTCAATAGTCAGGGATGATGGGAACTGTAGTCCATCAACATCTGGAGGGCCAGATCCTGCTCTATGGTATTAAGCATTAAAAAAAGTTGACCTTTTAAAATAATTTTCATTTCATTTTTTTTTTAAATCACATTTGTAAGCTACCTTACAAGTCTCAAGGGTCTTGCCTTCTCAAATTTGTTAAATTAACATTAGAGGGGCTACCTACCATCCGTAATGTGTGCCATCCACCCCTATTTAAACAACATGCTTCTAAAATAACCTTAAAGTTCAAAATGCCAATACGGTCCTTGATCCTACAGAATGCCTCTGTTTTAGAAACATGTCCTCTCACTATTGCTGCAAAATAGCCACAGCAATTATTGTTCCTAAAGTTGTAGCACAAACACTCAAACTCATGTAGGCTGGGATTTGAAGTGGGGCAGGGATACAACCCCACATAACAGTCCGTAGTTGAAAGCAGACCCACATTCTGAGAAATTAAGGGAGAATGAGCACAGACGATCTTATGCCAATCTTACCACACTGTACATGTAACCAAATATAAAGAAATGGTCAGGTACAATCCCCAGCATCTTCAGCTAAAAGACTCAAGGGGAAAACGACATGCAAGAGTCTCCTCTCTCTGAGACCCTGTGGCTGTTACAGGGGGTTGTTGGTTCTGTTTCTGTGGGTATTATGTATTCATATTTAGGTTTTTCATGCATTGTAAGTCACAGAGACTGGTGAATAGCAATAATAATACTCAAACAGGTTCCAGTGCAACAGCAGCTTTGAAGAAACAAATCGTTCTCAAAAACTGATAACACTACATTATTGCAGCAGTTCACACTTCGTGTCAAGCCACTCACTCACTCACATACACACTCCAGTTCAATAAGTTACTTCCTCCTTCATGCAAACCACAGTTTGCTGTTACAGTGCATTCCATATGGCAATCTATATCTGACAATTGCCCTCCAGAGCCAGACTGCAAATCAGCTTTAAACTGTGATTGGCAATCCTGGCTGAGGGTGGGGATACAAACCATAATTTGCTTGTGCGGATACACAAACAAACTATGGTTTGCATTAGAGGAGCAAACATTTATTTGAATCCAGGCACACAAGCACAAGGCTTGCACAGGTTACATGGGAAGTTGCCTTGAACAAAGTCAGACGCCCATCTAGTGCAAGATTGTCTACGCTGGCTGACAGAGGGTCTCCTGGGTTTCCCATAGGGATCTCTCCCAGCCCTGCCTAGAGATGCCAGGGACTGAACTTGGGACCTTCTGCACCCAAAGCACATGTTCTGCCACTGAGCCATGGCCATTCCCCAAGACTTCTATACATGTCACTAAACCATAGGTTGGTGTGAAGCCTGAAACAAATCACTGTCTCACAATAGATCGTGGGGCCAGTAAGGCTGGGTATTTAACCAATCCAATTTAATAAAAAAAAGGTACACTTCATGGAGTCATTGACCCAGTGCATTTCCTGATCTCCAACCAGTGGCTCCCTTTTTTAGCATTACTGTTTCACCGGTGCTAAGAAATTACTCTATAACCTTCAAACTCTGGTGACAAGGGCAACCCCTTCCTGGTTAGTGTCAGCTCAGAGGCACACCTCACCTGAAAAGAAGGGATGAATTACTAAACAACAGTCTCCTAAACAACGGTGGCATTAGTAATGCTACACCTCTACTGGGCCATGGTAAATATTCTCTTTAGAACGGTGCAAAACGTTCTCCCTCTTGTTAGGGCAACCATCATGACACATGCAAAGCCCAAGGGACTTCTCTTTGCATTTGCATTTTTCTTGAACTTCACCTCTGTTTTCCTACAGAGAAATCAGCATTTGGGAACAGACAAAAACGAACTGAACATGCAAATCTCATCGAAGTGCTGCACCGTTCTGAAATGACCAAGGATGCTTCCTTACACTTTAAATGCACTTCAAATACATGGCAGTGAAATACTGTTCAGTGCCCATTGCACCACACTACCAATGGTTTAACTCAGCCTTTGCCAAACTAGTGCCCTCCAGATGTTAACAGACTACAACTCCCCATCATTCCTGACCACTGGCCTTGAAAGCTGGGGCTGACGGGAGTTGGAGACCGACAACAACTGGAGGGCCACAGTTTTCCCATCCCTGCTCTAGATTATTGTTTCGAATGTCAGGGTTGAGCATACCATATGTCTCTCTCTGTACTTTCAGCTTGGCCTTCAATTGAATGAAGCACACATCTGAAAGCATTCAAATCTGCTAGCTATACCGAGAAGAAAAGATTCACATTCACAGGGAAAAGAAAAATGGAACACTACACAAACATCATCAAGCTTCCTGGCTTAGGGTGGTTTTCAATTGTATTTTTGTGCTAGCTCAAGGGTCCCCCCCCACACACACACACTCTCTCTCGTCCACCTATGTGTGCCCTGAGCCATCCCCAGATCTGCTCTAGAGAATTGGGAGAACAGACTTAGGAGGAGTGAGGGGACTGGTTCCTTTTTTTTTTTTCAATAATTTTTATTCAGATTTTCATAAAACATACAAGACAAAATCATAAAACATTCAAAGACAAAAAACAAAATCAAAAATAATTAAACAAAAAGAAAAAAAGAAAAAAAAACAAAAATAAAAAATAAAGAGTAAAATATTGACTTCCCATTTGTCAAAGATCAAATCAGTTATAAGTCTATAATATATAACAATCCTGTCTCTTAAGTCATGTTATAAAATCACTTTCCTCCAGTAGTTATCTTACTTAATCATCAAATCTCATAAACATTACTTTATTCTTTCCACAAAAAGTCAAAGAGAGGTTTCAATTCTTTAAGAAATATATCTATCAATTTTTTTTTCCAGATAAGCATATCGATTAATCCATCTCATTACTAATTATGATAATCTTATTGTCATAACCATAGTCAAAATAAACATTTCAATTAATCCATCACATCAGAATCTGTTAGGTTCAATAATTTCAGTAGCCATTGTTCTATTATCTCTATTAGTTCCATTTTCCATCTTCCATCTTCAGTAGTCTTGTTAAGTCCAGTAATTTCAATATCCAATCTTCCATTATCAGTATTCCATAATAATCTTGCTGTCAAAGCCATAGTCATATAGTAAGAGTCTGATGGGAATTACCTCTATCCCAAATATTTTCTTGCCATCCATTCTGAATAGGTTGCTGAAATACTGCTGTAAAATCATATCTCTGTTCTTTTTTTCAAAATGCACTGGGTCATCTCTTAAAAGTTTTTCCATTGTCACATGGCTGCAGTTAATTCCATAGATTTTCTCTATATTGGGCTCCATCACATCATTCCAGTCCAGAAGATTATCCATGCCATTGATAACTTTATCTCTAGAATCTTCATTCATTTCTTCAGAGATAACATTGAGTTCCAAACAATAGATTTTATTTCTAAAGTCCATAGACTCCAAATCTTGTTCCTGTTCCACGTTGGTTCCAATCTCCGGGATCTCCTCTCTCACAGGGACCCCTATTCCAGTCTCCAGGGTCTCCTCTCTCACAGGAACCCCTGTTCCAATCTCCGGGGTCTCCTCTCTCACAGGGACCCCTTCCAGGGTCACCTCTCTCACAGGGACCCTTATATCTTTAATCTCCTGCTTCATTTTACTCAATTCAATTTTCGTTATCTCAATCTCATCCATTATTTTCTGAAACATAGTTATTTCCAGATTTTCAGCCACTTTCTTAATTGCCATTTTAAAAGAAAAATATAGGAAAACCACTTCTTATTTCAGCAACAATTGGGTTAATACTCCAAACTTGGTGACATCACAGTATAAACAGTGCAGACAGCCTTATCTCTCCAATAGTTAAGTAAACAAAATGCAGTTCCCAGGATCGAAACAATTAAAGGCAATCGTCAAGAAACAGATTCGTCAAAATAAAATAGACCAAAAAGAGAGTAGTCTCAAAACAGTATAATATTTTTCAAAATAAAAATCTGGAATAGAAATCCCTCTTCTGTGTATATCTTTAGAATGCAAATCCAGGACAGCTTTTTGCAACAAAAACAGAGATAAGCTATTAATTAGTGCGTAGCAGAGAGAAGTTATGGCTCCCCAGTGAGATGTCAAAAACTGATCAATCTGGCAAATCTCTTTTAAACAGCAACAATTTAAGTCAAGTAAAAGAAAAATATAGAAAGAAGGGTGCTTGCCTGTTAGTGCGTTCTCTCTTAGAAGATAAGATGAACGTTCGCTTTAACAGATAGAGCTTGCTGTTGAAAATCCGTCCCACCTTCGTCGGCTGGACCTCGTCCCATAAATTAATGAGATCTGGTCGTCCCAACAAAAATAGGCTTTGAGGTTAATCTCTTCGTTTCTCCCTACCCGGGAGAAGTTTAATCAGTCAAAAAAAAAAGAAAAAACTGACTGATATATCTGAATAAGCTTCTTTTGAGGCAGGAGCCCGTCTCAAAAGCAGGCACAGGCTAAGTCACCCTTCCCGGAAGTCGTGAGGGGACTGGTTCCATTGTGCAAGGAAAAATCCTCGTGCTGGGGGAACTATCCCCAGACATATTACAAGAACTCTATCTGTAGTCGCCAAACACCTGCAGGAGATGTTTTGTCCTCCTCCCTTCGACTATCATCTTTAAGGGATGATATCCCAAGAATGCCACATTCTTTCTCTTCAGGTGCTGTAGTCTCAATGTGCTATTGAAATCCCTTCTGAAGCGAGATGGTTCCCCCCAAAAAGGCTAATGCATAACATGATCTATGATTTGCAATGTAATGCTGTTAGAATAAAAACAAGATTGCACCCTTATACTCGGTGTTAATTAATAATTACCACCCCTTGACTCCACAACCCAATTGCTAGCCGAGATGAGAACCCCAGCCCCATTCACAAATATGCACCAAATGGTGTGGGGAGAAAACACCACATTGTTATGCATCCTGACTGTGAATCCTACACAGTGGTTGAAAGGACTAATTCATGTTAACTAACTTGGATGTGTACTCAGAGCAGATAGGGCAATAACAACAGGCCAACTTCTGCTTTGTGCAAGAGGATGGAAGAAATGAAATGAAGGTGTTATTATGACATATTTGATCACGGATGCACAGCGTACATGTCCCAGGATGCGCAACACATGAAGTGGAATTTTGACATTAGAACACTGCCTTCCTGAGGTGGCCAGATCATGCACATTTTGCCCTTCAATTCTATGCTTCATTGCCCTGGGAACCTTTGAACTGAAAGGCAGAACACAAATCCGATAAATAATAACAAGTACACTTGGCGGCAAACCCTCATTTTCAATTAGCCTTGAGAAAATGCAGAAAGGATCAGAATGCAAAATCATCAAGAACTTAAAAAAAAACAACCAAAATTATTTTTATGTATTCAATCACTCTTTTCAAATTTGGACTTTTAGATATTTCCTAAACAAAAATGTCTACTAATTGGTTTGAAATTGCCATTACAGCATAATGGTTTGTAAACAAAACCAGGCTACGGCTCAAAATGATCCTCTTGAAAACTGAGCTGCCGTTCTCAAATGCTTTGGACAACAACTCCATTCGGCAGCAGGGCGAGGAGGCCAGGGCCCCCCACTCTGCCCTTCTGTTCCCTGACCTCAACTAAACCACAGTCTCCAACCTATTGACGTAATAAACCTCAAACAAAACTATGCAGGTAAGAAGCCAGCAGGCGTGTGGGGGCTTTCCAGTGTTTTGCACAGCCTGCAGCATGTAAGACTATCTGCCTGTTGGACAGCAGTCGTGGGTGTGCTCTCGGTGCAATGAGCTCCTGGCTCTCCGGGAACGACTTCATTTCCTTGAGGCCAAGGTGGCAGACCTGGAAAAGCTGAGAGAGGCAGAGAGGTGTGTGGAGGAGGCCTTCAGGGACGTTATAGCTGTGTCCCACTCCAGCGATGATAGCTCTCCTGCTATCATGGAGAACGATGGTCTCGGGGAAGGAGAGCATCCAGCTGAGGAAGAGGGAAACGATCCCTTAGAAGGGACCCATTCCTTGGGGGATGAGCAGCTATCCTCTCGTGCCGAGGATATATCTCCAGGGGGTGGAGGGATCCTTGTAGTGGGTGATTCGATCATTAGGAACATAGACAGTGGGGTGTGTGATGGGCGTGTAGACCGCAAGGTGTTTTGCCTGCCTGGTGCGAAGGTTGCGGATATCGCCCGTTGTTTAGATAGTTTGGTAGACAGTGCTGGGGAGGAGTCAGTGGTTGTGGTGCACGTTGGCACCAACGACATGGGGAAATGCAGCCGTGAGGTCCTGGAAGCAAAATTTAGGTTGCTAGGTAGGATGCTGAAAGCCAGGACCTCCAAGGTGGCTTTCTCTGAAATGCTACCAGTTCCACACGCAGGACCAGCCAGACAGGCCCAGCTTCGCAGTCTCAATGCGTGGATGAGACGATGGTGTCGGGTGGAAGGGTTCGGATTTGTTAGGCACTGGGGAACATTTTGGAACAAGCCGGGCCTGTACAAAAGGGACGGGCTCCACTTGAACCAGAATGGAACCAGACTGCTGGCACTTAAGATTAAAAAGGTGGCAGAGCAGCTTTTAAACTGACTGAGGGGGAAAACCCGACAGGAGCTGAGAAAGGTCCGGTTCGGAATAAACCTCCCCCCTGGGATAAAAACCAAAGAAATGATGAAATTTTAAAAGGGGTAGGCCTAGAAGTAGGCATTGTGAGAGCAGGGGCACAGGATATAAATTCAGAAGAGCAAAATTACCACAGGCCAAACCACAAGTGCCAAAGACACTTGAAGAGAGATACTGCTTACAAGTGCCTGTACGCTAATGCTAGGAGCCTCCGAACCAAGATGGGAGAACTGGAGTGCTTGGTCTTAGAGGAGAGCATTGATATAGTGAGCATAACCGAGACCTGGTGGAATGGAGAAAACCAGTGGGATACGGTTATCCCTGGATATAAACTATATCAGAAGGACAGAGAAGGACGTATTGGTGGCGGAGTTGCTCTATACGTGAAAGAAGGCATTGAATCCAGCAAGCTCGAAACCCCGAAAGAGGCAGACTCCTCCACAGAATCGTTGTGGGTGGTGATACCGTGCCCCAGGAGGGACTTAATACTGGGAACGATCTATCGTCCCCCTGATCAAAATGCTCAGGGAGACCTTGAGATGAGATATGAAATTGAGGAAGCATCCAAACTAGGAAATGTGGTAGTAATGGGTGACTTCAACTACCCGGACATAGACTGGCCGCATATGTGTTCCAGTCATGACAAAGAAGCAAAGTTTCTAGATATTCTAAATGACTATTCCCTAGACCAGTTGGTCATGGAACCGACCAGAGGGACGGCAACCCTGGACTTAATCCTCAGTGGGGACCGGGACCTGGTGCGAGATGTAAGTGTTGTTGAACCGATTGGGAGCAGTGACCACAGTGCTATTAAATTAAACATACATGTAAATGGCCAATTGCCAAGAAAATCCAACACGGTCACATTTGACTTCAGAAGAGGAAACTTCACAAAAATGAGGGGATTGGTAAAAAGAAAGCTGAAAAACAAAGTCCAGAGGGTCACATCACTCAAAAATGCTTGGAAGTTGTTTAAAAACACTATATTAGAAGCTCAACTGGAGTGCATACCGCAGATCAGAAAAGGTACTGCCAGGGCCAAGAAGATGCCAGCATGGTTAATGAGCAAAGTCAAGGAAGCTCTTAGAGGCAAAAAGTCTTCCTTCAGAAAATGGAAGTCTTGTCCGAATGAAGAAAATAAAAAAGAACACAAACTCTGGCAAAAGAAATGCAAGAAGACAATAAGGGATGCTAAAAAAGAATTTGAGGAGCACATTGCTAAGAACATAAAAACCAACAACAAAAAATTCTATAAATACATTCAAAGCAGGAGACCATCTAGGGAGGCGATTGGACCCTTGGATGATAAGGGAGTCAAAGGTGTACTAAAGAACGATAAGGAGATTGCAGAGAAGCTAAATGAATTCTTTGCATCTGTCTTCACAGTGGAAGATATAGGGCAGATCCCTGAACCTGAACTAACATTTGCAGGAAGGGATTCTGAGGAACTGAGACAAATAGTGGTAACGAGAGAGGAAGTTCTAGGCTTAATGGACAATATAAAAACTGACAAATCACCAGGCCCGGATGGCATCCACCCGAGAGTTCTTAAAGAACTCAAATGTGAAATTGCTGATCTGCTAACTAAAATATGTAACTTGTCCCTCGGGTCCTCCTCCGTGCCTGAGGACTGGAAAGTGGCAAATGTAACGCCAATCTTCAAAAAGGGATCCAGAGGGGATCCCGGAAATTACAGGCCAGTTAGCTTAACTTCTGTCCCTGGAAAACTGGTAGAAAGTATTATTAAAGCTAGATTAACTAAGCACATAGAAGAACAAGCCTTGCTGAAGCAGAGCCAGCATGGCTTCTGCAAGGGAAAGTCCTATCTCAGTAACCTATTAGAATTCTTTGAGAGTGACAACAAGCATATAGATAGAGGTGATCCAGTGGACATAGTGTACTTAGACTTTCAAAAAGCGTTTGACAAGGTACCTCACCAAAGGCTTCTGAGGAAGCTTAGCAGTCATGGAATAAGAGGAGAGGTCCTCTTGTGGATAAGGAATTGGTTAAGAAGCAGAAAGCAGAGAGTAGGAATAAACGGACAGTTCTCCCAATGGAGGGCTGTAGAAAGTGGAGTCCCTCAAGGATTGGTATTGGGACCTGTACTTTTCAACTTGTTCATTAATGACCTAGAATTAGGAGTGAGCAGTGAAGTGGCCAAGTTTGCTGACGACACTAAATTGTTCAGGGTTGTTAAAACAAACAGGGATTGTGAAGAGCTCCAAAAATATCTCTCCAAACTGAGTGAATGGGCGGAAAAATGGCAAATGCAATTCAATATAAACAAGTGTAAAATTATGCATATTGGAGCAAAAAATCTTAATTTCACATATACGCTCATGGGGTCTGAACTGGCGGTGACTGACCAGGAGAGAGACCTCGGGGTTGTAGTGGACAGCACGATGAAAATGTCGACCCAGTGTGCGGCAGCTGTGAAAAAGGCAAATTCCATGCTAGCGATAATTAGGAAAGGTATTGAAAATAAAACAGCCGATATCATAATGCCGTTGTATAAATCTATGGTGCGGCCGCATTTGGAATACTGTGTACAGTTCTGGTCGCCTCATCTCAAAAAGGATATTATAGAGTTGGAAAAGGTTCAGAAGAGGGCAACCAGAATGATCAAGGGGATGGAGCGACTCCCTTACGAGGAAAGGTTGCAGCATTTGGGGCTTTTTAGTTTAGAGAAAAGGTGGGTCAGAGGAGACATGATAGAAGTGTATAAAATTATGCATGGCATTGAGAAAGTGGATAGAGAAAAGTTCTTCTCCCTCTCTAGAACTCGTGGACATTCAAAGAAGCTGAATGTTGGAAGATTCAGGACAGACAAAAGGAAGTACTTCTTTACTCAGCGCATAGTTAAACTATGGAATTTGCTCCCACAAGATGCAGTAATGGCCACCAGCTTGGACGGCTTTAAAAGAAGATTAGACCAATTCATGGAGGACAGGGCTATCAATGGCTACTAGCCGTGATGGCTGTACTCTGCCACCCTAGTCAGAGGCAGCATGCTTCTGAAAACCAGTTGCCAGAAGCCTCAGGAGGGGAGAGTGTTCTTGCACTCGGGTCCTGCTTGCGGGCTTCCCCCAGGCACCTGGTTGGCCACTGTGAGAACAGGATGCTGGACTAGATGGGCCACTGGCCTGATCCAGCAGGCTCTTCTTATGTTCTTATGACCGGATGGCAGCCCTCCAGATATTGCTGAAATACAGCTCCCATTATAATTATTATGAATGTGTTGTTATTGTTGTTGTTATTTAATTAATTATTTGATTATTATTTAATCAAATGTATATCCTGCACTTCCTCCCAAGGGAGCCCAGGGTGGCAAGCATCAAGCAATAAAATAAGAGCATCTTAAAAAGATTCCAATACAGACACAGACTGGGATAAAGGTCTCTAAGGCTTGTTGAAAGAGGAAGGTCTTCGGTGGGTGCCAAAAAGACAACAGAAAAGTCGCCTGTTCAACATTTAAGGGGAGGGAATTCCAAAGAGTAGGAGCCACAACACTAATCACCTAATTCCTATACTGTGCAGAATGGACCTCCTGATAAGGTGGTATCTGCAGGATTCCTGAGATTTGGCCACGCTGGCTGGGGCTGATGGTTGCTGGAGACCAGCACAGGAACACAGGCAGCTGCCTTAAAGTGAATCAGGCAATGGGTCCATCTAGCTAAGTACTGTCTACACTGACCGGCAGCGGCTCTCCGCAGTTTTTGTCAGGGAGTCTCTCCCAGCCCTACCTAGAGATGGCATTGGGAGCTGAACCTGGATCCTTCTGCGTGCAAAACAGGTGCTCTGCCCCTGAGCTACGGCCCTTCCCCAAAGGAAGCAACACGTTGACCAGCCTTTTTAGCATTAAAAGTCTATGACCTGTGTTTTGTCCTCTTCAAGCTAGATGGTACAAGTGCACATTTTATCAGCACACACACACAAAAGAGGCGCTATGCTTTACAAATATGCAGTAAACAGAATAGACTTATGCTGTGCGGTATTGCTGGTCTCCAGTTTCAAACTGCACCTCAGGTGTCAGTTTGACAGGTGCTAGAGAACTTCATTTAATCCCACCACATTCTGCCACTAACCATCTCAGTGGAATACCACTAGCTGGGAAGAGGAGCATATATTCAATGTAAAGAATCTTCTCAAAAGCATAATTTTATAAACCTCTGTCATCACCTTCTTTCAGTTTTCCTTGGCTGTGCTTTGCCCCACCCTGCCAAACAAATCTGGGAAAGTAAACACAACAGCGGCAGCTACTCCACATAGGATTGGTGAGGTCACATAAGAAACTGAAAAGGTGGTATTATTCTTTGGAACGACTCTTGGAATAAAGGGGATGTCTGCTAGGATCTGAATTCTATTTTGATTTTCTCTCTCTCTCCAAGAAAGAATATTCAATCTTCAAAGACAATGACACCAATTTTTTTTTAAAAAAAACAGCACAGAGAATGAAGCCTCAAGAAATAGACTATAATACAGGTACATCGCTCACAGTACATCTGTGGCATTTTTATAACTTGAACAAAAATCATATACCCATTTCAATACTCATAATGGCTAAAATGCACATTCGATTGACTGATGCAAAAAAAAAATTAAGGGAAAGAGCACTTTAAAGGCACTTTCAGAAAAAAATTCGCTTCGACTACCCCATCACTCACCACAGACCTTCCTCTCCTACCATACAACCACAATGCACACTTTCCTTTTTATATATAATAAGGTACACGCACACTTTTTAACAACTTTCCCATTTAGTCCTTTCCCCTAGTGCCAGTTAAGGGCAGTCAGGTTCAAATTTCAGAATCCAAGGCCATTCAGATGCAATTCCATCCAGATCTACAGAGATAGCCTGTCCTGAGAGGGGGAAGCAGCTTTGAAAATAAAGAGGGGTGGAGATGAGGAAGAATGTGGAAACGCAACCTGAATGTGCCACAAAGAAATTCCATTTTATTACTGCAAGTCCTGGATCTTCTGCTTCTAACTGATACTATAGGAGTGACTCAGAATCCAAAGCATAAATGTAGGACCCCACCAGCCCCAACACTCATCCCGCTTTGAGGTGCAATACGGGGGGGGGGGTCCCTTCCCATTTATGCATCTTTCCATCCAAGCCTTGAGCATGGGGAGAGAGCCCATTTCAGCCCAACTCCCCCCTGGCTAAAATATTACCCCCAAGCTGTCCAGATACCCCCTCAGTCTAACCACCGGGATTCCTTCAAGAGTCCAACACCAATCCCTTGGGGTGCATACACTTTTATACATGTCTCCATCTATGTTTTGTGTGTTGGGGGGGTCCTTTTCAGAACCCCATACACCCCCTCGATCAAAGTTGGGGGGAAGGGGGAGGGATCCCTTCCAGAGACACACTCCTCCCCATTACGGCAAGACAGCCACCCTCCACTATCAACTTATGCACCTCCACTTTTAAGAGGGACCAAGGGATCCCTTCCAGAGTCACCCTCCTATCCTCTACCTCGTGGCAAAATATCCACCAGCACCCACTCACACATGCACCCAAGATCTGGGCATGGAGGTGATGACAGACAAACTCCTTCTAGGTTGTGTGCACACCAAACACTTAAAACAACCCCCAAAAAGGAATCCACACACACACACACACACACACACAGAGGTACAATTTCCATCACCCTTAACAAACTGCATCTCCCAGGATTGCTCTTTTTTTTGGGGGGGGGGAGAAGAATGTGCTTTAAATGTATAGAGCAGTGTCCAATGAAGTCCAACTCAGAGTAGACCCAGTGAAAACAATGTATCTTTACTGATGTTGATTAATTTCAGTGGGCCTACTCTGAGTAGGGCCTATACCCAGAGCGCCTCAGAGCCACATTTACTCCCCCATGTAAACATAACATAACCTACACCCCTTGTATTTTTTCATACCATGGGGGGGTGCTGTCCTTCCAGATCTACTCTCCCTATTAAAATAACCCCCCAATCTATACAAGCCTCAGGCCTATTCCTCCACCCCCCCAATGCATACCTCGACCTCGTCCCATTAAAAAAGCCCTTCACTGGGGACGGAGGGGGGGGTTCCTTCCAAAGCTTTGCTATATAAACACAGCCACCCTAAATTAGCTCACACCTGAGCGCCCCCCCATCAAAGCCTCATCCATCCCCCCACTTAGTCCACTTTTGGCCAAAAAAGGAGGGGGGATCCCTCCCCCCCCCTCCCCAATGCATGTTTTCTCCCCCTTCTACGCCTGCTCCCCTCGCCCACTGTCGGCGGAGGGGGTCCCTCTCGCTCGCTCTCACAGCCTCCTCGGCGCAAACTCTCCTTATCGCCCTCCGCCGAGAGGAGCCGCTGGGGCTACCACGGCTGCCGCCCTCGCCTCCGCCGGCCTTTACCTGCGCGCTCGCCGCCGCCGCCGCCGCCTCGCCTCCCAGAGCCGGGTGGGCTCAGCCCGAGCCGCCCCGCAGGCCCCGGCGGGCCCCTCCGGACGCCATTTTGTCTCCGGCCTCGGAAGTGACGGCGGCCGCGACGGGGACGACGACGACGCGGGGCCGGGAGCGGAGCGGGATGAGGGAGGGGCGCGCGCGGCCCACCGACCCACCCCCCGACCCACTCGCTCACGGGCGGCCCGCCGGAGGGAAGCGGCGCTGGCTCAACCTGAGGGGGCTTGCTGCTCTGGTCCTGCTGACTGGACAGTCAGGGATCTCTGCCTCACTGAGGACTAGAGGGTGGTGATGAGGGACATGGATCTCTGCCTCACTGAGGACTAGAGGGTGATGAGCTCAACAGCGCTCTCCCCACTTGCGATTCCCAGCAACTGCCATTCAGAGGCATACTGCCTCCACAGTAGAGAGGGAACATAGCCATCGTGGCTAGCAGCCATTGATAGCCTTTTCCTCCATGTGTTGATCTAATCCTTTTTCAAAGCCATCCAAGGTGGTGGCTGTCACTACATCTCCTAAAGCAAATTCCGTTTTTCAGCTATGTGAGTCTGTCCTGAATCTTCCAGCATTCGGCTTCCTTGGACAGCAAAAAGTCTCACTACTTTCTCTACACCGTGCATAAACATATAGACCTCTATCCTGAGGAGAGGGGTGGAAGGATATGACCTCAACAGCAGTCTTCCCACTTTGGATTCCCAGCAATTGTTATTCTGCCTTTGATACCTTACAGATGGGCTGATCCAGTAAGCGGTGGTGGCTGATGGCTCCATGTCAGTAGGACAGTGTAATCCACTCCAGGTTTTAGTCTGAACTTTCAAGGAACTAACAATTGTCCACTTCATCTGATGCATCATTCTTGGAAATCCATTAAAGTTTATGCAATTATCATTTGCTAGCCTGTAAAGTGCTACTGGACTATTGTTTCATTGCTGCTGTAAGTCATGGCTAGCTGGCTACCCCTTTGGACCCAGGGCTGCTCAACATTTTTATTAATGACTTGGATAAGAAAGTTCAGGGAATGCTTATCAAATCTGCAGATGATACAAAATTGGGATGGATAGCTAATATGGAAGACAGAATCAAAATTCAAAGGGATCTTGATAGGCTGGAGCACTGGGCTGTAAACAACCGAATGAAATTTAACAGGGATGAGTGCAAAGTTCTACATGTAGGAAAAAGAAACCAAATGCACAGTTATAAGATGGGGAATACTTGGGTCAGCAATACTACATGTGAGAAGGATGTTGGGATTGTTGTTGATCACAAGCTGGATATGAGCCAACAGTGTGATGTGGCTGCAAAAAAGGCAAATGCTATTTTAGGCTGCATTAACAAGAATATAGTTTCCAAATTGCATGAAGTACTAGTTCTCCTCTATTTGGCCTCATCTTGAGTACTGTATCTTGCTCTGGATGCCACACTTTGAGAAGAATACAAACAAAATGGAACAGGTTTGGAGGAGAGCCACAAGGATGATTAGGGACTGGAAACAAAGCCTTATGAGGAAAGACTGAAAGAACTGGGCACGTTCAGCCTGGAAAAGAGAAGACTGAGGGGAGATATGATAGCACTCTTCAGGTGACTGAAAGATTGCCACACAGAGGAGGGCCAGGATCTCTTCTCGATCATCTCAGAATGCAGGACACATAATAATGGGCTAAAGTTATGGGAAGCCAGATTTCGGCTGAACATCAGGAAAAGCTTCCTGCTAGAGGGGTGCGACAATTGAACCAATGATCTAGGGAGGTGGTGGGCTCTCCAGCACTGGAGGCCTTCAAGAGGCAGCTGGACAGCAACCTGTCTGGTATACGTTAATTTGGATTCCTGCACTGAGCAGGGGGTTGGACTCGATAGCCTTATAGTCCGATTCTATGAAATGTACCAAAGTAATGCATTCAATACCATACAATGAGCAGAGAGGAGGAATTATAAATTAGGTCTCTAGATCTTCTGATGTTTTTGTTTTTTAAAAATATCAAAGGCAAGGTTCTTGTCAGTTGGCATTCTGAGAAAGAAAATATGCAGGTAGTAGTCTACCCAATCAAAACATAACATAGCCTAAGGGGTTTGCCTTGAGCAGGGAGATACATGATCAAGGATTATGAGCCTCAGAAATAAGACTCATGACTGGATACTTCCTCCCAATCACCATAAAACGAGGCTAAATTGAGGGTGATGGGTTGCAACGAGGTACTAGAAGGCTATTTCTGAATAGGCATTGCTGGTATGTGTGTCATTTTATTGTGGAGGATCATCAATGGCTTTATTGTACAGCTAGAAAGCTTCCTTTTATATTCAGATTTTTGGCATTTGCATTATTATACGGTATTTAAAAAGGACTTGTCTACATTGTACATGAAAGAAAAGAATGAATCTTCATATCCTGTGGAGAAGGTTGCTTGCTGTTAGCATTAATTATGTGTACTTGTTTTTATCTGGAAGCCGCCTTGAGTTCCAGTTTGGAAAAAGGGTGGGGGATAAATAAAGATAATAATAATAATAATAATAATAATAATAATAATAATAATAATAATAACAACAAAATAGGAATATACGTAGGAAGCAGCCTTATGCCAAGTGAAATCATTGAGCCATCTAGTTCAGTATTGCCTACACTGACTGGTAGCAGCTATCCAGGGTTTCAGACAGGAGATTCCCATCCCTACCTGGAGATGCCTGGTATTGAACCTGGGACCTTTTGCATGCAACAAATATTGTCTAGTGCTGTGCAACAGATACGCCTTCATCTTGGAACTGGTATGAGATTTCTACTGTATTTAAAAGGAGGTTGGGATGGTCTCCATTAAGTGAAATGGAGGCATTCAAGAGGCCAGCTGGACAGCCACCTGGCGGGTATGCTTTAAGTTGGATTTGTGTACTGAGCAGGGGGTTGGTTTTGATAGCCTTACAGGCCCCTTCCAACTCTACTGTTCTACGATTCTATGTTGCTTAATGAAAAATAATCAGATTTATGAAAGAAATAGAGATACGAAGAAAATGTTTCAGGAAGCCGGCAGGCAAAACAGCCAGCGTCTCAAAGTTCTGAAGGAAGCAACATTCAAGGTGGAGGAGAGGAGTCAGGGCCAAGGCAGGTGGGTTGTCAAAGGTGACAGTGACCTGCCCTCCTCTGTGACATCTCTTGCTGTTGGCTTAAAAGTGGCTAACCAGGGTTGTCCAGTGTGGGAGTTAAGAGAAACGATAGGAGAGGAGGAAGAGGAGATGGGGAGAGCGGCAGTTAGAGAAGAGAAATAAACATCTTTATTTTCTTTATATTTTTCTTTATTTTGTTTGTTTATATTTTATCTTGCTTCTTTTTTCTTTATTTTTTCCTTAGTTTTGTATACATTTTGTGCATATTTTGTATTTATTTTTATTTTTGTATATATTTTTATAGATATTATATAGATCTTTAGGGTTAGAGGTCGGGATAGGATTAGGAATTGGGGATGGGAGTAGGTTAGGTGGGTATTTAGGTAGATTAGACAGGGCTTTGTGGGGTGGGTGGCTGAGTTGGTAAGACTTCTCTTTCCAAAGACAACATCATCATGAAATGTAAGTACAGTAGATTGTTTTCTGCTTCTATTTACTGTGTGTCCTGGGAGAGATGGCCCGAGTTTCCCCTCGTGACCTTACCCCCCCAGAGGTCACTAGGTCAGTCACTCCACTATCTTGAGTCTGGGGCTTCCCTTCATGTTCCCCTCAGTGCAATGCCTGCCTCCACTACCTCCTGAGCTACAGAGATCATCGGGGTTAAGACTATCCATGGCTACTAGCCATGGCAGCTGTGCTCTGCCACCATAGTTGGATGCAATATGCTTCTGAAAACCAGTTGCATGATGCGCAGGAGGAAGGGTGCTCTTGCACTCAGGTCCTGCTTGCGTGCTTCCTATGGGCGCCCGTTTGGCCACTGTGAGAACAGGATGCTGGATTAGATGGGCCTTTGGCCTGACCCAGCATGCTCTCCTTACGTTCTTAGGACTCTCCCTCAACACTGCCCCAAGTTCAGGGCCGATGCTTCATTCCAGTTTCTCACTTTCTCCCTGTTCTAGGTTGAAAAGGCTCTGCAAGCTCTGCCAAAGTCCATCCCCTGGTAGGGATGGGCGAGAATTTCAATTCAATTTGCATTTCCAGCTGAATTTATCAAATTCACGTTTTCTGAAACAATATAACAGAAACACAGCCATCTTTTGAAATTCGCACATTGTCAAATTTTGCAATGGAGTTCACCAACCAACCAATGTTTTAAAAAATGCATATATTAGGGGAAAGTATGCATAAAAATAAATATATATGAGTAAAAAAATATGAAAAAATGCATTTATGTGACCAGAAATGGCTTGCAAAAGTGTGTATGTTAGTCAAAATTGCCTACAAAAATGTATTTATTAGGAGAAATTCGCACTAAAATGCTGGGGAATTTTAATGAGTTTTTTTTTTTAAATCGCAAATTGCTGCAGAAATGCAGAGAACTGAATTTAAGGTTGGGAAAATGAGAAACTGAGAGGACTGAAATTAACAGATCTTTCCATCCCTATCCCCTGATCAGCAAGAAGGAAACGGAAATCCCCCTCATCTGTGAGGGGCCCAGTGACCAGGGGGTGAACACCACTGCTTTTTATAGTTCAGGTGAGGAAATGTCCTCTGTTGAGGGGAATTATTGTGAGACCATCGTGCATCTGACTATAACTGGGTCAGAGAATGAAGAAGGTTTCTGATTCAAGAAGGCTTCGGAGGCCTTCTTCGGAAGAAGAGGGATGATAATCATTTCGCTTGACATCTCACTTTTCGCATAGCTTCATCAACAGAGTCTGTCCCTTTCTGAATAATATACCTATGAAAGAGACATGGAAGAAAACAATCCCCGAAAGTTTTGCGGTGGCATCTTAAACCCTGGCAAGAAGGAACCACCATCACCTTCCTTACTGAGAGTCAGTGTGCTGCAGTAGTTAAGCCAGAGGGTGCCAAGGTGCCACTTGCCAACATAACAGATGCCAACAAGGGACTTCTCTAGTGCCCACAGGGTGCCCTCCCCTTGCCCCACTGGAATTAGGCTTGAAAGAAGCATTCTGTTGTAGCCAGCATAATAGATTCCAATTTGTACATGGCTGCAGTGCAATGAAGAGTCTATGATAGTTTTTCATGTATTTCTAATGCGCTCATAGGCCCAAAAAAAGATTGGTGACCGCTGAATTAGGTTGTGGTGAGGGAAACATGGGCAGGAAGTGTGGTTGCCATCCTATTTCATTTCCTCCCCAGTGATGGGTGTGTGTGTACATATATACATGCACATGTACGTATATACATAAACACACAAGCATATAATGCAGTGGAGTGTGTAACCTTCCCCCCATAAGATCAATAGGAATCAGCACCCCCTCCCCTTAAGACCAATAGGAATGGAACAGCTGCCCTACCCAATAGTAGTACAGCTTGCCAGATCTCTGGAATTCACTGCATTAAAACGCAAAAGAGAGGTGCCAGCACTCAGGTCTCCATCAGATTCCAGCCTGTATCACAGAAGGCTGGTCTCCCCTCTCCCTGATCTGGTTTGTGAGAATCAGTGTACTAAAGACACTTCTTATATGAGGTGACTGTTTCCCCTTTTCATAGTATCACAGAAGAGTTGGAAGTGGTCTGTAAGGCCATCGAGTCGAACCCCCTGCTTAATGCAGGAATCCAAAACAAAGCATATCTGAAAGCAGGAAAGCAAAACAAAGCTGCCTCTTGAAGGCCTCCAGTGCTGGAGAGCCCACCACCTCCCTAGGTCATTGTTTCCATGGTTGTTTGTCGTTTTCCATTGTCGTCCCATTGTCATTGTAGTTAGGAAGTTTGTCCTGATGTCCAGAGCTTGGAAGTAACTAGTTACAAGTAACAAATTACTTGTAATTTATTACTTTTTTGAGCAACGAGTGGGTAACTTCATTACATTCTGTTGGTAATAGAACAAGTAGTAACTTCATTACTTTTGAGGAGTAACTGTAATGTTTCCAGCATCACTTTTGTGCATTACTTGGGGGGGGGGAGCAGGGGAAGTCTTCAGCTCCACTCATTTGTGAATAAAAATCATGTGCTTCAAATTGGGTTTCTGTGCAGCGTTGCTCTTCCTTCATGCTCTGTGGGTGCTTAGGAGGCAACGAGGGAGGAGGTGGAGACCGAGATGGGGTGGAGAAAACAATTGTTTAAAAATTGACAGGAGTGGAAGGAGAAAAGAGCTGGAGGCAATATATATATACAAAAAATACATGTGTTGGGGTGTCATCATTGCTGGGGGTGGGGTGAGGGGATGTGAGATTCTGTTATGCCATTCTGTTAATCTTATGGATAAAAAAAATTTCTACTACCCTCTGTGTGTGTGTGCTTGTTTTTAATGTTGTTTTAGGCTACTTAAATGTGCAGCAGCCAAGGCCAGCACCTTGTAGGCAGTTTTCTTTTTAAAAAGTAACTAAAATGTAATTGTAGCAATTACTTTTGAGCAAAAGTAAAGTAATCAGTTACTTTCAGAACAGTTGCAATTGTAACTGTAATTACTACTTTTTGGGGGCCATGTAACTAACTGTAATTTATTACTTTTTAAAAGTAATCTTCCAAGCTCTGGTCTGAGCCCCTTTCAGAACCTTCCATAAGGCCAGGAGAGCCTGGCTCACATGCCTATGGAGAAAAGGCATCAGTTGAAGGGAGATAACAGGTTAATTGCAGCGACAAGGAATCTGTGGCCCTCCAGATGTTGCTGGACTCCATCAGCCCCCCCAGGTGAGGGAAGTTTGGAGTTGTAGTCCAACAACATCTGGAGGGCGACAGGTTTCCCATCCTTGCTTGTTCAGATTCATATTAGCCTCGATGCCTGAACAAAACCTCCATATCCCAAGGTGGTATATCTGATTCTGGGGACTGTCAACAGGGAAGCAAGCCATCATCTTTCATGCCTTCATCACAGGCTTGCTGGAGGCTTCTGGTTGGTCCATTGTGGGAAGCAGATTGTTGAAATTAGAGGCAACCCCCCTTGGCTGTTCTTATGCAAGAATAGCCAAACTGAACCTCCACTTGTCAAGGCAGTATACTTCAGTGGACCAAATGCAGTAAAGGGGGGTGGACAATGAGGAAGGCCTTGCCTTCTCATGGGTTTCCTTAGATGTTTCTGGCCAGCTGCCATTGGAAACAGAATACTGGGCCAGTTGGATTTTTGGAGCTTCCACAATCAGAGGCAGTCTATCTCCGAGTGCTAGAATCTGGGGACAATCAGCTGGATGGTGGCGGCTGTTTGTCTGCTGCGCCTGTGAGTTGCTTGTGAGATGTCAACATTCCATTATACACAGAATCTCCTAGTTATTTTTTGACACAATTTTCTCCCCCCAGCTGCCTGAAGGATAAAACTGACCGCTGTTTATAGGAACCAGTATAGGAACCAAAAGCCCCCAACCCTCTGGGGACTTACCTCTGTGCTGGGAAAGCAGCAGAGGAAAGGTGAAGGAGTCTCTGCTCTGAAGAGCCACCAGTTGCAAAAAAAGGAGATGCAAAAAGAAAAAATAAGCAGGCAGCTGCTTGCAAAAATATATAAAATGGCAAGCAAGGGAAATCCCACCCGGTGCCCCTCCCCTCCTGGACAGGCTCGGCCAATCAGCAGAGTCCATCCTTCCTCCTGGGCAGGGTGCTGAAGGGAAATCCTGGCAGGGCAACAAAGAGATAAAAAACAGTAGAGGTGCCCCATCTTATCAACTGGTTGTGGGGGGGGTGTTTCCGGTTCACCCCAGGGAAGCCGTTCATCAATTCCCTGAATGGCCTTAGCAGCGCTATACTGTACATTTAAAGCATTATCATGCCCCTTTAAACAGTCCCGGCTTCTCCCAAAGACTCCTGGGAAGTATAGTTTGTTCAGAGTGCTGAGAGTTGCAAGGAGACCCCCCTATTCCCCTCACAGAGCTACAAAGTTTGTTCAGGGTTCCCTGGGAAGAGGGATGGATTGTTAAACCACTCTAAGACTGGTACCTTTGTAAGAGGGAATAGGGGTCCCTAATTCACGCCATCCAAAGAGGCCCTTTCCCATCCATAAGATCATTGGGTTGTAGCCAACCAAGTCCTACTCAGAGTAGACCCATTGAAATGAATGAACCTAAGTTAGCCATGCCCATTAACCTCAATGGGTCTGCTCTGACTTGGGCTGGCATTGGCTATAGCTACCTAACTGAACCACTCATCTTGGTCTTAAAACATTCAGGGCATTGTTTAAAATTAATAGCAGGGCTGGAAAAAGCGAGAGAGTTGGTATGTTAGCTTCTGCAGTGGAATGATTTGCCCCGATTCCTGGCTCCCAAGATTTAAGAAAGTGGGCTCCCCTCCCACCTGTCACCACTGCATTTTGCTCACGACTCCCCATCCACTCTTGTGCCTAACTTTGCCTATGTTCAAAGACACTCTTCTCTGATTCCTGACAGCTGTTGGAGTCAATCCCAATCTCAAACAAAGCCCCCAAGGGTCACTGAGCTCTGCCACGTCCAAACCATGTCAAAACACGGGCTAGAGCCTATCTGAAGGTCTACTCTGTGGCAGTGCAGGCAGCAAAGAAATTATTCTTTTCTGCCACCATTGCATCTGCAGGGAGCTGTCCAGCGGAGCTGTTTCAAGTGGTCAGGGGTCTTTTACATTCTGGCCCTTGAGAGGGTAATACAGACCACTCAACAGCCTGCTGTCAAGAATTTGCACGGCACTTTGCAGATAAAATCGCTCAGATTCGTTCTGACTTGGATGCTATTGTTGATATAGTCTCAGCAGATGTAGCTCGGGCTTCTGCTTGCCCAATAATAATGTATTCTTTTCAATTTGTACAGCCCGAGGATGTGGACAGGATCATTGGAGAGGTGAGAGCCACCACATGTCTGCTAGACCCTTGCCCCTCCTGGCTCATTAAAAGTGCCAGAGGGGGACTGGTTGAGTGGGTGAGGGGAGTGGTTAATGCCTCCCTACAACAAAGCAGAGTTCCAATGTGCCTAAAGGAGGCTGTTGTAAGGACATTGCTGAAAAAGCCCTCCCTGGATCCCTCTATAATGGATAATTATCGGCCAGTGTCCAACATTCCATTTCTGGGCAAGGTAATAGAGTGTGTGGTGGCCTCCCAGCTCCAGAGATTCCTGGATGAAATGGATTATCTGGATATTGATGACTATGACAATGACTATGACGTGTTGTTGTTGCCCCGCCTTGATGTTGTTGATGTTGATGCTCATGTTGATGTCGATGATGGTGATGTGTTGTTGATGTCGATGTTGATGACGATGATGATGACGGTGATACATTGTTGTTGTTGATGATTGTTGAGGATGTAGATGTTGATGTTGATGCTCATGTTGATGTTGTTGTTGATGCTGTTATTAATGACAATATTCTCAGAGAAGCTGCACCTGCCGCCCTGCTGGATGAGAGCGAGCCTGCAAAGGTGAGTTGATGATGTCAAGGTGATGTGTTGTTGATGTCGATGTTGATGACGATGATGATGACGGTGATACATTGTTGTTGTTGATGATTGTTGAGGATGTAGATGTTGATGTTGATGTTGATGCTCATGTTGATGTTGTTGTTGATGCTGTTATTAATGACAATATTCTCAGAGAAGCTGCACCTGCCGCCCTGCTGGATGAGAGCGAGCCTGCAAAGGTGAGTTGATGATGTAGTTTTTATTATTGTTATACTTTATCGTGACGATATTGATGCTAATGTTGTTGTTGTTGATCATGATGATGATGTCGATGTCAATGTCAATGATGTTGATGATGATGATGCTATCATTATTATTATTATTATAGTTCATTTATACCCCACCTTGGTATTGATGGTGTTGTTGGTGATGCTGCTGTTGCTGTTGATTATGTTATTATTATTATTGTTATAGCTTATTTATCTTGATGTTGATGTTCATGTTGATGCCGATGTTGATGATGATGATGGTGATGCATTGTTGTTGATGATGATGATGATGTTTTTGTTGAGGATGTTGTTATTGTTTCTGATGTTAATGTTGACATTGACATTGACATTGACGTTGACGATGATGATGTGTTGTTGTTGATGTTGATGTTGATGGCAATATTGATGACAATGACGATGACAATGACAATCATGATGATGATGATGACATGTTGTTGATGATGTTGATGTTGATGTCAATGTTGATGTTGATGATGTTGATATTGATGTTGATGATGATGATGTGTTGTTGTTGCCCCACTTTGATGTTGTTGATGTTGATGCTCAAGTTGATGTTGATGCTGATGACGACGGTGATGCATTGTTGCTGTTGTTGATGATGATGATCACGTTGTTTTTGTTGAGGATGTTATTGTTTCAGATGTAGATGTTGATGTTGACAATGACGATCACGTGTTGTTGTTGTTGATGTTGATGGCATATTGACATCTATGGCAATAACGATGATGACGATGATGACGATGACAATGACATGTTGTTGTTGATGATTATGTTGATGTTATTGATGCTCATGTTGATAACATCGTGTTGATGTTATTATTATTATCATTATAGTTTATTTATACCCGCCTTGATGTCGTTGATGTTGATGATGATTTTGATGATGATGATGTTGTTGTTGCTGATGTTGTTTTTGAGGATGTTGTTGTTGTTGTTATAGTTTATTTATATCCCACCTTGATGATGTTGATATTGATTTTATTATTATTATTGTTACAGTTTATTTATACCCTGCCTTAATGTTGATGTTCATGTTGATCATGATGATGTTGTTTATTTATACCACACCTTGATGTTAATGTTGATGTTGTTATTGATGATGTTATTGTTGTTTTTGATTACAATGATGATAATGCAGCCACATAGATCTTCTCGGAGAAGATCATGATGTTGATGTTGTTGATGTTGATGTTGTTGATGATGATGATGATGATGATGATGCAGCCATGTAGATCTTCTTGGAGAAGCTGCTCCCACCACACTGTTGGATGAGGGCAAGCCACGGTGTACCTGCAATGGTGAGTTGATGTTGATTTTACTGTTGTTTTCATTATTATAGTTTATTTATACCGCACCTTGATATTGATGTTGTTGATGTTATTGATGATGATGTTGATGTTAATGATGTTTTTGATGTTGATGTTGTTATTGATGATGTTGATTTTATTATTATTATTGTTATAGTTTATTTATACCCTGCCTTAATGTGGATGTTTTTGATGTTGATGGTGTTGATGTTACTGATTATGTGGATTTTATTATTGTAATTGTTATAGTATATTTATACCCCACCTGGATGTTCATGTTGTTGTTGTTGTTGTTTTTGATGATGATGATGATGCAGCCATGTAGATCTTCTTGGAGAAGATCATGATGTTGATGATGTTGATGATGTTGATGTTGATGATGTTGATGTTGTTGTTGATGATGATGATGCAGCTACATGGATCTTCTCAGAGATACTGCACCCACCGCACTGCTGGTTGAGGGCGAGCCACAGCATACCTGCAACGGTGAGTTGATGTTGATTTTACTATTATTATTATTATCATTATTATAGTTTATTTATACTGCGCCTTGATGTTGATGTTGATATTGTTGTTGATGATGTTGATGTTTTTGATGTTGATGATGTTGATGTTATTGATGATGATGATTTTATTATAATATTTGTTATAGTTTATTTATACCCTGCCTTAATGTTGATTATTTTGATGTTGATGATGTTGATGTTGTTATTGATGATGATGTTGATTTTATTATTATTATTGTTATAGTTGATTTATACCATGTGGATGATTTTGATGTTGATTGTGTTGATGTTGATGTTGTTATTGATGATGATGTTGAAAGGGCACTGCCTAGCATGGGAGGATCAAGTTATGATAATTAGACAGAGGCAGTTGCAAGGGTCTTGCACTCTGAGAGAGCTTGGTAGCCAGCTGAGATCACCACTTCCTTCCTACCCAGGCCCCTTGTCTCACTTCTGAAATTTACTTTAGCCCAGGGATTGGGAGCCAGTGACTCTTCAGTTACTGGCCTCCAACTCCCTTTGGCCTCAGCCAGCAGGGCCAACAGTCCAGGATGGTGAAGGCTGTGCTCTTCAGTCCCTCACTGGTCCTGTTTGACATCCTCCTTGAGTGTTTTTATGAGGCTGAAATGTGCCTGTAGGCTCTGACCATGCCTCTTGCTTTTCTGGATGGGGATAGGGAGGGTGTGTGTCAAAACTGTGCATGTGTTATGTGCTTTCAAGTTGATTACAACCTATGGCGACCCTATGAATGAGTGACCTCCAGTAGCATCTGTCATGAACCACCCTGTTCAGATCTTGTACGTTCAGGTGTGTGGCTTCCTTTATGGAATCAATTCATCTCTTGTTTGGCCTTCCTCTTTTTTCTACTCCCTTCTGTTTTTCCCAGCATTATTGTCTTTTCTAGTGAATCATGTCTTCTCATTATGTGTCCAAAGTATGTTAACTTCAGTTTCATCATTTTAGCTTCTAGTGACAGTTCTGGTTTAATCTGTTCTAACACCCAATTATTTGTCTTTTTCGCAGTCCTTGGTATCCGCAAAGCTCTCCTCCAACACCACATTTCAAATGAGTTGATTTTTCTCTAGGTCAAATCCACATACATTGCCAACTTTGACCTCTGGCCTTCAGACAGAGAAGCTGAAGCTTTGTATATAAACTGCCTGCTCTTTTGTTATTCTGCTTTTACTAAATCTTGCCACTAGCTGGGGCTAGACAGCCATTTATTGAAGCACCCAGTTATATAAAGAAAATCTGTATAGTTGGTCATCAGGTAATACAGTGGATGGGGAATGGGGAGACAGAATGAGGCCCTGCCAATTAATTATTGCTGCGTGCTCATTATGGGGCATTCAGTGAAACCTTGTTGTTGTTGTTGTTGTTATATGCCTTCAAGTCAAATACGTCTTATGGCGACCCTATGAATCAGTGACCTCCAATAGCATTTCTTATAAAACACCCTGTTCAGATCTTGTAAGTTCAGGTCTGTGGCTTCCTTTATGGAATCAATCCATCTCTTCTTTGGCCTCCTCTCTTTCTACTCCCTTCTGTTTTTCCCAGCATTATTGTCTTTTCTAGTGAATCAGGTCTTCTCACAATGTGTCCAAAGTATGAGAACCTCAGTTTCATCATTTTAGCTCCTAGTGACAGTTCTGGTTTAATTTGTTCTAACACCCAATTATTTGTCTTTTTCACAGTCCATGGTATGTGCAAAGCTCTCTTCCAACATCTCATTTCAAATGAGTTGATTTTTCTCTTATCCACTTTTTTCACTGTCCAACTTTCACATCCATATACAGAGATCGGGAATACCATGGTCTGAATGATCCTGACCTGGAGACTTTTAAAATAACAAGGGTGAGTAGCCTCAGGCCCAGGGGCCAAATCCAACCCTTTTCATTTCAGGACTCTCCAGGGCACACCCCATCATTGGCTCTGTTTTGCACCTTCCTTGGGTGTCTTTTCTTGGCCAGACTTTGTCTTTGAGCTCAGATGTTCCCCTTGCTTGCCTAGACGGAGGACAGACGTGTGTGTGTGTGAGTGTGTGTAGAATCAAGCCTGCTGTACAAAGGTAGCATTTACTTAATTGCTCCCCACTCTTTTGCCTCTGGCCCTGCCCACTGCTGGCATGGGACCCATTCGAAGTTTGCTTAGAAGGGAATGTGGCCCTTGAGTCCTCACCCCACCCTCTCTCCTGCCACCTTGAAAAACAGAATACCTTTAAAATAACATGGTGGTCCAGTCACAAATGCCCCCCTCCTGTACCATCTCCACTCTTCTGAAATGTTCATATTCAAGCTGATCCAAAAACAATGCCCCAAAATACAGAACGGAGTGGGTAGCGATGAAGACCAGGGTAAGAAGATACACTGGAAATTACTTGCTTGCTGTTATTTTATTGATTGATAATATTCATCCCTGGGCCTAACTCCCTTTCCTTGTCACTCTGCACGCTTATCTGAGAATAACTCCCACTGAACTCCTACAATTGTGCTGCTTATGTTTCTTTGATTTTATTGCTTACCTTTGAACTTCTTTATACTGATGAAACAATGTGGGGAGTTTGACATGATTGCTGATACAATGGGGGGTATTAACCAAAGTATACAAACATATTGGTAAAAACTCAAAAGGTTGTATCCAGCACTAGTCCTACTCAGAGAAGACCCGTTGAAAGCAATGACCATGAGGAACTTGGGTCCATTCATTTCAGCGGGTCTTCTCTGAGCAAAACAGAGTTAGATAGCACCCAAAGAATGTTGACGCAATCATAACATGGTCTCGCCAAGATTGCTTTTTTCTTGCAATGTTTATCAGTGTACACATGTTTATCAATGCGCCTATGTGGATTGGTAGCATTGGAGAGGTTGCAAGGATACCGGCAAAAGGAAGCAACTGAAAACTGCAGCAAATGGCACGTGCTTAAATTTGGGAATCTATTTTAGAAACTGCCCTAGTTCAACAGGAATTCAGGAATATCAGAAAGCAGGAGAGAGGGAACAAATGGTGCAATAAAGGAACGGAACTGGAGAAGTTCTCTCAACCCTAATGCTGACAGCTTCATCCCATGGGTAGAACCTGGTGTGACTGTGGCCTTGCCTTTCCTCTTTCCAACATGACAACAGAATGCTTTGTAAGGTAGAATGTAAAGAATATGCCGACCATTTCAAACACCACATTCCTGCTCCATGAATGCGCCTGAAGGTAACAGGAAATGGTTCTATTTTGTAAATCTGAATGAAATATGAAGCCCTGAGGGAATGGATTTATATCTGTGAACACAGAAGAGGCCGTTTTGTTTTGCAGTTGCTTCAGCAGTCCCTATTTTCTGGCATCTGGTCAAAATATTGAATTGCAGCCAATATTACTCCAAGTAGCTTGCATTCAACGTAGCACTAAGTTGAACGTTCCGTCAGTGCAAGGGTTCTTCCTTGTGCAATGGAATGTTCTCCCCTTCTCCTCCTCCCCATGTACCCTAAAATCTGTTCTCAGGGCACTGTATAGAAGGAGGAAACTGTGTCATCATAAAAGAGGACACTGATTTACATAAAATGTGCACTTGCTAATTTATATGTCTAGATGTGAACTGAGATATAGCATTGGATACAATGCTTGCCCTACTCAGAGTAGGCTCATTGAAGTTAATGGGCATGGTTCATTAATTTCAGTGGGACTGTTCTAAGTAGACCTTAGTTGGATACCAGCCAGTAATGATTATAATTTAAGCAGGAAAAAATACATCTCACCCTAGCGAGGGTAGATTGTGACCAGGTGACCTTTGTGCCCACTCACTCTGCTGGCCATGTGCCAACTGTAGAAGGGCAACTTCCCCATGCTCAACCTTCTTAGGGTCCTTGATCCTCTTCAGAAAGTGGGCAGCTCTTCAAACACAGGATTGTCCTCTGCAAAGCAGGCCATGTGGCCACCCTGCCTGCCTGCTACATGTTCAGTGAAATCCACATGTGCATCCACACCCGAGTATCGTAATAAGTCTAGAATTCTTTTTCATCTGAGTTTCCTTCTTAGATTTTGGAGTTCCAAATGACCTGCCTCATTTCTGAAGTTGAACAGACACATTAGGAAATGTCAATTGTTCCATATTTTAAAACAATTTTTTTGTAGTTCTAGATTTTGTACAGAGTGTGGTGCATGTGTCGTTTGCACATTTCACCTCCTTCATGACTTTTGCCTATCCAACATTAACAGTGCCTATACATTTGCAAAAAAAAGCAATCTTGATGAGATTGTACTCATGGCTGGAACGCTATTCTATTTACACAGTGCTTTATCTCCCCCGGTCCCCATTTGACATTAACTCTGGATAACACATTTTTCCCCATTTAAAAAACTCCCTTTCTGTGATTGTACATCAAGGTTCTATTGGTAGGGCAATTTACCAGCATGCACGTGCCTTGCTATGCATTATGAAAACTCTGCACAAAAGGAATCTGTACACACAATCCCATTGAGATTGCTTTTTTTTTTGGTGGTAGCATTCTATCAAGACAAGCACACATTGGTAACACAGAGGAGGTGAAGTTGTGTATTAAGTGAAGGATCCAAACGCCATGGCAAACTGTAGATGCTCCAATTTTCAAATTATTATTATTATTATTATTAATTCTCCAAACTAAACTGGAATTAAGTAGGAATTGAGCACAGAGCAGAGCGAACCAGGGGAAAAAAATCCACAGTAAATCTTTGTATCCAGCGATAATCCTTCTCAGAGTAGACTCATTGAAATGAATGGTCATGACTAAGTTGGGGTCACTTATTTCATTGGGATGTGCCCAATGAAGCCCTACTTAGAGTAGACCCACTGAGATTAATGAGTCTAAGTTAGTCATGTCTATTAACTCCAGTGGATTACTATGAGTAGTGCTAGCACTGAATACCATCCAGTGGGTCTACTCTGAGTAAAACATATTTGGTACAACCCAGTGAAACAATGCAAAAAATTCCTTTGTCCCTAATTACCTTACCTTTGAGCAACCTTCTTTACCTCCCTATCATTTTCAAAGAGTGCCTGGAGTTGTAAGGCTAAATGTGTGGGATCTTTGTAGGGACAGTGGAGAATCTTCGCTAAATTGGATTTATTACCGGATTTTGTCATAAATCCGACAATCTGCATTACTTTCGGACTGGTATTAATTTCTTGTGGCGGGTCGCAGCTGTCATCAGCACATGTAAAAAATAAAAATCCACTCCTAATTTTACATTACTGTCTTCGTAATCAGCTTTGCTCTAAGCTGATGCATTCTTAACTTCTGTCTAGGTGATAACAATCGCCATTAACAATCAAAAGTACTACAAAATGAGAATAGTCCTTGTTAAGCAGCACAGAAGTTAGCCTGAGCAAAGAGACAGAATTAATGGGCGATTAACTGCTTAATTGATATTTAAATAGAAAAAAAATAAGTGGAACAAGTGCCTACAGCATAACCCTTTTCATTAGCATTTTTGTTAGCAATTATGTTATTTTTTTCCGCTGGAAAGAAACCCGGTGAATCGGCAATTGTGAAAACAATTGGGAACCAAAAAATAGTGGATCGGTACTGAAAGCCGGACTGCCAGACTTCAAACAGATAGGAACCGGTGACCAAACCCCATCCCTGGATCTCGGACAGCAATATCGCCCCTCTTCCTTGAAAAGCTTGCCTCTCCCCCATTTGAGGTCAAGCAAGCAACGGATGTCATTGTTTTAAAAGAGGCAAGAAGGTGTTTCAGTCTTTGGCATCCTACTCCAGAACAGGATCGGTGGTGCTGAGATTCAGGTTTGGCTTTTTTGCCCCTCCCATTGAAACACTTCTGTTGTCAGCTGCCTAATCCAAGTAAGGACGCTGTGCTTATTTTGGGTATCTCATGCCACCAGCAAGCCAAAAATCTTAACCCCTGCAGCCTCATCCTGCCCCATGGTCAAGCTACTGAAGCCAAGACACAGGCGTGATTCACAGGTGCATTGCATAGGGGTGCTCACAGAGCAGACTGTTTGAGGGGGCCTAGCCCCGTCCTCAGAAACCTTTCCTGCATTTGCAGAGGAATGCAGACACACCAAGTTACAGACAAATCTCACTTTGGAGAAAATGTCTCCGTGTAATCAAATATGGGCATCCATTCCTTTTGGTTCATTGGTTGCTGCTCATGCAACTTGACTCTTGACTGCCCTGGACTGTGCTACTCATTGTTGGCCCCATCACTGAGAATCCGTCTGGCCTCTTCTGGACACTGACACTGGTGTGGCAAAGGTCCTTCCCAGTTGGATTTGCCACAGGGTTAAGGAGCCTGTGGCTCTCCAGTTGTTGTTTGACTACATCTCCTGCCATCATCCCTGATCATTGGCCATGCTAGTTGGGGCTGATGGGGCTGCAAAAAAGGCAAATGCTTTATTAGGCTGCATTAACAGAAGTATAGTTTCCAAATCGTGTGAAGTATTGGATCCCTTCTATTCAGCACTGGTTAGGCCTCAACTTGTGTATTGTGTCCAGTGCTGAAGACTGCACTTTAAGAAGGATGCAGACAAATTGGAAACAGGTTCAGAGGAGGGCAGCAAGGATGATCAGAGGACTAGAAGCAAAGCCCTATGAGGAGAGACTGAAAGAACTGGGCATGTTTAGCCTGGAGAGAAGAGAAGACTGAGGGGAGATATGATTGCACTCTTCAAGTACTTGAAGGGCTGCCACACAGAGGAGGACCAGGATCTCTTCTTGATCGTCCCAGAGTGCAGGACACAGAATAATGGGCTCAATTTATAGGAAGCCAGATTTCGACTGAACATCAGAAAAAACTCCCTAACTGTTAGTGCGGTACGACAATGGAACCTATGACCTAGGGAGGTGGTGGGCTCTCCAACAGTGAAGACCGTCGAGAGGCAGCTGGACAGCCACCTGTCGGGGATGTTTTACTGTTGTCCCTAAACAGATATCCTGGAGGAATAAAAACCGCCTTTCTTCAGGAACACTTCCAATTGTTAGGGGTGGATGACAATGTCAGTGTAAGTTTCACTCCTTTTTTCAGTTTTTCAATCTTAAATTCACTTCCCATTTTGTCAAGAACGTCAAGAAGACTAAAGTAATCACAACAGAAGAATTACATAACTTTAAAGTTGACAACGAGGAGATTGACATTGCCAAAGATTATCAGTACCTTGGCACAGTCATTAAATGTGCATTTTTGTAAATACTGTTTAGTTGGCTGCATCCCAAAATTCTAATAAATGCGAATTTCGAAGGATGGCTGTGTTTCGCTTCTCATATTGTTTCAGCAAGTGCGAATTTGATACATTCTGCTTGCAATGCAAACTGAGTCAAAATTCTCACCCATCCCTAGCTAGGGTTCATCGGAACATTGGAAGCTGCCTTATACTGAGTCAGATCGAAGAATGGAAAGATCTGCCCATTTTGGTTCTCTTAGTTTCTCATTTTTTTCTAATTGTAAATTCATTTCTCCACATTTCTGCTGCAATTGGTGTGTTTTTTAAAAAAACGAACACATGAACATTCTTGAACATTCTAGTGCGAATTTCTCCTAATAAATACATGTTTGGGTATGCAATTTTGACTAATGTATATGTTTTTGCAAGCAATGTATCCTCATATAAAGCATTTTTTATGTTATTTCCCCCAATATATGCATTTTTGTAAATGGCATCTGGTTGGAGAACTGCATGGCAATATTTGGATAAGTGCGAATTTTGAAGGATGGCTATGTTTTGGTTCCCATTTTTCGGAATGTGCAGATCTGATAAATTCAGCTTTAAATGCAAACGGAATCTAATTTCTCCCCCACCTCTAGTCAGATCATTGGTTGATATAGCATAGTACTGTCTACACTGACTGGCAGCCGCTCTCCAGGGTTGAATTGTATTTTAATTGTATATTTTTGTATGCTTTTAGCCATATGTAGTTTTTACCTGTAAGCCGCCCTGAGTTCCAGCTTTGGAAAAAGGGCGGGGTAAAAATAAAGATTCAGGCAGGCAGGCAGGCAGGCAGGCAGGCAGGCAGGCAGGCAGGAGTCTTTCCTTGCCCTACCTGGAGATGCTGGAGACTGAACCTGGGACCTTCTGCATGCAAGGCAGATGCGCTAACCACTGAGCTACAGCCCTTCCCTCAGGAGAGATCTGAGGGCTAGATAAAGAGGCCTGGAGGGCCGAAATGTGGGACATGGACTTGACATTCCCCATCTCTGCTGAAGTGTAACTCAAGGAACATTTAGCTTTTAAATCAAAAGAGAACAGCCTATTGTAGGTGTCAATGAATAGTACACACGGCAGGAAGCTTTCATCAACGTGTGAGGTGGGGAAGAGGGGCATGATCCTTGGTGTGAAAATAGCAGTATTAAAAGCATGCCTCAGATGAAAAACGTTGGGAGGGATGAGTTAGTGTTGGCTTAGGTGTTTGGCGAAGAAACCTTTGGAAACTCTCTTCACCTTTGCTGGACATGCTTGGCTATGCCCACGGGAGTCCAACTGGTACAGTTCGGTGTGGCTGTTAAATTCCAGATTTAAGAGGCTTCTAGGCCAGCCTTTCCCAACCTTTGGGTCCCCAGATGTTGCTGGACTAGAGCTCCATCATCCTACAGGACTACAATTCCCATCAGCCCCAGCCAGCATGACCAATGGTCAAGAATGATGGGAACTGTAGTCCTGTAACATCTGGGGACCCAAAGGTTGGGAAAGGCTGCTCTAGACACACAAAGTCCCTATGGGCAAAACACATTTAAAGCAGTATGAAACCACTTCAATGACTTCCCCAAAGAATCCTGGGCACTGTATGCATCCGGTCAGCATCCAAGATAAAACACTTGAGGCCCAAATGAGATATGACACCAGGTGTGGGGGAAACTCAGGCCCAAGGACCAAATGCAGCCCTCAGGATTCTGTCCAGGCCACATCCCTTCCATAGGCCCAGAGCTTGGGAAAGTTACTTTTTTGAACTACAACTCCCATCAGCCCAATCCAGTGGCCATGCTGGCTGGGGCTGATGGGAGTTGTAGTTCAAAAAAGTAACTTTCCCAAGCTCTGCATAGGCCACATCCCCTCCCTTCAAGCCACACTTGTCTTACTGGCCCGGTTCTGCATCATCCTTGAAAGCTTTTGCCTGATTGGATTGTGCCCTTGAGCTGTAATAATGCCTCTTCCTGGCCAAGATGGAGAGACATCTGGAGTGTTTGGCCTCATCTGCACTATACATTTAAAACAGCACTATACTACTTTAAACACTCATGGTTTCCCCCAAAGAATCCTGGGAACTGTAGTTTCTTGAGTGCTGAGAATCATTTTCTCCTCACACACTTAAAATTCCAAGAGTGGTTTAACAATCAATACTTTTTCTCAGGGAACTCTGGGAATTTTAGCTCCATGAGGGGAACAGGGGTCTCCTAACAACTCTCAGCACCCTTAACAAGTTATAGTTCCCAGGGGAAGCCATGACTGTACTTTAAAGGTGTTTTGCAGATGGGGCCTTTGTGTGTCTAGAAACCTCTGATTTTTATGCGACTGGAATGAAGCCTACTGAACAAAGGTAAGAATCAAATCCATTGCTCCACCCACTGTTTCCTCTGGCCCCGCCCCACACTAGCGTTCAGAGCCTGGAAAGTTGTTCTGAAGGGAATGTGGTCCTCAGGCTGACAGCTTTCCATTGTGCACTGGATGGAAACCTTTCATTGGTGCAAATTCTTAACTCCATTGTTAATTGTGTGAATGGTGTCATGTCTGGCTTAGCCCATGGCAAATGGGATGGGAATCACCTGTCATCTATGGTTAAAATTCCATTGGGGCTACTGACCCCATTTTCCCTTGCTACACACTTTGACATTATGTAGGTTGTGGTGAATGTCAGAGCTGGATGGCACCCACCCCCGGCCATGATGCAAGGCAATGAGTTCACCAAGAGCGGCTTATTTAGGGATGAAAGGGCTTCCCCCAGATCATGACTTGGTTGGCTGCATTTTTCTCTCTGTTCCACTTCTCTTGAAGGTTGAAAATTAATTCTGGATTTGGTGGCTTTCACCGTCAGGGAGGGGCAAATGTGTCAATTTTGGTTTCTCTTCATTTCTCATTTTTTTCAAGCGGAAGTTCAGTTCTGCACATCTCCACACTAGTTTGTGAATTTTTTTTAAAAAGTCAAGAAAATTTATCAGCGTTGTTGTGTGAATTTCTCCTAATAATACACACATTTTGCCGAATCTACGCATTTTTGCAAAGCAATATATAATGCATTTTTGTACGTTATATTCACTTATGTGTCCATTCGTATGCATACATCATAGCATATGCATTTTTGTCCACATTACTTGGCTGAAGAACTGCATTGCAAAATTCGAACAGGTGTGGATTTTGAAGGATGGCTGTGATCTAGTTTGCTTATCACAAGTTGGACTCAGTGGCTTTATAGGCCCCTTCCAACTCCATGATTCTGAGTGTGGGGAACCTTTGGTCCTCCAGGTGCTGTTGAACTACAACTCTCGTCCTCCCTGGCCATTGGGTCATGCTTGTGTGACTGATGGGAGTTTAGTTCAGTAACATCTGCAGTGCCAAAGGCTCCAAACATCTGTTGTGTAAATCGGGAAGGTTCACCTTTAAATAAGAACTGAATCAAATTTCTCCCCCATGCTTACTCATAGCTGGCCTCAGCTTTTAGTTTCTGCAGAAGGGCTGGCCCTTAAAAAAAAAAAACCCACTGGCTTTAGGCCGCACTGTTTGCAGGGAGATGAAGACAGGATTTGGTATCTGAACTGTGCAGCAAGGCATTGGCCTTTAACCATGGAGGCAGGGAACAACATGCAGGCTTTGCTTCAGGAGGCAATATGTCTTGGACCCGCAATGCCCTTCAGTTCATTTGCATTTTTGTGTGTGCTGAATTTTTGTCAGTGTTTTTGCCCTCATCCCAACTGTTATAGGACAGACAAAGCCCAAGCAGGATGGAAAACACCAGGCCTGGGAAAGCTAAGGTAAGGCAAGATCAGGACCTTGGACAGGGACCAAGGTACTAGTCCCTGGTACTAGTTCAGTACCAAAGTTAGCAGACCTACAGCTGAGGCAAAAGGAGCAAAGTGTCTCAGCCCTGGCGTGGAACAACTGACAGCACTTTTTTGTCTAAACTAGGTAGTCAAAATGGAGGTCATGCCCCCAAATGCTGCATCTGGCCAATTAAAGGGCTGGTGCCTTTTTCTGCAACCATTAGCTCTTTATTTGGTGTGGGGTTAGGAAATCTGATTGTTCAGTCAAGAACTGTTTGCTTCCATCAACTATCACCAGGCATCTAAAAAATGTCTATAACTTTTTTTCTTTTCACATAAGCAGATGAAATTTTCAGGCAAAGGAGACCCTCCAAAGTGAATTAGGCCTGCCAAATTGTCAGCAGATCCATCCAGGGTTTTTTTTTTGCAGTGAACTTTTAACGTTTTGCTGTTACTTTTGAAAAATACATTTTCTAACTTTTTTTCTGCTGGGATGGAAATTGCAGGCCTGGTGGCCTCTTCTGAGGGCATCAAGCTTGACAAATTTTACAAAGAGTGATGTGGTGGTTCTTTCTCAAGGGCAGACTTTTGCCATTTGGGGGCGAGCTGTGATTTTTAATGGTTTGTTAAGAAAAAGGACATCTGGGAAAGAAGCAGGCCATCCTGATATTCTGACTCCGCCATATACACCCTGCTCTCACAGCCAGAACTTAGAGGAGACATGCAACGCTTGTGAAGAACAACAGTTTATTTACTTCAACATCCCTCCTCAAATCACTGTGACTGGAGTGCCCTGGAGAAATAATTCACTATGATTAAAAGCTAGAACTGTTCATCAAGTGAAAAAAAAATCCTCCCTTCTCCACTCAAGCTCTGTCTCTTTCTCCCATTCATTTTGTTTCTCAGAAAATAAAAAGAAAGTGTTTTTTTTTAAAAAAAAGGTTGCAATCTGGAACTTCTTTGAAAGAAATGAAGCAACAGAGCTACTCGTAAGGTTGGAGACTGGCCACCTCGATCGACTCCAGAACGTGACGGTCTGCCCCAAATTGCTTTAAATTGCATCGTTATTCAGGGTACACAGAGAGACAATGTGGAGGACAGTGTTTATTTCCAAAGCTCAGCTCTTTGACAACAGATTTACAACAAACAAAAGGAACTCTGGACTCTTTCCCAGGACTTAATACATTACAAGTCTTTGTCCAGGGAAGCCAGGAGATCTTGAGCATGTGTTCACGAGAGTTGATAGCCACTCCATTCTGTACCTTGCTTTGGGGGAAGACACAACGCATGCTTCAAGTGACGGCTAGGGATGAAGAGATCTGTCTGTTCCGGTTCTCTCAGTTTCTCATTTTTCCAATGTTAAATTCAGTTCTCTACATGTTTACAGCTATTTGTGATTTTTTTAAAAAAAAATCCTCATGAGAATCCTCCACCATTTTAGTGTGAATTTCTCCAAACAAACACATTTTTGCAGGCAGTTTTGACAAAGGGACACATTTTTGCAAGCCACTTCTCGTTTCATGCCTTTTTGCATGTTATTTTCACGCATGTATTCATTTTTATGCACACTTGCCCCTAATATATGCATTTTTGTAACTTGCTTAGTTGGCAAACTGCATCCCAAAATTCTAATAAATGCGAATTTCGAAGGATGGATGTGCTTTGGTTATTATGTCGTCTTGGAAATTGCGAATTTGATAAATTCTGCTTGAAATGTAAACTGAATCAAAATTCTCACCCATCCCTAGTGATGGCAAGAATGAATGTCATTCATATGCACTCCATGGTGGACTCTTGGACTGCCGCTGTAGGTCCTATCCTGGCCAAAGGATTGTTTCAGCAGCAGAATGAAAGGGGTGTGTGTGTGTGATCAGGGCTGAATTTATCCTTTGCATCTGTGGCTTTGGAAAACCTGCTGTAGGGCTCTAAATTAGGTAGGGTTATTTTCCCCCTAACAGGAAATTCATACAATGCCTCTAGCTCCATTTACACAGAAAGCCCCCAATTTCTCCAGTCTGCCCCCATAAATGACTGCCGCAATTTGTGTGTGCAAGGATTACACTTCATATAACAAAGGTGTCTTTTTTTCTTCTTAAAAGCAGCATTAATAGGAAGTTTGGGAGAGGGGTTCATATTCTTCAGGACTGCAATGTATGGGTGGGAGAGGTTTAACTCCTGCATTGAGCAGGGGGTTAGACTTGATGGCCTTACAGGCCCCTTCCAACTCTACAATTCTATGAACTCATTTCTCCCCTGCTGTGCCTCCTCACTCCCTCATTGCCAAATTGCCCCCCGGTGCCTGATGTGAACCCCAGAACAAAAGTCCCATTGGATCCAAATTATTTTTATTTTATTTTATTAAATTTATTTTTTGGAGGAAGGTAGGGAACCTCCTTCAGCCTCAGGGCTATGTCCCCTTATGAAAACTGCCCTACTCAGAGTAGACCCATTGAAATTTATGAACCTAATTTGTGCCCATTAAGTAGGACTTACAACCCGAATCTTCTGGTACAGATAGCAAAATTTGAGTTTTCTAAAATTCCAAATTTCCTAGTGCAGAATATATCACAGCCCCTGTTTAAGACTCACTTTCCCAAGCGAGCAGGATTTTTAAAAACGTCTTTGAAAGATATCTGTCACTGGAGAAAACAAAACAAAAATGGCAAACAGTGCAATACTATACATGTCCACTCAGAAGTAAGACCCAGTGAATTCCTAGGGCTTAGGAATACAGTGGGAACCAACCCTGCAGCAGGAATGGCTAGTCTGTGGCCTGCCAGGTGTGGTAGGCTACAACTCCCATCACCATCACCAACCATTGGCCATGTTGGCTGGGGCTCATGAAAACTGGAGTCCAACAAACATCTGGAGGGCCACTGGTTAGCCACCAGCTGGCCCTAAAGGATACGAAGTGCAGTAACCATGTTGCTCCAGGAATTCTGTAAATAAGGAGTGGGGAAACTTTGGCCCTCCAGTTGTTGCTGAACTACAGCTCCGATCAGCCCCAGCAAGCATGGCCAATAGCCGGGGATGATGGGAGTTGTAGTTCAGCAGCACCTGCAGGGAACAGGTATAGTTCCTCCATACCTATCATAAGCTATAATTAGCACTGTGGAGGTAAACAGCTTTGTTTGTTGCTCTTTTCAAAATCTTTCCCATTGTGCAATTCCCCCCACCCCCTCTTATATCTATTTCAGGGGAGCAACACCTCCATTTTTAAGGCAATTTTATAAAGGCTTGCTGCAAGGAATTGTGTGAGATCTCCATGGGCTGGTAAGTCCACAAATTGCTGTCTTCCCCAGAACAGCTTCCATGGCTAGCGCAGGAGGAGAAGGCCTCTTCTGATGTGAGAGCTTCTCCTCTCTCCCTTCAATGGATTTCAGGACCTGTCCAAAAAAAAAAAATGGGTGGGAAGAGGAGTTATTTAGCTGGTCTGTTAGCATTACTGGGGAAATCAGCAATGGGGAACGTGTCCCCTGCCTCCAGATGTTGCTGTACTACAACTCTCGTTTTCCCCTGACCATTTGGCTACACTGGCTGAAGCTGATGGGCATTGGGAGGCTGGAGGAGGTTGCTCCAGACAATGTGGCCCAGGTTCACCCCACCCCAGAGAAGATATACCCCTTCCTTTGCTTTCTGAAATATTCAGCGACTGGGTAATCTGGGGATGGGTTGAGCCCTGAGGAATGGAAATGCCTGCAGCTCACATGGCTAACATTCAAAAACAGGGATCCCCAAAACCAACGGCGGCTTGTCCATGAGAGCAAATGGGGCCCCACCAACTGCAGTCTGCCCTCAACCAGCTGCCACCCTACTTACAACCAGTCCGGGGGGGTGTCTCAGTGTTTGTCAGGTCCCAGCCAGGGGGGGTCCTCATTGGAGGAAGACCAGGAGGCTCTGGTCTTGGACTCAGCCCTGGCTCAGCTTTCATCTGAGAGTGAGGAGCCAGGGACCTGTGGCAAGACCCATGATGGGCCATCTGGCCCTGGGGCAAGTTTGGCATTGAGGACGGGTCGCAAGCCCAAGGGAGAGGTGTTGCCTCAAACACCAGCTGGAGACCCATCCCACTTGGGGAGTGCCCAACCAGAGGCCTGGACTCCTTGGGACAAAAGGACTTATTGGAAGTAAAGGAGTGACTGCAGATGGTCAATGGGAGGTCAGCTGAGGTTTGGGGCATGGTTCCAGCAGCTCCAGCATAAAAGCCCCAGTGCTAGTCTGGAAGGGCTGCTGGAACAACATCTGTGCACCAGCCCTGTACCTGACCTAGTTGATGATTGCCTGTTGACTCCAGACCTGACCTCGGACGATGACTCTAGACCTGCCTTTTGCCTTGCCCTTGACATGTGTTGCCCACAGACTGCCTGGCTCCTTTCCTTGGACTGCTCTGACCTTGCATCTTGCCGGACCCCTTGGTTGTTGTGGACTCTCTTGGGACTCTGACTTTGGACCGGCCCTGGAACTGCCTTGGTGTTGCCCTCAACTGTATTAGTCCTGGGAATTCTCCTGCCTCCTGAGAAACCTGGTGGGAACAGGGCAGTGTTGTCCCTTGTAGAACTCAGCAGGGAGGAGGACTGGGACAAAGCTAGAACAAGTTGGCTCTGCCTGCTGTTGGCTCTGGCGCCACCTACTGTTCGGCTCCCTGCCTTCCGCCCTACTAGTCTCAATGGGCACCAGTCACCACGGCCCAAAGGCAAAACAAAAACAGTGAGCAGTGATCCATCAGGAGCCAGTATCAGAAAATATGGTAAACAGGAGCAGTCACAGCACATGTTGCATGTGACCGTATTTTAGCTTTCATATTTGAAAATTGACATAATGAAAACCAGACTAGAGCGTCCGTCCTATAACCAGGGATGGGGAACTGGTGCCTCCCCAGAGGCAGCTGGACTAACATTTGTTGGAAGTGGGGCAAGACCAACTCCTGAGTTCTTTTGTGTGTGTTCCAGAAGGAAGATAGAGTTTGGGTCCTCCAGCTGGCTAGGCTTGCCTACCTTTGCCTGTGCTCCTCTCTACCTGACTTCCTTCCAGTGTAAACTGATATGCTCAGGGAAGCTGATCTGCCCCTCCTTCCTTTGTCTTCTTCTACCGTCCAAGGAGAGAGGAGACATCTTTGTCTTTGCGCTCTCTCCTGAGCCATGAGGGCAATACTCAAGTCTGGGCATTGCGCCTCCAATTTAGTTAGTTAGAATTAGGTATGCCTTTCCTATCTACTATGTATTTCTATAAATAAAGTAGCTTTTCTTATTTTACAAAGTCTTAAGTCTCGGTGATCTCAATGCAGGGTAAAAGCCTGCCGCTTAGGCAAATACACACACTGGCACACACACAGCTCAGACCTCTGCATACATATTTCCATCCCAAAATTCCCATCATCCCTGGGTGGGGCTGATGGGAGTTTGAGCTGAACAACATCTGGAGGGCTTGAGGTTTCTCATCCCTGCTGTACACACTTACTTTTAATATTAAAAACCCTGCCTGCAACAAAATGTTGCAGGGTGGAATGCTTCAGTTCTTCTCCCCCCTGGCTTTCTTATGTTCTTCCCTCCCCCTTAGAGTCAGCCAGGATTCTGTGGCCCACTATGCTGGGCTGGTGGATGTTTTGCCTGCCACTGTTATCATTTACGTTTGATCGATTGCCATATGGAAAGCGTTTGCATGTCAAATTTTGTTCTGAGCATCATCTTGTGTATACTTCTAGGGAAAGTGATGAATATGAGTACTTGAGGCAACCTTGGAGATCCTAATAATTATCAGCCCCACAATGGGATGGTATTTGCATTCAAATAAAAGCCTGGATGTTAAATGCAAACCTCTGCATTGCTGCATCAGCTTGCATTTTAAAAAAATCTCATGAAAATTCAACTTTCTCTTAATATGCACATTTCTATGAGGCATTTTGCCTGATATACATATTTTTGCAAACAATTTTTCAAACACAATGCATTTTTATAAGTTGTTTTTCCTAATACGTGCATCTTTATTAGGGCAGTGCACCCTCCCCCGACACGACCCAGGCACACCTCACCTGGATCTGTCACCGAATCAATTTGTGTGTGGGGCTCAGTGCCTCAGCTCCTGGCAACCCTGGATCACTCCAGGCAGTTGAATCTGGTGCTCAGCCCTCATTTTAATGCAAACTTTTCCCCAATGTACACATTGCTTGGTTGAACTGCATCACAAAATTTGGAGAATTTTGAAGGCTGGCTGTGTTATTGATTCACATACTGTTTCGGAATGTGCAAAGTAGGACGGTTTGCATTAGAGTGCAAACCAAATCACACTTCTCTCCCATTCCTTTACCACAAAAGCCTTGTGCTGTACTTACGAGTACCTGCCCATTTTCTTCACAACCATAATGATTATTCCAGTGGTGACTCCAATGGCAACAATGATACCAATTATAATGCCAACCAGTGCAGCTGTTTCCAGGCCATCTGAGGAGGAAATTAAATAGCCAAGTTAACTCACCATGACCATCGTCACTGTTTACTGCTCATTTCCCATGGCAAACCCAACTCACAGGTGCTCACAATATCAAAAAGTTTACATAACATAGCATTGTACAGTTGGAAGGGGCCTTTGAGGCCATCAAGTCCAACCCCCTGCTCAGTGCAGGAATCCAAGTTAAAGCATACTTGACAAGTGGCTGTCCAGATGCCTCTTGAAGGCCTCCACTGTTGGAGAGCCCACCACCTCCCTCAGTGCTCAGTCATCATTGGACTGTTTTGTGGCTCCTACCCTTAGTTTTCTCTCTCTCCCCCCCCCCGGTTAAAACCTTCATTCAGTCTTAAGAAAATAAATTGCACTAACAGTTTTTGGAGTGTAATTTCTACCCCAATGAGATTTCCAATGTATGGTGGGCTGATATGTGACAGGTTGCCATACAGAGGAGAGCCAGGATCTCGATCGTCCCAGAGTGCAGGACTGAATAATGGGCTGAAGTTGCAGGATGCCAGATTTCAGCTGAACATCAGGAAAAACTTCCTAACTGTTAGAGCAGTATGACAATGGAACCCATGACCAAGGGAGGTGGTGGTCTCTCCAACCCGGGAGGCCTTCAAGAGGCAGCTGGAAAGCCACCTGTCAAGGATGCTTTCTTTCTTATAGTTTGCAGTTTTACAATTTGCATTCCATAGAATAAAACACAATTTAAGAAATAAAAGAAGCATTATTATTATTATTATTATTATTATTATTAAACTGCCCTTACTCCCAAAGGGAGCCGAGGGTGGCAAGCAAGAAGTGAAAAACGCTAACAATCTTTAAAAACAAAACTTCTTTTAAAAAAAAATACAGATCTTAAAAGCATTCCAATACAGATGCAAACTGGGATCAAAATCAGTTATTTAATGTGCACATGCCACAAACCACCTGAATGAAGGTACTGGACCGCTGGGGGTCCTCGGACCACAGTTTGGGAAGCCTTACCCTACAGACTTCTCTGTATTAGCTTTCTTACTGTTAAATTTGTATCCATTTATTCTCTCGTGTAGAGACTGTCCAGTTTGTCCTATGTAGTTATTTATTTTTTAAAATGTACATGCATGTATGTTTTCAGATCTTAAAGTAACTATCCTAAAAGTGAATTTCAAAGACAGGACACAGGAGACCGCTGAGATTTCACTATAATTACTGAACTGCTTCCACCTTATTCTAGGTTGGCCCTGCACCACACCACCCCCCATCTCCATATGTTAATGGTCCACAACTCCCATCATCTCCGGCCATTGGGACATGTTGGAGTCAAACAACATCTGGAGGGCTGCAGGTTCCATATCACTGCTTTAGACCACATCAAATGGAGTTGTCAGATTGGAGCTCTTTTGGGGCCTCCAATGCCCATCTGATTCTGATTCTACATGCCACAAGCTACCTTTAGGCATCTGTCATAGCCAATGGGCTTTCACTTGGGGTTAAAATAGGACACCTCTTTGGACATCAGAAGAGAAGACGATGAATCAGACTAGCATCCCGTTCTTACAGTGACCAGCCAGATGCCCTGAAGGGAAGCTCACAAGCAGGACCTGAGCACAACACAGCATTGTTGTTATTATGTATGTTCAAGTCAATTTCGACTTATGGCGACCCTATGAATCAGCGACCTCCAACAGCATGTGTTACAAACCACCCTGTTCAGATCTTGTAAGTTCAGGTCTGTGGCTTCCTTGATGGAGTCAAGCCATCTCTTGTTTGGCCTTCCTCTTTTTCTACGCCCTTCTGTTTTTCCCAGCATTACTGACTTTTCTAGTGAATCATGTCTTCTCATTATGTGTCCTTAGTACGATAACCTCAGTTTCATCATTTTAGCTTCTAGTGACAGTTCTGGTTTAATTTTTTCTAACACCCAATTATTTGTCTTTTTAGTGGTCCATGGTATCTGCAAAGCTCTCCTCCAACACCACATTTCAAATGAGTTTATTTTTCTCGTATCCGCTTTTTTCACTGTCCAGCTTTCACATTCATACATAGAGATTGGGAATGCCATAGTCTGAATGATCCTGACTTTAGTGTTCAGTCATACATCTTTGTATTTGAGGACCTTTTCTAGTTCTCTCATAGCTGCCCTCCGCAGTCCTAGCCTTCTTCTAATTTCTTGACTATTGTCTCCATTTTGGTTAATGACTGTGGTATTGATAATCCTTGACAAGTTCAATGTCCTCACTGTCAACTTTAAAGTTACATAAATCTTCTGCTGTCATTACTTTAGTGGTTGAGACCCTACATTTGAAAATCTTTATATATACATCTGCAAGGTTCCGCAGCACCCTATCAGCTTCTTCAAATGTATCCAAATGCATTTAACTCTTATCTGCGATATTCCATGGCATAACTAGATCCTCCTTGCCCCCAAATTGGGGCAAATACTACCCGGGTGGACTTTTCGTTGCAGAACTAAACAGAAGTAGACCTGTGACATACTTCTAGGATACTGTTTCCATATTTTTGACAAGTTATGATTTACAAGGCTGTATCCAAGATCCTCTGCCCACTAATGCAAAGGGTCATGATCTAGCAGATGGGTGAGTTGTAATGTTGCACAACAGAGGAATCCAACACAACAGCTGCACCAGCAGAAACTCATTGCCCGACTGATTGTGCAATGTATAGTGCAACAAACTTACCAGCAACCTGCGTATGCATTGTCTTGTGCAACAATGCCCTGCTGGTGCAAAACATTCTGCCAATGGTACAAGTATACAGCTGAGCAACTTTAAAAACCCACAATTTCCCCCCTCCCCATACAGTTTTCTTTCAAGAAGTGTTTAGGAGGCAGCTGCCTTTCACAGAGAGTCAGAGAGTCCACTGGCCTGCTTCTGCTATCCTTCCCTCTAGTTCTGATTTTCAAGATTGAGTGCTATTGCTTATTCAGCCAAAATGGCACCGTACACATACACCAGGAGACAGAAGCCAGATTCAGGGACTGACTACAGGTCTAGAGCTCGGTTCCTCAGAGGAAAACAGCTCAATGAGGACTGAGCATGCTCACTGTGCAGAATGTTAACTCTGTGTGTGCGTGTGAATGAGAAAACAACGGAAGGAAGGTACGGAATGGAGTATCCTAGAAAAGAGCATGGCTGGCTGGCTGGAACACTGAACAGGAGCATTCCACAGTGCAACATTTTGTTATCAATCCGCTTGTGGTCCCTAATGACCAAGCCCACTAGGCAATCATCCCACACCCTATCAGGATTCCATGAAATGTGATGCTTTCTTCCCGAGAAGCAACAACCACAATAGCAGCACACGCTTCCCCCCCCCAAACTCGGTCTCTTCCCCCATGACAACAACCCCAGCTGGGCAGCAGCTGCTTCGGCTATTTAATAACCAGTCTAGAAAAACAGCTAGGACCTCCAGCAGAGGGAATGACTTCAAAGGGTTGCTAGAGACATCCGTTTCTGTTGTATATCCAAGTGCCTTTGCTCTTCTTTCGGAAAAGGGAGCACAGGCAGAAAAGAGAAATGGGAAGAAATCAAAAGTTACAGCATGATCAGAGTTGTAGGGCACAACCCAAGCCCCCTTTGTGCCAGGCTGTGGAGCAGGGGTTGGATCCTGGGCAGGGATTCCTATGCCCATCCCTGCTGGCCTCGGCCTGCTGCATGACACCAGGGTCACAGAGCTCCCCCTTTCGCCCATTGAACAGGCCGGCGGGCAAAAATGCCACAGGCAGGATCCCCATAAGTGACAGCCATGAGAAGCTCCAAAACGAGGCATTCAAGGGTCGGGGAGAAGGAGGGGATGAGACAGCCCGGGATTGTTTGATCCCGAGCCAGCTGTACCGCCATCACATGACAACATTGGTCCAGATCCAAGCCTAGTCTCTGCACCAGCTGCCGGCTGACACAGCGATCTGCCCGCCCGTCCCCTTCAGTCCCAGCCAGCACGCACAACAGGGCTGTGGATGCATTGCTGACCCCGCTGCTCTGTTGAGCCCCACTGAGAGAAACAGCCGGGGTTAGCATTGTACCCTCAGCCAAGATCTTTGCATTGTCTGGCTTGGCAAGAAGAGTCTTGGGGGTACATAATATTGGCCTCAAATGCAAAGCAAGGATTCTTTGGATTCTTCTCCAGCTTGGATTTTAATCTGAGGCTTTCCCCTCTCCCACTCACCCTGGGGGCGGGCTCAGGAGCTGATTCATACTTGGGTAATAGTTTGGCTTGCATCCAAGTCAACGTTGATTTCAGCCCCAAGGAGCACATTGATTTCTGCTTTTGCTGGTAACTTTTTAGCAAAACACGTCTTTCACTTTTAGTGTTTTTCGTTGTTTTATAAGAGAGCTGACAGAGCAACCCACAGTAACAAAAAGCAAAACAGCCAGGTCAGAAACACCTTATTTAGAACTAAGTGCCCAGGAGATTATTGGTTGTTTCCTGATTGATGGTATGAGCTTATCAAGGTCGGGTCATTCCTGAAGAATGAGAGAGGAATGTGCTGGGCAGAACTGTGTGAAACAGCCTCCCCATCGCCACGCTCAGAGTTAAGAACATGCAGTTCTGCATCAACTTGATAAAAAATAAATAGATCCAGACCTCAAAAAGAAAACACAAGAGTGTCTCCAGGTTGTGTACAAAACCCACCCACAAGGGTGACTTTGAGGATGACAGCACAACCACAGCTGTTAGCTTCTCTTTGGCTGACTTTCAAACAAGGTATCATCATGCGCTGCGCAGCAGTTTGAGGTCGGGCCTTGCGATGGAATGTGAAACCAGGGCATGCTGTCTAATTTGGAAATGTGATGCGAGCATTTCACACTACATTTGTTGTTAGTGCTTGTAGCAGAGGCGGGTAGGGTGAGGTGAAGCCTTCAGAGCTCAAGTAGGCCGGTGAGAGCTGTCGTCAGATTGCCCGACGCCTTTTATTAGCCTTCAAAGCAACTACTTGAGTGGCTTGGATCAGGGGCATGGTGCTAGGGCAGGGCAGTGCAAAACCTTTGCCTCCAACACTGTTTCCTTGTCTGAAATATTTTTAGGACACAATCCAGTTTGCATTTACACTGGACTGAGGGGAGTTGGAGAGCCAGTGTGGTGTAATGGTTAGTGTTGGACAATGACCTGGGAGACCAGGGTTCAAATCCCCACACAGCCATGAAGCTCACTGGGTGACCTTGGGCCAGTCACTGCCTCTCAGCCTCGGAGGGAGGCAATGGTAAACGCCCTCTGAATACCGCTTACCATGAAAACCCTATTCAAAGGGTCACCATAAATCGAAATCGACTTGAAGGCAGTCCATTTCCATTTTCGAGGGGAGTTGGATGCAATGGATCTCCAGTTGAGCTAGCTGGGTCCCAGCTCAGCTTGGCTGGACTGGCATAAGTACCTCAGTCCAGAGCTTGAAAAAGTTACTTTTTTGAACTACAACTCCCATCAGCCTAATCCAGTGGCCATGCTGGCTGGGGCTGATGGGAGTTGTAGTTCAAAAAAAGTAACTTTTCCAAGCTCTGCCTCGGCCTGGCTCAGCTGGGGATCAGCCAGCTCAGCTGACACAGGTATAAGTGAAGCCAGAGTCAGCTGTCATAAGTCCTGAAAAAAGGGTGTTCTGGGGACATGCCAGGGGAGGGGCCGAGGTGAGGAGACTTAAGCCACATCCAACTTGTGTTCAGAGCAGTCCTGCAGGTTACACCGGGAAAAGGTTGGTCTAAGAAAATTAACACGATAAAAGTCAACAGAGAGGGTTTACTCCCCGGTAGGGGTGTTTGGGAGAGTAGGCTTATACTTTCTGGTCCCTGCACACAGCTCCTGGATAAGCTGGCATTCAGCCAGCCCGGAAGCTCCTGAACATCAATTGGCTACGGCGGAACTTTACGCCGGCTTCTCTTGCTCCAGCACCAGTTATGCCGGTTTCCTCTGAGTTGGATTCCTCTGCTACTGCTACCCTCGAAAGCTGGTATTAGCTTCAACGGATGGTTGTGGCACAGACAGGTACAACATACACTAAGCTACAGTGTGTGTGTGTGTGTGTGTGTGTGTTAGGGATGGGCGAGAATTTTGATTCAGTTCGCATTTGAAGCAGAATCTATCAAATCCGTGCTTTCCAAAACAATATGAGAAGTGAGACACAGCCATCCTTCGGAATTTGCACTCATTCGAGTTTTGCAATGCGGTTTGCCAACCAAACTATGTTTTCAAAAAGGCATCTCTTGGGGAAAGTGTACATAAAAGTGGACATACAAGTGAAAACAGCATACAGAAATTCATCATATGGTGAGAATTTGCTTGAGAAATTGTGTATGTTCATCCAAAACTGCCTACGAAAATGTGTTTATTAGGAGAAATTTGCACTAAAATGCTGGTGAATTTTCATGAGGTTTTTTTCTTTTTTTAAAAAAATCATACATTGCTGCTGAAATGCGGGGAACTGAATTTAAGGTTGGAAAAATGAGAAACGGAAAGAACCGAACTTAACAGTTCTTTCCATCCTTAATATACGTTAAGGAGAACATAAGTTTGAGTGGTTGATGTGCATAGCTACCAGACTTTGTGTACATTCACCAAGACTCATGGAGAACGTGCATATTAACCTTCACTGATGAGGGAATTGTGCACATTCCCTAGTCAATATACATAATCGCCAGCAGGCCTTGGGAAATGTCCATATATTAACTAATAGGCAAACAAACTTAGTAGTTTAAGAATGTACCTATAGCCTACAGATATTTCTATCAAACTTTAAAAAGCTGGGAAATTGGGCACCTGTAGTTTTTTTTTTTTTTTAATAATTTTTATTCAAATTTTTCAAAAGACAAACAAAACAAAGTCAAAAAAACATAACAATACATCAACAAAAAATGAAAATAAAATAGTTGACTTCCGATTTGTCGCAGATCAGCTATAAGTATATAATATACATCAAACCTGTCCCTTAATGTATACATACAGAGTCCCTTTTCTCCTTAGGCTGTCTTAATTAATTGTCAAATCCCAGTATCATCATTTTATTTTGATCTTTCAACAAAAAGTCTAAGAGAGGCTTCCATTCCTTAAGAAATGTATCTGTCGATTTTTCTCTAAGTAAACATGTCAATTTGTCCATTTCTACTAAATCCATTAATTTCAATAGCCATTCTTCCATTGTTGGTATTGATTCCATTTTCCACTTTTGTGCATATAATAATCTTGCTGCCGTAATCATATATAATATTATTCTTCCATATTTCTTTTCTATTTGTTTATCCATAAAACCCAATAAAAAAAATTCTGGTTTTGACTGAATATTTATCTTTAGAATTTTTTGCATCTTCCTACCTATCTGTGCCCAAAATTATTTTGCCTTTTTACATAACCACCACATATGATAAAATGATCCTTCTTGTTGTTTACATTTCCAACAAACATTAGAAACATTACTATACATTTTTGACAACTTTTCTGGAGTCATGTACCAACGGTACATCATTTTATAAAAAATTTCTTTAAGATTATAGCATAGTGTAAATTTCAAACCTTTTTTCCACATATTTTCCCATTGATCCATTTGTATGTTATGACCAAAATTTTTTGCCCACTTTACCATACACTCTTTTACTTGTTCTTCCTCCATATCCATTTTCAATAAGAGTTTATACATTTTCGCAATTATATTTTCATCATTTGTACACAATCCTATTTCAAAATCAGATTTACTTATTTCAAACCCATACATTTTCTTGTCCATTTTATATCTTTCTAACAATTGTAAATAGGCAAACCATTGAAAACTATATCCTTCCTTTGTCAGTTGTTCTCTCTCTTTCATTGTATATTCTCCATGTACATTTTCTAATAGTTCTTGATAAGTTAACCATTTCTCTTTTCCAGTCATTTCTCTTCTATAAAACGCTTCTTGACTTGAGACACATAATGGTATTTTCGAATAAAACCTTGGTTTGTATCTATTCCATATTTTCAACAGAGGACATCTTATAAAATGATTGTTAAAGTCTACATTTACTTTTACTTTGTCATACCATAGATATCCATGCCATCCCCACTTCAAATTATGGCGGAAATTGGGCACCTGTAGTGAATGCACCAGGGGAACAGGAGACCTGACCTCCTCTCGGAGATACTGCACTGCCCTATGAATTGGTAAAAATTGAAATACAATTTGGGTTGGTCTTTCACAGTCCAATCCACTTCCTGTAGAAGAATTTGGTAACATGTGCCTCTGAGCATATGGTGAGTGGGGGCAACACCTGCCATCTCCAAAGATGGAGAATTACATTTTTGTATGTTTGTTGGTGTTCTTCTTACGTTGCTTCTTTTACTACTGTTTCTACAGAGAATCTAACCTAGAACATTTTATTTCCCTCATTATTCATCTTAGAAACCTGTGTCAAATTTATTTTTATTACTTTCAAAGCCTTTTTATCGGTCAATTTCATATGATGGTAAAGACAGCCTTTTGTGTTTCAAATTGGAGGTTATTTCTATTTTGGGTGCATTAGCAGTTGCCTCTGAAACTGCAGTTAAAATCAAATATGTTGCTACTTCAGCAATGAGCAATTAATGAGCAATTAATGCTGATTGTCATATTTATTTGTTTATTTGATTTATATCCTGCTCTTTCTCCCAGTAGGAGCCTTAACCTCCCCACAAACAAACAAATGCTCAGTATAATCTAACCTCTGTATAAGCTTTGTGCAAGCAAATCGGAATAAATGCTCAATAAATTGGTCATCTGGAGAAACCTCAGTTTTCTCCAGTAAAGAAAAAATTGAGTTTCAAACGTCTGTTTCAATAGCCCTGGGTCTTAGTTCTAGTATAGCCCACAAGGCATGCATGACTGACCGTGGTGGGTTCGTATAGTTTGCTGTGGCAGTCATTAATTTGTGAGTTTTGCTGCATCACCAGTGATTTCTCTGGAAGAGCCACAATCTGGCTGTCTTCCAATGAACATGAAAATAATGTTTCTTTCATCAGGAAACAGGACACGATGCCGACTTGCATTGCATGAGAGGGCTGAGCCTTATTACCATGCCTATAGGTTCACATCAGGGTTAAGGTAATTTAAGAAAGCCACCTAATCACTCAGGGCTGTTGTCTAGATTAAATTCAGACACGCACCCTATTTAAACAAGATAGATGCCTTTGACCTTAATCGCCAGTATTGGACTGAAACCAGGGATGGGTCAAGGAGATGACAGAACACTTCTGGGCTGGCTAGCTAATTTGGGATGTCACCCAATATGTAGCTATGTAACCATTAATTTGCAGTTGGCTTGTAATCGAAATCTCAGCTTGAAGAGTGCTCTTCCAAACGTTGATGAGTTTGGCATGCTATGTGTTGGGGAAACTGGGAGGTATGTATTTATCTTTAAACTTTATTTAGAGTGCTTTTATGCTGCTTTCTAATTTTTTAAAAAACAAAATAAGGATATATAGCAAGAATGGAAAACCCAATCTAGCCCCCCCCTCACACACACTCTAGCCATGCTGGCTGTAGTTTAAGGGAAGTGGAGTCCAACAATATCTGAAGGGCACAAGATCCACCCACCCATCCACCCATCCACCCATCCATCCATCCATCCATCCATCCATCCATCCATCCATCCATCCATCCATCCATCCATCCATCCATCCATCCATCCATCCATCCATCCATCCATCCATCCATCCATCCATCCATCCACCCATCCACCCACCCACCCACCCATCCACCCATCCATCCATCCATCCATCCACCCATCCATCCATCCATCCATCCATCCATCCATCCATCCATCCATCCATCCATCCATCCATCCATCCATCCATCCATCCATCCATCCATCCATCCATCCATCCACCCACCCACCCACCCATCCATCCATCCATCCATCCATCCATCCATCCATCCATCCATCCATCCAGAGTAGGACTTGGTTGGCTATGACCCATAAAATCAACATCTCTGTGATTTGGGTGATGATTTTGCTATCTATCAATGGTATGCTTTGCTGCTGACAGTTTTGCTGGTGTTTTATTGGGTTTATTATTGCATGGCTTTTAATATAACGTATTTCTCCTTGTTATGATTTTATGTTATGCTATGATTTGTGGTCTTAATATTGTGTAAGTTGGGGATTACTTAAGTGGCAACCGAGTCTACAATGATATGTTTCCATGGGAAAAAAACCCCATTTCATAAGTTCATTAGCAAGTAAGGAATGGATGTCAATCGCAAATACAATATTATGCAAGCTTGGCAGCTACAACAGTTTTAATTTAGCTTATTCAATGCAAGTCAAATAAACATGCCAAACTAAACCACTTTCTAGGACATCAGAAATTATTCCAGTGCAAATGACCCTAAGTTGCATAGGAACAATTTACAGAAACACACACACACATCATACCATCAGACGGTTCTGTAAAACCTGGGTCAGTTGAGTTCTCACCATTGTCGCTGGTTGAGAGAACACTGTCTGTGGTCATCAAAGGCAACTGCCGATGTTGTTTGTTAGGTTTAGGGATGTACATGCAAAAAAAAAAAGACAGAGGATAGCAAATATAAGCATAATTCATTTTAAGCATCTCTGGACTATGACCTGGAAGACCAGGGTTTGAATCCCCACACAGCCATGAAGCTCACTGGGTGACCTTGGGCCAGTCACTGCCTCTCAGCCTCAGAGGAAGGCAATGGTAAACCACCTCTGAATACCACTTACCATGAAAACCCTCTTCATAGGGTCGCCATAAGTCAGGATCAACTTGAAGGCAATCCGTATCAGAAAATATGTCTAATGTGTAGATAATTTACTGCTACCTTGAGAACCCACACACACGTACACATACACACAAGGGATGGGCAAAATTTTTGATTCATAGAATCATAGAGTTGGAAGGGGCCTTGTAGGCCATCGAGTCCAACCCCCTGCTCACAGCAGGAAATCCACAGCTAGAGCATCTCCCGCAGATAGCTGTCCAGCCTCTGCTTGAAGACATCCAGCGAAGGGGATCCCACCACCTCCCTAGGCAGTTGGTTCCATTGCCGAACTGCCCTTACTGTCAAGAAGTTCCTTCTAATGTCCAATCTGAATCTACGCTCCTGCAACTTAAAACCATTAGACCTAGTCCTACCCTCTGGGGCAGCAGAGAACAAATCTGTACCCTCCTCTATGTGACAGCCCTTCAGGTACTTAAAGAGTGCAATCATGTCGCCCCTCAGCCTTCTCTTCACCAGACTGAACATGCCAAGTTCCTTCAACCTTTCCTCATAAGACTTGTTCTCCATACCGGCTATCATCCTCGTCACCCTCTTCTGAACCCACTCTAACTTGTCTATATCTTTCTTAAAATGAGGCGCCCAGAACTGAACGCAGTATTCCAGATGAGGCCTGACTAATGCAGAATATAGTGGGACTATTACTTCCCTCAACCTGGAAACTATAGCTCTGTTTATGCATCCCAAAAACGTGTTTGCCTTTTTTGCCGCAGCATCACACTGCTGGGTCATGTTCAACTTGCAATCCACTACAATTCCAAGGTCCTTCTCACACGCACTACTGCTAAGCCGGGTATTTCCCATCCTGTGTATTTTGTTTTTCACATTTTAAGCCAAATCTATCACATCCGCACTTTCTAAAACAATATGAGAACTGAAACACAATCAGCCTTCGAAATCACCATTTATTCAAATTTTGCAATGCAGTTGGCCACCCAAACAGTGTTTATGCAATATACCTATATTAGGGGGAAGTGCACATATAAATGAATATATGAGTGAAAACTACATGCAAAAATGCTTTATAGGATGAGAAATGGCTTGCAAAAATGTGTACATTAGTCAAAACTACCTACAAAAATGTGTTTATGAGGAGAAATTAACACTAAATGCAGGAGAATTGTCATGAGGATTTTCCAAAATTGCAAATTGCTGCAGAAATGTGGAGAACTGAATTTAAGATTGGGAAAATGAGAGACTGAGAGGACCGAAATTGACAGGGCTTTCCATCCCTAATACATGCAACGTATTCAGATGGGACTTACTCCCAGGTATGTGTGCATCGGATTGCAGCCTAACAGCGGACAGAACATTTAATGCAGTGGTGGGCTATATTTTTCAGCCCGAGGGCCACATTCTCTTCTGCGCAACCATCTGAGGGCCACCGTGGCAGTGGTGGCCAAAGCCAGAGGCAAACGTAGTTAGAGCAGTTCATGCCTCCTCTCTATCCAGGAAGGCAAGGGTCATTAATAGAGTTCAAGGACACATTGCAGCGAGGCAAAAACACTCCGGGTGCAAAGCAGAGCCAGCAAAGAGTATGGCCTGGAGAGTGAGGGCCAGATAAAGAACACAAGAAAAGCCCTGTTGGATCCAGCCAGTGGCCCATCTAGGCCACATTCCCACTGTACATTTATTCCACTATTATTCCACTTTAAACAGTCGTGGTTTCTGTGATGTTCCTGCTTATATTGTAAATATGGTAAGTGCTGGTTATATAGAAGACATATGGTAAGTGGAGTGAAAGAGGAGGGGGGAGTACATGAGCAGTAGAATGCTGGATGATTGGCTGAGCGTTTGAATGGCTGGGAGTATAAATGGAAGAATGACAGTTGAATCTGGGAGGTGGTGTTTAGAAGGTGTTTGGAAGAGGTGAATTGAGGAGGTGGATGATGGTCGGTGTTGTTGTTGAGAGTGAGTCGGAGTTCTGAGGCAATTAGTAAGAAGTCAAGTACCTAACAGAATATAGATGAAACCATACGCTTGTGAAACATTCTAAAAGTAATCTTGTTATTTCTAATTCTTAATAAATATATTACTTGGTTAAACACAAGCCTGATTCCTTCAGCTGGGGAACACATACCAGGGAGAATAGCAAAGTAACCAAGGCTGAACAGTTGTATCGAATGGTGGCAGTGGCGGATCGGAGGAAAGAGTATCCAGTCCCACAGAGAAACCCAGGGCTGTATGCTTCAGAGTCAAGGGGCTGCAGGGGGGTTTGGGAATTACCTATACCCATAGACACAAGGTATCGAGATAGTCTGGCAGGGACTAAGGCACAGTCTAAAGGTTATAAGAGATACAAAGTGTGGGGTAGTAAGGCCTAGCAGGGGGATTTGGTGAAATCTGTGCTAGAGCTGTAAAGCGTAAGAAGAAAACCTGACGTTCCTGTCTGCTGGTAGCCACAAGTGAGAGCTTCACAGGTGGTGCTGGGGAAGGACATCACAGTTTCCCCCAAAGAATCCTGGGAAGTGTAGTTTGTGAAGGGTGCTGAGAGTTGCTAGGAGACCCCTATTCTCCTCACACAACTACAATTCCCCAAGTAGTTTAACAGTCAGTCCTTTTCCCCAAAGAACTCTGGGAATTGCCGGCCTGTAAGGGGACTTTGGCTTTCCTAACAACTGTCAGTATCCTTCACAAACTACACTTCCCAGAATTCTTTGAGGGAAACCATGACTGTTTAAAATGGAATGATAGTGGAATAAATGAACAGAGTGAATGTGGCCCCTAGTGTAGTGTCCTGTTCTCACAGCGACCAACCAGATGTCCCTAATAGGAAACCGCAAGCAGGACCTGAGTGCAAGAGCACTCTCCCCTCCTGCACTTTCCAGTAGCTGGTATTCAGAAGCATGCTACCTCTGACATTAGAGGCCTAGAGGCCTTTGGGCCCTGAGCACGAGTTCCCCGCCCCTAATTGAAAGAAAGCCCTTCCCCCCTACCAGCATGGGGCCTTTATACTTATGATCATAACTATAAATGGATGTAGACATGCAACTGCAATGACTTTGATCGGGGCGGGGAACCTTTGGCCCTCCCGATGTTGCTAAACTACAACTCCCATCAACCCAACAAGCATGGCCAGAGATGACGGGAGCTGTAGTTCCCTGGCACACCTGCCTTAAAGACTAAGAAATATCCTGTTGCACAAGGTAGAGGCCATGGACCTTTGTAAGCTTGAGTACCTCATTCCACCCTGGATGACTTTCTGGGGAGTGTATGCCAGTGGGGTGGGGGGCAGAGGCGGAACTTGGTGGAGATTCCCACTAGAGCTGTGCACTGGATCTGGCCTTATCCTGGCTCCTGAACCAGACTGGGCCAATTCAGGTCGACCTGGGATTCTGCTGGATTGGGCTGAGGCAGTCCTGGGTCACCCCAGGCTCATCAGAAGGAGGTGACAAGGAGGCAGCCTGTGCGTGTCTCCCCTCCCCTCCAACCACATGTTTCATTAGGCACATCTTCTCTCCCCCACTCCTGACGTCAAGGCTCTTCAAATCGGTTTGGGGCCATGATCTGAGCCAGATCAGCCCCAGAGCATCCCAAGTCAGATTGGGGCTGTTCCAAAGTGCCAAACTGGGCCCCGAATCGGATCAGAGGAGCCGTGCACAACCCCAGTTTCTACACACTCATACTCCGTCCTTCATCCAGCAGGCAAGTGTGAGGCATTTATCACAGTTTAAGGAGGCATTCTAGCCAGACAAATGCATTCAAGGAGGGCGTGGCCTATGGATTATATGAAGGTCCCTACAGAGAGGCTGGAGGGCTTCATTTAGCCCCCATCCCTGAGATTCCTCATCTCTGGCAAAAACTGTCATCAGTCAAACCCCACCTTGTCTGAATTCCACAAAGGATTTTTGCTTCAATAAAAATGCAGGCGTTTGTGATGTGACTGGACTCTTCTGTTGAAATAAACCTTGATTCTTTTTGTTCTGTGCTTCTTGGACTGCCGTAATAAATGGAGGCCCATCAAGTTGGATAGACAGGCCCAGATCGTATCCCTTGAGAAATGGAACAGATCGATCCATCTAGAAAAATACTCACCAGAGAGGGTAGTTCTGTAAATTCGGAAACATCGCTGTCTCTGCTGTCCACTGTTGCTGTTTCATCCTCCAGTAAGACAGTACTTGCTAAATGAAACACAGGACAAGCACTTGGGGTTACTGGCTGCCTATCGCAAGTGAACTACAATCAACTTTTACTTTATTTAGTTTTAAATTTTATTATACCATCCTTCTTCAAAAGGCCACAGGGTGGTCTACAATATACGTAGAACGTAACAAACAATATAGGCCAAGCATTACATAATATCCACAAAATAAGAAAAAAATTAAAACAGTTGCATCAATGCAATTCATGACAATAAGCAATACGTAATAGTCCATAATACATAATAGCCCATAATGAATACAGACTAAGCAGTGATGTCAAATTGCACACAGTACCATCCCTGCAATAAACTCAAGCCCTGTAAAATACATTGTCTCATAACATAATGTTATGACCTACTTAACCACAGGTGCAACTATAGCTCACAATATGTATCTAACAACAGCAGCTTCCTGAAGAATAAAGGAGGGGAAATCATTATCAGTGTTGCTAAAGGAGAGAAGACGCATGCAAGTGCATATGATTATCTCTGTACAAAACTAGCGCTTACCCCACCCCACCCCCACCCCAGAAAATGACAGACCCTCCCAGGCCTCACCTAGGAGCTTTCCTTTCCCCTCCCAGAAAGTGTGATTCTGTTAGATTTGGCTTTAAATACGAGTTTCTTCCCTATCCCTGGTACGAAGATGGTGGACTAGATGGGCCTCTGGCCTAATCCAGCAGGGCTCTTATGTTTATATGGGAGTGCTGTTTTTGAGGGCAGCTAAACTAGAAAAGGTCCTCAAATGCAAAGATGTATCACTGAACAGTAAAGTCAGGATCATTCAGACCCTGGTATTCCCGATCTCTATGTACGGATGTGACAATTCGACAGTGAAAAAAGCAGATAAGAGTAAGATCAACTCCTTTGAAATGTGGTGTTGGAGGAGAGCTTTGAGCATACCACGGACTGCGAAAAGGACAAATAATTGCATGTTAGAACAGATTAAACCAGAACTATCACTAGAAGCTAAAATGATGAAACTGAAGTTGTCATATTTTGGACACATAATGAAAATACATGATTCACTAGAAAAGACAATAATGCGGGGAAAAACAGAAGGGTGTAAAAAAAAAAAGAGGAAGGCCAAGCAAGAGATGGATTGGTTCCATAAAGGAAGCCACAGACCTGAACTTACAAGATCTGACAGGGTGGTTTACAACAGATGCTGTTGGAGGCTGCTGATTCATAGGGTGGCCATAAGTCGAAATCGACTTGAAGGCACATAATAACAACAACAACTCTCTTGAGCGCAATGCCGTTTCACCCATGGCTCCATACCACTTGGGCCTTAGACCAGCGGCATGACTCTCTTCTCTCTCATCTCCCCTTTAAGTAGGAGAACTTCTAACAGTCTGGGAATTCTATTTGTGGCTGTATATTTTTTGACATCTAAAAAGCTTTGCATCATTTCCTTAAGGTTTTTTTTTTTACTGTATTTCTGCACCAAAGGTTAACAAACAGAAGTGTTCTGTTGGGCACCTTTCCTCTCCTGATGTAATGCACAGAGTGATGAGTGATGCATGGATGGTGCTTCATGATGAACTCTTTAAGCCAGGAAATCATTCGTCGCTCACCATCTACGATGCACAGCGCAACGGACAATTTCACTGCATTATTTAAAGGGAAGACATGGCTAAAGTGGTGGGTGGTTTAAATATTAAACAGCCAAGCTTTAAATGCTAAATGTTTTGTTTTATGGTTTGACAAAACCTCACTAATTTAAATCATGTGAACCCAACATTCCTAAGGTCCTCAAGGTTCTCAAGGTACATCACAATGAATGGGATGGAACAGACAATTCTCTGCTTTCTCAGAGGACTGATTCATTTTGCTAAATCCCTCAACCTGCTATATTCAAAACAAGTTCAACAATTCCAGCAAAATAAATCATTTTTGTATGATATTTTCACTGATCTATGTGTTTTATGCACATTTTAGACTAGTAGATGCATTTCTGTACACATTACTTGTGGGGAAGTGCAAATTTCAAAGGATAGTTGTGTTTTGCATTGTTTTGAGAAGTGTAAATTAACAATGGTCTCTTTTAAATACAAACAGAATTGAATTTCTCTCCCCCATTCCTTTTTGGGATCAGGACATCTCATCCTTTATGTACCCTGTGGAGGTTCATTCCATACAATCTGATCTGATTCAGGGGCCAATCTAGCACCTTGGAGGGGCCCCAATCTGACCCAGGATGATCTGGGGCCAATCCAACCTGGATTCGAGCACCAGAACCAATTTGGAGCCTTGCACAGTCATGCAGTTGGGAGGGGAGGGAAGGAAAGGAAATGTATGCAGGATGCCTGTGTGCATTCTTCTCATCCCCTCACCTGCAGACTGATCCCCCTTTCGACCGCTCTGGACCGCTCTGGGTGGATTTGATCCATGCCGGGTGATCCAGGGCTACCTCAACCTGATCCTGCCAAATCCTGGGTCCGCCCGACTCCGTTTGGGATCCTAGGAACTGGGCCTTTAATGTGACAGCACCTACCCATTGGAGCTTCCTCCCACTGCACATCAAACAGGGGCCGTCTCTCTCTTTCAGTGCCTGCTGAAGACCTTCCACCTCCAGCAAGCCTTTTAAGATCCCCCTACCCCAACTTGATCTGTATTGGACACGACATTATTTTTATATACTTTTTTTTTACTACAGATGTTTTTCTTGCTAATTGCCTTGGGATATTTCACTGGAAGGGATCCATAATCTTTTTTTTTTTTGCATTTGAATACATGCATTGTAGATAAAGGAACCTTGGAAGAGACCTTTTACTGAATCCACCTTGCGCAGTATCGTTTATACTGACCGGCTGTGGCTCTCCACTGTTTCAGACAAGGGACATTCCCACCCTACCTTGAGATGCCGAGCGTCTGAACATGAGACCTTCTGCAGGCAAAGTGCATGCTTTGCCATTGAGCTATGGTCCTTACCCATGTATCTAAACACATTTAAATATGCATCAAGATTTGATTGTGTATTTCAATATTAAAAATGCACATTTCTAAATTTATTCACAATAAATACATATTTTTTTGGAGCAAAGAACTGCATCAGGACATTTGGGAAGTTTAAAAACTTTGGATAATAGTGTAGTCTGGCTCATGTTTGTTCAGAAGCAGTGCTTTTTTTGGTAAAAGAAAATGAGGCGCTGGCACTCACTCACTGACAAAAGTGCCACGGGCAGTCAAAAAAGAGATGCCAGCGCTTCTTACTGGTGAGTACCACCACACACTCACACAAAAAGCCCTGCTCAGAAGCAAACCTCGCTTTGTGCAATGGGACTTGGTAAGGATCGCTGGCTTTTATTCCAGCCTGCACCGTCGTTGGGGATCTGTTAGCAAGATCCGTTTAGAGCAGAATTCAACACAGGCAAATTCCACAGGCAAGTGTACAAAAATATAAATAACAATACAAAAGATGTTAAGATGCAGACTGCTTGTGTCATTCATTCTGGGCTTCTCTTCGCAGTAAAGGAAAAAGCACACTCAACATGTGTTTCTAAATCCAAAGGGGCTTTAAATAAGAGGTTTGAATATTACGTTCTCTCTCTTTTTAAACCTTTTGCAAAAGTTTAAGGCAAAAAAAAAAAAATCTGACGATGTAAATCCCAGATTTCCTCTGCAGTAGTACTACATCAAATATTTAATAAAAGTCTTGCCTTGAGCACTGAGCATCAAATATTTAACGGGGGGGGGGATCCGCCACTGAACAGGAAGTCTAGATACTAAAGGGGGGAAATGCATTAAACCCTTGTCCCCGTGGCAAACAAAAGCTGGTGGTGCTTATTTTATTTTGCGGCGGAGAGGGAAGACATGGACATATAGGAAGTTGGACATTTCAGTGGGTCTGATTAGGACAAGTGCTGGGTACAACCCCTGAAGAGCTGCTGCCAGTCAGAGCAGACAATACTGAGCAATGGTCTGCTTAGTATAAGACAGCTTCCTCTGTGTTGTTGTTATTGCTGCTGCTGCTGTTAGGATTTCGGATTTCAGACTTAACTGGTGAATGAAAAACCACTTGGAAATTTCCAAAACTATGGAGCACTTCCAAAATCAGTTGGAAGAATCTGAAACTGAAAAATTTGGCACGGGAGTAGGGGGAGGAAGGGGTGCGGTTTGAGGACACACCCTGATTTCTGGAACATGAGGGTTGTTTTCAATGTTAGTCCTTCCACAGAGTAGACCCATTGCAATGAATGGACATGACAAACTTAGTCTGCTCTGAGCAAAACTTAATTAGATTGTGATGTAGTATCCAATGCTAGTCCTACTCAGAGTAGACCCTTAGCTTTTAAATTCCCAGGGCTTGTTACTTCCATGGTGTCCAAATAGGCTGAGATGACATTAGGTTGCATCCAATGCTACTCCTACTCAGAGCAGACTCACTGAAATTAATAGGCCTAAATTAGTCATGCCCATTTATTTCAATGGGTCTACTTTGAGCAGGAGTAGCACTGGATGCAACCCATGATCAGCATTCTTCTCATGTGGGCTTTGTGATGACTTCACTCTCCAATTTCTCTTGTTTTTTCGGTCGGATGCTGGTGCAGATGTGAATGACTCACTGCATTTTGCAATGCCAAAACTCTGACACAGTGCTATCCGGTTGCATGTCTACAAATGCTCTGATGTCTCATATAGGAATGGACAGACCGGCTTATTTATGTTCTGTATGACATCTGCCTGCGCTCAGTCTAGGGATGGAAAGATCTGTCCATTTCGGTTCTCTCAGTTTCTCATTGTTCCAATGTTAAATTCAGTTCTCTACATTTCTGCAGAGATCAGCAAACCTTTTTTTTTTTAAAAAAAAACCTCATAAAATTCTCCACCATTTTAGTGAAATTTTCTCCAAATAAACACATTTTTGTAGGCAGTTTTCACAAAGGTACACATTTTTGAAAGCCATTTCTCATCATTTCATGCCTGTTATTTTCACTCATGTATTCATTTTTATGCACACTGTCGCCTAATATGTGCATTTTTATAAATATATTGTTTAGCTGGCGAACTGCATCCCAAAATTCTAACAAATGTGAATTTCGAAGGATGGCTGTGTTTCCGTTCTCATGTTGTTTTGGAAACTGTGAATTTGACAAATTCTGCTTGAAATGCGCTGAATCGAAATTCTCACCCATCCCTAGCTCAGTCACATATCCATTCCATTCCCTCCTCACACCCCCTATTTTTTCCAGATTAAGGCAGAGGTGTATTCGTGCAGGGTCTTGGGGGGGTCTTACTCCTCCTACTTTTTTGGGAGCAGGGTCCCTATGTCTCCAGCATCCTACAACCCAATCAACATGAAAAGGGAGTGTGTTAGTCACTGGGAAGAGTCTTCCAACATGTTTCCTTGTCCTATTTTGCCAATTGGAGCCAATCAGAGTGAAAGGAGGTGAGTCAGCCACTGAGAAGGCTCTTCTAAGTAGCTAACAGTCCCCCCTTTCATGCTGATGGGCTCCTAGAGATGTCTGTTGTGGGGGAAGGCATTAGCAAGGATTTCTTTCTGAATCTAGGAGCAAAAAAGGTTGTGTGTGTCTGAGACTATCATAAAGGGACCCTGCACTTCTGAATTTGCCACTACACTACTGGATTAAGGAAAAATGTACAAAACACTGCATGTAAATTGTATGCATCTTCTACACTTGTTTCTTAGCAAAATACACCTGATCCCTTATATTCCTGCCCGAGCACTGAGAAATTTGGATAAAGTCTGTGTTGGAAGCCCCCCATGGCTCAGTTGCATGGTTCATAATGACTAGGAGCCAGGCATCCAGTGTTGTATGCCCAAGCCTGTGGAACTCCCTCCCAAATGAAATTAGACCGGCACCCTCCTGGTTGAGCGTCAGGCCCATGACTAAGACTTTTGTTCAGCAGACATTTTCAGGTAGCGTTTGGTTTTATGATGATTGTTTAATTGTTTTATCCTCCAGATGGTTTATTTACTTAGAAATACGATTGGCTAAGTGTATATCAATGTTATAAATAAATAAATATCCTGTCCTTCCTCCTAAAGGAGCACAAGGCAGCAAACAGCAAAACATACAATTAAAAAGTCAAATAAAGAAAACGTATTTGAAATGATCTAAAACATGTCCATGCATCTAGAACATTTAAAAACAATTAAATCACATGCCCTCACAATTACAAATTGCATGGTTGCCAGTGCCAGTGTTTCTCAGCTATCAAAGGCTTGGATAAAAAGGAATGCTCTTAAATTTTTCCTGAAAATAAATAACAAGGGAGAGAGCAGCACCTTCATGTGGAAAGGTATTCCGCAGATGGGGAACTGCCACCAAGAGGCACGGGACCAGAAAATGGGAAATTTCCCTAGTAGAGGGGAAGAGTTGGCACATAAATAACTGGAGGGCACAGGCTGGGGAGGCTACCTTAGACCCAATGTTTGAAATTGCTCAGGAAAGCTGAACATGCAAGACAAAAGAATGTCCCAAGGAATGCCAGTCTCTCTGGAATGTGACTCTGAATTTTGATCTGGGATGTTTTCTTTCAAGTGGATTGTGGATTATTACAGACAGGGGGGGGAGAGAGAGACAGAGAATTCATCCATAGCAGTATAAATCCCTTTGAAGCAATTCTAGGAAAAGAGAACCTAGCAAACTGCGAGGCAGACCGTTGTTCCATCTGCCTCAACATCAACTTTGCTGGACTGGCCATGTTGTCTGAATGCCTGATCACCGTCTTCCAAAGCAGCTACTTTACTTCCAACTTAAGGATGGAAAACGGAATGTCAGTGGACTGCAAAAGAGGTTTAAAGATGTTCTTAAAGCGAATCTGAAAAAATGTAACATGAACATTGACAACTGGGAAGTCTTGGCCCGTGAATGTCCCAAATGGAGGTTGGCTATTATCAAAGGTGCTGCGGACTTTGAAGAAGCACGAGTACAGGGCGAAAGGAACAAACGAGCTAAGCAGAAGGAATGTCAAACAAATCCTCATCGCGACCGTCTTCCATCTGGAAACCTATGTCCGCACTGTGGGAGGCTGTGTACATCCAGAATTGGCCTCCACAGTCACTTACGGACCCACCGTTAAAGACCTTATCTTGGAAGACAATCTTACTTGGCCACGAGTGATTGCCAATGAAAAGGAAATGAAATGATTGTCTACACTGACTGGCAGCAGCTCTTCAGGGTTTCAGGCAGGGGGCATTCCCAGGCCTACCTGGAGTTGCCGGGGAGTTGACCTGCATGCAGAGGACCATCTGTGTGCAAAGCAGGGGCTCTCCCATGAAGCTGTTATCCCTTCCCATAAAGAAAGAGTAAGATTCTAGTCCTCACGGTTCTAAATGAAAAGCTGTAAAGGAGGCTGCCTTTACCAAGCCAACCATTTAGCACAGTATCATCTAGACTGGCTGGCAGCAGCTCCCCAGGTTGCAGGAGGCATTCCTAGTCCTACCTTGAGATCCTGAGGACTGCATCCGAGACCTTGGGTTGTGTCCAACTAAATCCTACTCAGAGTAGAACCACTAAAATTGGGAGTAGGACTGGCTTTGGATGCAGCTCCCTCGGCATGCAAAGCAGGTGCTTTGCCACAGCACCCATCCTTCCTGCTGGTTGTGCAATATTTGGGGAAGTAAAGGCTTCCCAAGCCCAGCAGGGAGCGTTTCTGCTGGTCGCTGACAAAAGCCTTTGGCTCGTTATCCGAGGAGCCACAAGTGCAATAAAGGACCCATCCTCAGGGTTGATCTGCACTCTTCCCCGCTGACTGCCTGTCCTCTCAGGGGACATGGGGTCTCTTGTCACCCTGGGCCCGGTGCCCTCCAGAGCCTGCGCTATGTCAACATAGAGCTGGCATGAAGCATTCAGTCTGTCCTGCTGGGCTGAATTTGGCCCACCAGCCGCTTGCTGGGAAGAAGATGCCTTCCTCTCATGGCCTTTCGAGGGCCCTCCGTAACGCTCTCTCTGCTGCCTGTAGGTTTTGCCAGAAGGGAGTTGGCAAGTCCCATGGAATGGAAGTTCTTAGGAGGAAACTCCCGAGGGCAGACCTACACACAATGGGTTGTCTCCGACTATGTTCTGCTCAGAGTAGACCCTTTGGAATTAATGGGCCAATGTTAGTCATGTTCATGAACTTCAATAGGTCTACTCTGAGTAGGAATACCACTGAATACCACCCAATGCCTTACCAGGGACAGATCCAGAAAATCAGAACTGTCCTTCACAAGCAGGGACAATTGGAGGAGAGGTTATTTCATTTTTTAGATCACATGCCTTCCAAATGCTTTGGACTACAACTCCCATCAGTCCCAGCCAGCACGGCCAAGGGTAAGATTTTTATTTATCTATGGCAAAATGTATATGCTGCTTACTCAAACCACTAACAGCTTTGCAAAAGACAATCCAGAATGTTCATTCATAATTGGAGTCCTGCGGCGCCACTCTGGGGGTGGGGGATGATCAGGCCAGCATGCCCTGAGTCAACCTGGCGGCCACCCACCCTGCTTGGTAGCCAATCCCAAATAAGTTCAGGGATGCATGTGAGGTTTAGATCACATGCCTTCCAAATGCTTTGGACTACAACCCCCATCAGTGGCCAAGGGTAAGATATTTTTTATTTCATAGAATCAGAATAGTAGAGTTGGCAGGGGCCTAACAAGGCCATCAAGTCCAACCCCCTGCTCCATGCAGGAATCCAAATTAAAGCATTCCCAACAGATGGCTGTCCAGCTGCCTCTTGAATGCCTCCAGTGTCAGACAGCCCCACTACCTCACTAGGTAATTGGTTCCATTGTTGTATGTCTCTAACAGGAAGGTTTTCCTGATGTTCAGTCGAAATCTTGATTTCAGCTTGATACCTGCCTTTTTTTCCTGCCCAATGCCCTGCCCCCTGACAGCCCCAGGTCACTTTGGGTCGTCCCGTCTGACCCATAGTGATCAGTGGCTGTCTCACCCCGACTCAGCCGAAGCCCCCAAGCACCCCAGACCTCAGCCATATCCGGTGCAGAGCCCTTAATGATAAAACCGAACATTAAGGGTTGTATCCATCTCCGCATACTCAGAGTTCCACTGGCAGAGCAGGGCTTTTCCTTCCCTTCCTCTCCCCGTGCACCCTCAAAATCTCTTCCGCAGGGTCCTGCAGCCCTCCTGTGCAGATTTTGAAAGTGCATAGGGAAGTTCTGTTGCACAGGCAGACAGCTGCTGCCCCAGCAGAACAGCAGTGCTGGATGTGACTCTAAGGACAAGTCGCAAGGACAATTTAAAAATATAAAATGAACTCAGTAATTTAAAAGTAATTGTGCTACCAAAAGCACGTGTTGAAATTGCATGCTAAAATTACACGTGTTGGCAAGGTTGCTGAAATAAAAAAGTTTTTAGCAGGCAGCAAAAACAATACAGGCATACCCCGCTTAAAGCCGCTTCACTTAAAGTCGCCTCGCTATAACGTGCATGCTCCATACTCCACCATACCCCACTTTAACATACGCGCTTCGCAATAACAGACACTTAATGGCATGACGCCGCTGCCATCTAGTGGCGATTGCAGTGCAGTACATGCATAGATAATTGCTTCACTTTAAGTACATTTTCACTTTACATACACGCTCCAGTCCCATTGCGTATGTTAAAGTGGGGTATGCCTGTATAGCAAAGGTGCCTGCCTAGTATCAATGGGCAGGAAGTTCCTAAGCAGAGGTGCTGCCACACTAACGGATCAATTTCTTCCAAGTGCAGAATAGTCATTATGTGTCATGTAAAAGTGCACAGTTCCGCAGATCTGAGGGGTCAAATGGGCACGTACGATGCTAGTTTGGAGAGCACTTGCTTGGGGAAGGCTGTCTTAGACCCAAGTGTTTGGGAATTTTGTCTGAAACAGCGTGCCAAGGAAAGCAAATCTCAGGAAGGAAGAATGTGCCAAAAAAGGTCAAAAAGCACAGGGGGCGGGGGGAGAGTCCAAGGGTTTGGAAATATATTCATGAATTATCATATTTCTGTCTTTCTGAAGGCAACTGACGATTTGCAAAACCCAAAACAGCAACGAGGATAAGGAAAAAATTAAACAAGCAAATGCCATTGAAGAAGATGAAGAAATAAAGGCACGGAAAGAGAAAAATGGCAGCATAAAGGAAATCCGTAAAGCTCAGCAGGGGATCGAAGGACTCCCAAGCTCTCTTTGCCTGATGCAAACATGAAAACAGAGGGAGGACCTTCTGACCAAGGAGCAGCTGGGAAATCACTGGGACAGGTGGCTCTTCGTCAGATTGCACCCATGAAAAATCATCAGCGCTTTAGGGCAAATTTCTCCTAATATAAACATTCTTTTTGTATGCGATCTTGCCTGATATACACAGTTTTGCAAAGTAATTCCCCCAAACATAATGCATTTTTGCATGTTATTTTCATGACTGTAATGAGAAGACCTGATTCATTAGAAAATATAATAATGCTTGGAAAAACAGAAGGGAGTAGAAAAAGAGGAAGGCCAAACAAGAGACGGATTGATTCCCTAAAGGAAGCCACAGACCTGAACTTACAAGATCTGAACAGGGTGGTTTATGACAGATACTACTAGAGGTCGCTGATTCACAGGGTCGCCATATGTTGTAATCGACTTGAAGGCACATAACAACAAATGCATTTTTATGCATACCTTACCCTAGCACGTGCATTTTTGTATACATTGCACAATTTTGGAGAGGTGCTAATTTCGAAGGATGGCTGTGTTTTTGGTTCATAGATTTTCAAAAAGTGCAGATTTGATAGATTTGGCTTTAAATGCAAACGGCATCAAATCCCCCCTAGAGGTTTTTATTGATAAAGCAGTATATATATCCTGTTAAAAATAAGTAATAAATAAATAAAATCCCCTGGACCTTGATTCTTTGGGGCTTTAATTTTTTTTTAAAAAAAATTAAAAGTGGATCATTGGTATTTTGAATTAGGTCTAGAGGAAACCAACTGGGAATCAATGCAATTGTTCCAAAGTTGCAAAACAATGCGCCGACAGCTGTATTCTGAATCATTTGTAGCTGTGGAGACCTCTTCAAAAGTGTACACACTGTGACATGTATGAGAACTGAACCTGAGTACCAGTAACATATGAATCACTGCATCTGGATCAGACATATCCAGGAAAGGGTGGAGCATTATGGAACAAACAGTTGAACGGAGGAAGGATCAGCATGGCTTCGTCAAGGGGAAGTACAGCCTCACCAGGTAGACCAATCTTGTTGGCTATGGCTGAATGAATCTCTCCAGACTCTTGAGCAGGGGTGGGTCTTTCCTACTTGTGATAGCTGAAGTCCTTCGGCAGGAGATGGGACCTTTGGCATCTCAAGCATGTTGTCTGCAACTGGGCTATGGACAACATCCAAGAAATCTATCTTCTACAGTACATGCAACTCCAGTGCCAACAGCTCTTCTGGCTCTTTCCTAGCTCTGCTACCTGAAATCATTTGAACTAGCTATTCTGGGAAGTGAGTGTGGGACTTTGGAAAACTAGGGCCAACGTTGGGGGGAGTGTACACACCACAAGCAAAGGGCCCTTATATTATGCTGCCTCCAGCTCTCTGGCAAAGAGCAGTCATCTGCGCCTTGACTGGCAAGTTGCCCTTTATGAAATAATGCCGATCAGTAAAATGTTATCCTGAAAAAGAGGAGATTTTGGCTGCAATCCTATACTAAGTTGCCAGGGGTGGGGGCAATCCTATTGAGGTCATGGGATTTACTTCTGAGTTGGCATGTAGAGAATTGCACTGCTATATTTTCATTTCCTGAAAAAAGTTGTCCATAATTTATTTATTTACTTGCAAGCTCATTCATTTCCCTTTTGCTCCCCGACACACTCTGTAGGTGGCCTGTATTTTGGTGTTGCTTTGAAAAGTCACCAAAAGTCAACAGGTTTTACTTCACTAGCCCACAATTATCTTGAATATTACAGCCCTAGAAAGTAAGGGTGGGGAGGCAAGAACGGCTAGGTCCTAACCATGTTTGCTCAGAAGTAAATCCTAATGACTTCAGTGGGGCCTGCTCCCAGGTGTGTGGGGTTAGGACTGCAGCCTAAGCAAAACTCTGTACAATCATACAACGCAGCCATGCTAGTCTCAAAGAAAGAAAGAAAGAAAGAAAGAAAGAAAGAAAGAAAGAAAGAAAGAAAGAAAGAAAGAAAGAAAGAAAGAAAGAAAGAAAGAAAGAAAGAAAGAAAGAAAGAAAATATCCAGTTCTGGACATCTGCATATCTAGGAGAATTTTCCTTACCTTCTTCAGCAAATACCTGGAATGCCACATTCCCTAACAGGAAAACAAGGATCTGCATTATAATAAACATCTTTGATAAACTTTAAAAAAAGTCCAGTCCTGAGCAATCCAGTTATGTCAAGTGCCTTCTTTGTTTTGCAAAAAGTTTTATTGGATTTCCAAGTCCTCCTCCCACTGCTGGAGTGGAAAGCACTCCTCTCAGAAGCATTGACAGAGGGATGGAAAAGTAACCGGGAGCCGTTTTTCCCTTAACTGAAGGCTGGGTGGGCATGCAAAGTGGTCCCGAAAGAAAGGCCCGCCCTCTGGACTCTGTATGGTCACCCCCCCCAAAAAAAAAATCTCAGGTTTAAAGTTACAGGGATGTTTTAGAAGATTGCAGAGTCGGTTATATATAGTGAAGTGTGGAGGAGAGATTCAACAGAGAGAGGTGAAGACAAAGCACACTTCTTGCCTCTGAGGAGCATAGAAGGGCATGTGGTAGTTTCCGTGATCGCTAGCAGAAAAGCAGCTTTTGGTTTTTAATTACCTTCTGCTGTTATTCATTGGGGCAGGACAGTGGGGGCTGGGGTGATGAGGGTAGCGATGACAGCAGAGTATGCTTTCCGTGCAACAAGCCTGAAATCGGTTGAGTACTGCATTGGTCTTGTACAAAACTCCTGCACATTTTTTTTTGGGGGGGGGAAGAGAATGGAGAATTCCTAATGCATGATTTGGAAACAAGGCCAGATGGTTTGGAATGGCAAAATCATCTGGGTGAAAATGGGGCCACATTCACACTGGACATTTATCCAGCTATTATTCCACTTTAGACAGTCACGACTTCCCTCAAAGTATCCTAGGAAACATAGTGTGTGGAGGGTGCTGAGAGACCCCCCTCATAGAGCTCCAGTTCTTAGAGTTCTCTGGAAAGACGAAATGACTGTTAAACCACTCTGCAAAATTGTAGCTCTGTGGGGGGGAAAGGGTGGCTCCTAACAACTGGGAGGGTACTGAGAGTTGTCAGGAGACTCCTGTTCTCCTCACAGAACTACAATTCTCAGAGTAGTTTAACACTCCATCCCTCTTCCCAGGGGACTCTGGGAACTGCAGGTCTGCGAGGGGAAGGGGGTCTCCTCCCAGCACCCTCCACAAACTACACTTTCCAGGATTCTTGGGGGGAAGCTGTGACTGTTTAAAGTGGAATAATAACAGAATAAATGTCTGGTGTGAATCTGGCCTGGACGAGAAGAATCTTGGAAGAATCCCTGGCTATACTACAAGCAACAATTGGCCTATTGCAATCCTTTCTATGCTCTCGGGGGGAGGGGAATGATAACTTGTCTCCGAGGGCATTGTCCATATAGATACCAAGTCCCAACTCAGGTGCTGTGGCTGTGGATGCATCCGTCAGTTCCATTGGTGACTTTTTTCAAAGTGTGCATTTGTGTAGATTTCCATGCAAATTTGTCCTAAGGTAGAGGCACACTTAAAGGCTGTGCTGGTTCCAGGGCGCCTCCACCTCTGTCTTCTGGGGGCACAGGACGTTAGTCAAACTCCACCCCTTTCTACTCTTAGAACTGGTCAGCTCAGCTCAAGTGCATTGTTAAAAATTCAGCTTCAGACAGATTGGTAGATCAACCCTTTCCCTTCCAGGTGTGGCCAATGGAAACGCTTTGCTGTAGGCTCAGGCAGAGACAGTGATTGGCCCAACACTTTGCCGTGGGCAGTTCTGAAAGGTCTGAAGGCAGCAGTGGGGAAGGGAGGTGTGTCCAGCCGAGGGCAGAGTCGCTTCAAAACAGAGCCAGAAAAACTATTCTCACTGATTTTGAAGCAACTAGTGTGCGTGGTGGAGAGTGGTAAGTGGCAGTAATGCAGCAGAAACTCTGCTCACGGCCGGAGTTCGATTCCAACGGAAGGAGGAAGCCGAATCTCCGGTAAAAGGGGTCAAGGTCCACTCAGCCTTCCATCCATCCGTGGTCGGTAAAATGAGTACCCGGCATACGCTGGGGGGTAAAGGAAGGCCGAGGAAGAAACTGGCAATCCCACCCCATATATAATAATAATAATAATAAAATTTTATTTAGCAGACGCCCATCTGTCCGACTGAACGGACACTCTGGACGATGTACAATATAAAATACAATATAAAATACAATCTGCTCATATACATAATCATCACATTATTAATATCATAACATCTCATCTGAAGACCATCTTACATTAATACAGTGTAAAACCTAACCCACCCCAGAGATCCCATAGGCCTGCCTGAAGAGCCAGGTCTTCAAGGCTCGGCGAAAAGTCAACAGGGAGGGGGCATGCCGAAGGTCAAAGGGAAGTAAGTTCCAGAGGGTGGGGGCCACGATCGAAAAAGCCCTCTTCCTGGTCCGCACCAACCTAGCTGTTTTAGTCGGTGGGACCGAGAGAAGGTCCTGTGAGGCTGATCTTGTTTGGCAGCATATTTGGTGATACTGGAGGTGCTCCTTCAGATAAACTGGGCCGGAACCGTATAGAGTTTTAAAGGTTAAAACCAACACCTTGAATTGGGCCCGGTATACAACTGGCAACCAGTGTAATTCAATCAACACTGGGGTGATATGATCGCGGCGGCGGGTCTGCTTTATTAAGCGTGCCGCCGCGTTTTGTACCAGCTGGAGTTTCCGGACCGTCTTCAAGGGTAACCCCATGTAGAGCGCATTACAGTAGTCTAATCGAGAGGAGATCAGGGCATGTATCACTCATGGGAGCAGATGTATGGGAAGATAGGGTTGCAGCCTCTGTACTAGATGAAGTTGGTACCAAGCTGCCCGGCTCACTGCAGAAACCTGAGCCTCCATAGACAGCTGGGAGTCCAAGATGACCCCGAGACTGCGGACCTGGTCCTTCAGGGGCAAACTCACCCCATTAAGTATCAGGTCAAAATCACCCAACCTTCCCTTGTCCCCCACTAGTAATACCTCAGTCTTATCGGGGTTCAGTTTCAGCCTGTTCTCTCCCATCCATCCACTTACGGACTCCAGGCACTTGGACAAGGTATCCACAGCCAACTCTGGTGAAGATTTAAATGAGAGATAGAGCTGCGTGTCATCCGCATATTGGTGACACTGCAGCCCAAAACTCCTGATGATGGCTCCCAGCGGTTTCATATAAATATACGGTCTGCCTAGTAAATGTCGCAAGACGTCACCCTAAGAGTCGGAAACAACTTGCACTACAAGTGCGGGGACACCTTTACCTTTAGTGTGCCCACAGCCCTAATATAAGCATTTTTGTCTTCAGTTTTGCCTAATATATGCATTTGTGTGTGCAATTTTCAGTAATACAGTGTATTTTTGTAAACCACATTCCCTATTAAATGCACTTATGTGCACACTTTTTGCGCACAATTTCCTTTGTGTGCAATGCTCTAACTGGAGAACTGCATTGCAAGATTTGGAAAAGTGCAAACTTTCAAAGAGTACCTGTGTTTGGGTGCATGTATTGCTTTTGGAAGTGCACATTTGGTAGATTCATATTGAAATATGATTGCAATGAATTTCTGCCCATTCCCTAGAACCTGTGGCTTTTAAAGTTCATTTCTGGTTTGGCTTGCCCCTGTGAAGTTGGCCTTGGGCATCAATTAAAGGCTTTCTTCATTTGGGATCCTCCTGAGAGATGTGTGATCTTCAAAGAAAAGTTAGAACCATTTGGGCGATGATGATTAAAGAACATCCATATCTTTTATCAACTTCACTGAGCTCTGATGCTCAGTCCTACCATAATTCAGTGTCTTCCAACAATAATAACATTCAACCTCACCACACCCTAAAGTATTTTGGTTGCTGAAATGTGAAAACTTGGCTACTTGTGCTCTCTTTCTCTCTCTCTCACACACACACAGCTCTTGCTTTGTCTAAATAAACAGTTTGCTGGGCCTCTGAGGAGGCTGAAAGACACAGCCATCCAGTTGAGAGAAGAAAAGAGATTATGAAAGGAAAACAAAGGAGTGGTTTGTATTCAAGGACCTTTCCTACCTCCCCCCCCCCGAAACTCATTACATGCAGACCTCGTGAAGAAAAGCCTTGCTAGGAAAAGAAATATTTGCATTCACCCTTGGCAACTGGCCATTTTATCCAGTGATGGGAGAATCCCATCCATTCTGTTCCTTTATCGGTCTGCTGCTGCACTCTGCCTTGTCCTTCTGGTTTGCTCTGCCATTGCTTGGCTCAAGACCACCACTCTGCCGGAGAGGCTGGATTGCAGCAGTGGTCCTTACCAGAGAAGCAGCAACACATCTTAGGAGAGCAGAGTCCTCCCTATCATGTCCCTGGGGTCAGATTCCCCTTGTTCAGTGAATGAGGTTAGGGATGGAAAGATCTGTCAGTTTCAGTCCTGTCAGTTTCTCATTTTTCCAACCTTAAATTCAGTCGTCCACATTTCTGCAGCAATGTGCAATTTTTTTTAAAAAAAAAAATCCTCATGAAAATTCTCCATTATGTTAGTGCGAATTTCTACAAATAAACACATTTTCGTAGGCAGTTTTGGCAAAGGTACACATTTTTGCAAGCCACTGCTCATCATATTGTGTCTTTTTGCATGTGATTTTCACTCATAATTCATTGTTATGCACCCTTTCCCCTAATATATGCATTTTTGTTAATATTGTTTAGTTGGTGAACTGCATCCCAAAATTCTAATAAATACAAATTTCAAAGGATGGCTGTGTTTCAGTTCTTATGTGAACTGAGTCCAAGTTCTCACCCATCCCTAGTCAAGGTCCTTGAATCAGAGAATGCCTCCTTCCCCTTCCCCCTCCTGACTGCATGTTTAATTTTAAATATGAGTTTAATATTAGTCCTAGTTAAATATGAGTCCTGCCCCAAAACCTATTTGGGACTGGCTCTGAGGCAGTGCAGGTGGTCCCCAGGTTGACCCAGAGGGGTGGGGGGTGGCAAGGCCTGCCATTGGCAGAGCACCGCTGAGGCCTTTGGTAAAGCCACATTCTTTGGCCTGAAAGGTCTTGTGGTGGAAGAACATGGCTCCCCAGGGGTGTCTCTTCCTCCTCTTCCTCTGAGCTGGGGGGGGGGAGGACGGGACTGAGACCACAGACCATGACAGAACTGTGGTTTCAGTAAGGTATGTATGAGTTTGTTTTAGAAAACATGCATGCAGTTTTCAGGAGTCTACAAGTCCCTTCATTTCCTTTGCATCTCCTTCTGCTGCTAGCCTAATATGTTGCTGATGTGCATGCATGCATTGAGCAAACACTGAGGAAGAAAAAAGCAGAGCTTGGAAAAAATTACTTTTTTAAACTACAACTCCCATCAGCCCCATCAGCATGGCCACTGGACTGGGCTGATGGGAGTTGTAGTTCAAAAAAAGTAACTTTTCCAAGCTCTGGAAGAAAGAGCAACCTTCAACTGATGGCAAGCACAAATGCATCAATATTTCTCATAAAAGTGTGTTTGGGAGGGGATAGTGGCTTTTTGATGCCCTGCTCAACACAATATAAAGCTAACCCTAATATAACCGATCATACTATCACACCAAGATGACTTTTCTCGTAGTGTTTTGCCTATATGCAGAATAACATATGAGTTCCAGTTTTGGAAAAATGGCGGGGTATAAATAAAGATAATAATAATAATAATAATAATAATAACAACAACAATAATAATAACATGCATGCACCATTAAATACTGAAGCTATTTATTACATATATATCCCACCTTTCCCCTAAAGGAGCTCAACAGGGCATATGTGGTACTCCTCCTCCCCAGTTTATCCTCACAACAACCCTGTGAGGTAGGTAAACCTGGGAGGCACTGAGCACTCAAGGTCACCCGGTGAGCTTTACAGCTGAGTGTGGAGACTTGAACCGTGGTCTCCCAGGTCCTAGCCTGACACTCTGTCCACTATGCTACACTGCACGGTCCCCACAAAAGTGCCTCTTGGAAGCTGTCGTTTCGCAGCAAGAAAAGACTCGCTGGCCCTGATAGGGTTCCACTGAAATGCAAAAAGCAGCTTCAGAGTTAAATTTCCCCTTCTGAGCCCCACCTTGCAGTTCCAAGATTGCTCAGACTTCCTCGCAGCTGTAAGTTACATAACAACAACAAAAAGTGTAAGTCAGCTGCAACTGCAGAATTGCTAGGAGTGGACTGTAAAGAGCAGTTTGGAATGAGTCAGGACCGACGAGCAATCAGGATCAGAGGGCTAGCCGAAAGGCAGGGCTGTCGCTCAGTAGCAGAGCACCTCTCTTGCCTGCAGAAGGTCCCAGGCTCAGTTCCCAGCAGCATCTCTAGGCATAAGTGGGAACTGTCTCCTGTCTGAAAACCTGCCCTGCCCTAGCCTGAACTCTCTGTGATAATGACCTTGGACTGTCTCATAATGTTGTGGATCTAGACTGATTCTCTGTGCTTGACCTAATTTTAGACTGTGCTACACCTGCAACCCTGGTCTTGTTGGTGAGTGTTTGGCTAAGAGACTTATTCCTCCTGGGATTGGGACCCTAGCCCCTGAAGCCTCCTACTGGAGCGAGATACCCAGGGACATAAATTGATTCTTCTTGTTGTTGTGTGCTTAAAAAATGTCCAGATCTGAGTGATTTGTGGCAGAGGGAAGCCACCAGACTATCTGAACACCTCTCTTCCTGCCACTGTTCTGCCTGCTGCCTATGTCACCTGTCTCTTTGGACCTTGGACCTGAGTACCCTAGAGTCATGTGGATCACTTTTTAGCTAGTGGTCATCTATGCAATGCTTTCCAGATATTGTTGGAACTCCAACTCCAGGCCCAGTTGGTACGGCCAATGGTTAGGGATAATGAAAGTTGGAGGACACCATGCTGGCTTCCCCAATAGAGCACAAAATTGCATACTTTGCCTAGCAATGGCTCCCCAATCCTCTCAGTCTTTCACAGCACCTGTGACCCAACGCTTTTTTAAACTAGAGATGCCAGGGATCAAACCGGAGATTTTCAGCACACAAAGCATGGGACAAACTGCATTGTTTTGGTTAACTGAATAACTCTTCTCACAGGCTGTTCCTGAGTACAGACAGAGTTGAAACCTCTGTTCCAGTTTCTTCTAAATAGCATCACAAAGCCTGTGCTTTGAGCTCTCTAAACTGCAATACATTACAATTACGGTGTGCAAACCAATAAACACCCCAATACATCAGGGATATGAGGCATGAATTAGGGGACAAAGGCCATTCACATGCCATTCCTAAGCCTCCTTGTTACATCTAGATTCTTCCGGTCATGTGGCAATACATCATCAAAATCAAGATGAAAAATGTCATTGGAATATAGGCTGTGTTCTGCCAGTGAAAAAGAATATACATGGTTTGTATAACACATGGAGAATACAATAAAAACTATTCCATATTACATAAACATTTTCAGAAGATTCCATGACTCTTATTATATATAATTGGTGCTAACTTTTCAAGTGTTGTCTTTTTTCAAATACTGTGATGTCATAAATGAATATTTAAACCCTTTAATGATTTCCACTGTTTTTATTTATTTGATTCCACTTATGAATCTCTTCTTACAAAATATCTGAAAGTGATTTTAAGTAATAATAGCAGTAAAGACAGCAATAAAAATAGTTGACAACAATTCCATATGTCTTGGTACATAATACAAAGATAAGAATGTCATCACACAGCATTTTGCTTGGCTGCCAACAGGTGGCACTACAAACTACAGTGTGATGATAGTCTTCTGAGAGCTGCTGAGCCAATGGAGGAGGGAGATGGACATAGGCAGGCAGGTGTAAAGGGAGGTGGTGAGTTTTGGCAGGGTGGCTTTGTTGAGGTACAAAGGGAGGGTGGGTGGGTAAGAGGGTAGGTGGGTTTGGAGAGCGAAGCAAGCAGAGCTGCAGCCCCTAGTTAAATCAATAAGAACATAGAAAATGCCTGTTGGATCAGGCCAATGGCACAATTAGTCTAGCATCCTGTTATCCCAGTGGCCAACCAGATGAGAATTTCAAATCCAGTAGAACCTGGGATAAAGATCTCCACTTAAAAGTCTAGTTAAAAAGGAAGGTCTTCAATAGGTGACCAAAAGACAACCGACAGCACCTGATGTGTAGAGGGAGTGAGTTCCAAAGGGTAGATGCCGCCACACTAGAGGCCTCATTCCTTTATCATACAGCACGGACCTCCTTATAAGACGGTATCTGAAGGAGGCCCTCTCCTGAAAAGCACAGTAGTGTATATAAAGGCTGAGTCTATTAGTAGTCATGCCTCTGTTAAGAAAACTAAATGTTCTTTAGATTTTATATTGAATTGGATCCTTCAGAGAGATAGGCCAGGATCTCTTCTTGAACGTCCCAGAGTGCAGGACATGGAATAATGGGCTCAAGTTACAGGAAGCCAGATTTCAACTGACATCAAGAAAAATTTCCTAACTTTTAGAGTGATACGACAATGAAGCCAATGACTTAGAGAGGTGATGGGCTCTCCAACACTGGAGGCCTTCAAGAGGCAGCTGGATAGCTACCTGTCCGGTATGCTTTAATGTGGATTACTGTGTTGAGCAGGGGGTTGGACGCGATGGCCTTATAGACCCCATCCAACTCCATAATTCTATGACAGTAAAAACAATTGTGGGGTAAAGCTACCTTTTCCTTAAGAATTTTAGTAATTTCCTCAGAGACCTTCTTCCCAAAAAACAGACACAAAAGTTTCTCATGGACTGCTTATATATTAAATCCCCAACAACTATGCAATGCAGGTTCAAAGCAAAGGTCTTTTGAAAAGCATATCTTTTGCAAATGCTGAACAGGCCAATTAAAAACCCATCTAGTTTTCTGTGCACCCTATCAACAGTTGGCAGGCGCTTGAAGCTAAGCTTCCAAAGTTGACACTAGAGGGAGCCATAATTTCACAGATGCATAGTTTCATTCACCGCCCACACAGAGTTAATCAAACAACGGCGAGCAATAACATGAGTTACAAATAGGCTACTTGATTTCCACGGAATGGACTCCATGTTGACTAAAGCAGATTTAGCCCTATTTATTTGGCTTAACTAAGGCTGTGTTTGTCTCCATAGTCTTTTAGTCAGGCTCCTGGTAGTTTAATTGAGATCTGTTAGGACCTTCTTGGACAGAAAATGAATACAGGAAAGAATCTGCCAGGCTGCTGGCTTGCTCTTGAGTAGCCTGACCAGTGATGAGTCCAGATGGGCTGCAGGTGGGTGTGGCTGGGATTGAGAAAAGACGGCAAACTTCCAGATGTTTCCTTATAAACCTTGAAGGGAATTGCAGGAAAGGCAGAAGAGCAGCAGCCTGAAGAATGAGGAAGGTCAAAATGGGAGTGGAGAACCTGTGGCCCTCAGATGTTAGAATCCTAAAATTGTAGAGTTGGAAGGGGTCTATAAGGCCATCCAGTCCAACCCCCTGCTCAATGCAGGAATCCAAATTAAAGCATCCCCGGTAGGGGTTGTCCAGCTGCCTCTTGAAGGCCTCCAGTGTTGGAGAGCCCACCACCTCCCTAGGACTTTGGATCCATTGTCGTACCACTCTACCTCTTATGCCTATCAGCCCCAGCCAGCATGGCCAATGGTCAGGGATGATGGGGGTTTATTTAACTTCAAGAACCTAAAATGTGGAACAGTTTGAAGACTATTGACCGTCAGATTTTATAAATGAATTGGGATCATGACTTCAGAGAAATTATACTTAAATTAAGAAATTCCTTCAACTGGCAGAGACAATCCAATGCTTCTGCTGGTGCACTGACACCCTGCTGGCCTCCCCACCTGCTCCCTCCACTACTTCCTTGTAAGCAACAATGACCCAACTGCAAGGGAAGCCAGCATAGTGTTACATCCCACCCAGAGACCTGCTTCTACCTCCTGGATCTAAGTGACTGTGGTAGGTTGGAAATTATGTAGAGAGTCTCTGACTGTCATAGTGTTATGGACTAGCAATGTGGGAAATGCAATATCTCTGCCCAAGCAATGCAAATAAATAAACTGTGCCTGAACTACCAGTTGGATCCACTTCCCTGGACTTGAAGCCTCTGATGCCTTTTAAGATGCTATGCTGATGAACATGGACTGACAAATAAGTCTTTGCAGTCATTCACCTTGCAAAGGTAGCAGCTTGTTGAAGGACATCGGTAATGATGTTTGGGCTTCCATGCTTATTGATAAAGGGTGAAATAAAGAGATAGCTTAATATAAGTTACCTTATACTCTTTTAAAGCACTCACTAAACTCACAATCATAGTGTATATTTTTCTTCTTTTTCTTGAGGATAATGGATGAAAACAGCCCTAGAGGAATAGAAACACTTCTGTGCACACTGTGCACACTACAGTTAGTGGGCTGTCTGGCCACCTAGATTGTAACTCAGGCCTAATTTCTGATTTTCCCAATGTGTGCAGCTCAGTAGTATGTCCATCAGGAAGGAAAATCCAAGGTGAGGAACAAGTCTAGAAAGAGGGAGCCTCAAGAAGCAATTAGCAAACACACCCTAAACTATTTATTTTCTCTTTGCCCTTCCCTAAACTTACAGTACAGGCAAGTTTGTTTTTCGGGTAGAATCTGAGATACCTAATGCAGCATCAAAAAGCGAAGCTCGAGAGCTCACTGTCATTACCGAAGTAGTTCAGCTGATGAAGAATCAGAACACAGGGATAGACCACAGGTGAAAGGGGATTGTAGCTATAGGCAAGCTTTTGAGTCTGGTATTCCTGGGAATCTCTCAAAAAAGGGTGAGACAATTCAACAGATTAAATTTCATTCATACCCAAAGAACAGCGAGGGCAGTGATTTCCAACAAAAACGGCTCTAGAGTGTTCTGAGCTCCACATTACTTTTTAACTTCTTAGGTATAGCGTAAACCACTGGTATCCCCCTTATTTGCTGTATCCTTAACATCTTTTTTCTCTTACGAAACATAAAACATGCCTGTCTTTTCATTCCTGGTGTTCATGGTGAATTTTCTGTTAACTTGACCTTTATCTAGCCCATTATGTAAGTCAACACATTCTCCTCACGGAGGAGGAGGGAGGGGAAAGGTCACTCACTGCCTTTCCCTTCGCCTGGCCTGGCCCTCACGTCCTCTCCACCAGTGGGGGGAGGGAATGCCCCACCTAGAAATGTGGCTGCCCCACCTAACAAGGAAGGCTGGCTACAGGGCTCAGGAGAGTTGCTCTTGTGCTCAGGTCCTGCTTGCGGGCTTCCGATGGGCATCTGGTTGGACCCTATGAGAACACAGCACTGAACTAGACGGGCCTTTGGCTCAAACCATCAGGGCTCTCCTTACATCTTTAGGATTGTCTGCTCTTGCAACAAAAATATGTAACTTTCCCCTAAGGCTGACTAATGGCTAATGTAACATGGATTTTTAAAATTTATCTGGGGAGGAATCCAGGAAATTATAGGCCAGTTAGCTTAACAACTGTTCTGGGTAATTGGTGGAAAGCTTTATTAAAGATAGCCACGTATATAGAAGAACAAGTCTTGTTGACCATTAATATATATATTAATATATATATATATATATATATCCAGAAGCCTAAGGAACTCAAATGAGACCCAGTGTGGTGTAGTGGTTAAAGTGTTCGACTATGACCTGGGAGACCAGGGTTCGAATCCCCACACAGCCATGAAGCTCACTGGGTGACCTTGGGCCAGTCACTGCCTCTCAGCCTCAGAGGAAGGCAATGGTAAACCACCTCTGAATACCGCTTACCATGAAAACCCTGTTCGTAGGGTCGCCATAAGTCAGAACTGACGTGAAGGCAGTCCATTTCATTTTTTGGAGAGCCAGTATGGTGTAGTGGTTAAGGTGTTGGACTACTACCTGGGAGACCAGGGTTCAAATCCTCACATAGCCATGAAGCTCACTGGGTGACCTTGGGTCAGTCACTGCCTCTCAGTCACATGAAAACCCTATTCAGAGGGTCGACATAAGTCAGGATCGATTTGAAGGCAGTACATTTACATTTTTAAGGCACTCAAAGCTGAAGCACTTGTTCTTTGACTTTCTGTTAAAAATAAAACCCAGAGTGCCGAGTTCTTGACAAATGGGGAGCTTGAATTGTTCGGTTACAGTTTTTTTTAAAAAAGTTTTGATTGGAAAGTGAGGCTTGGTACCAAGAAAGCAGAGTTTTCCACAATGGGCTCCTTTCAAATCTTTTACCTCTTCCTCTTCTTCTTGACCTCAATTCTCAAACTGAAAGGATCTCATGTGAAGCACACAGGCAAAATGCAAAGGACGAAATCACATTTGTATGATCCTAAAACACAGTGCCTCTGGCAACTGGGATTCAAAGCAAAATGCAATGCATCAGGGCTTTTGCCATGGACTGAAATCTTGGATGTTCATAGTCCCCACGAGGAATTTCATTGCAGAGCCCATTTTCCAGTTCCAGGAAGCCAGATTTCGATGCAAAATCTGTCCACATTTTTTGCGGGGGGGTTTACTATTTTTATAGTAATAAGACCTAAGGGGAAAAAAAAGGGGGGGGAGAGAAGACCTAAACTTATACAATATATTTAGCTATTCCTGGTTATTAAGGACACTCCCCACCCCAAAATATGGGTTTTGCATACGATAAGTTTCCTTTTAGACAGAGATGGATGAATCTGTCCATTTTCTTTTGGTTTCTCATTCAACCAGTCTTAAGTTCTCCACACTCCCACATCAGTCTGTGATTTTATTAAAAATGAAAAAGGTCCTCACGAATGTTTATCAGCATTTTGTGGCACATTGTCCCTAGCAGACACATGTTTGCAAATTGTTTCCGCTAATATAATGCATTTTTGAGTGTGTTATTTGCACAACCCTATGGATTTTTATGCCTGTTGCCCCTTGATGTACAGTTGTGTAGTGGCAAATTCAGGAGTGCAAGGTCCCTTCATGTCAGCTGCAGCCATGCCCCCTCCCTCCACTTTTTTTCCTGCTGAGATTGAGATCAATGCCTTCTCCCACAACGTCCCTAGGAGCCAGTATGCATGAAAGGGGAAAGTGCTAGCTACTGAGAAGAGTTTTCTCAGTGACTGGCTTGCCTCCTTTCTCTCTGATTGGCTCCAATCAGCAGGAAAGGACAAAGATGTATGTTAGAAGACTCTGCTCAGTGGCTAACACACTCCCCTTTCATGCTGATTTGCTCATAGGATGCTGGAGGCATGGGGACCCTGCTGGGACCCTACTCTCAAAAAAGTAGGGGTATAAGGCCCCCCAAAGACCCCAGACAACTACAGTCCTGCTGATGTACACGTTTCTACACATTATTTAGTTAGAGAACTGAGAATTTCAAAGGGTAGTTGTGTTTCGGTTCATTATTGTTCCAGGAAAGGCGAATTATGCAATTTTGCATTAAAATGCAAACCAAATAAAATTTCTTTACCATTCACACTTTTAGAGTAGCCGGTGGAAAATATAAGGATTAATGATATCCTTTGGGACAGACACCTGTCGGGGATGCTTTAACTTGGATTCCTGCATCAAGCAGGGGTTGGACTCGATGGCCTTACAGGCCCCTTCCAACTCTACAATTCTATGACCTGATGGAGCTACTCTCGGGTTCATCTTGTTCATTAAACAACCAGGCGGCATCCCCAGTGACTATCTATTACCTTCGTTCCCTTTGAAACTTTAGCTCTGCGCTTAGCCAGCATCTGAAGTTACCTGCTACCGTACGTCAGCCGCAAACAGGAAACTCATTACTCATCTTTTTGTATTTAACACCTTTGCAAGGTGGGGAAGCAGGAAGGGGCTTGCAGGCACCTTTGGTCTATGCATGACAGAACATACGCTTCCTTTTCTCTTTGCAGGTCATTAGTACGTTTCATCAGAGCCTCGGGCTGAGTGCAGAGGGGAGATGTAGCCCTCCATGACTGCCTGGCCCTGGAAGTCCTCTCCAGGCCACTTCTCATCCCCTGAGAGTTTTTGCCTGGCCGGACTGTGTCCTTGAGCTCTGATCATGCCTCATGCTGCCTGAATGGAGCACAGAGAGAGGTCTGTGAGCGTGTGTAGAACCTTGCCTACAGGGCAAAGCTGTAACCCACATTTCGTATCCAGAGCTAACACAGCTATCCCTCTGGAAACTTATTTGACACGACTTCTCGAAGCCCAGAAATACAGGTCTCCACCACAGCGCAAGCCCCCTGCTGCAGTTTGTTCCTTCAGTTCTTTAGCTTCATTTCCCCCTTCTCTGTAACTCACGCATATGCGCACCTTCATAAAACCCTGCAAACAAAGCAACACTGGTGCGATCGCACATGCAATTTCATCAAGATTCTTTTTGCATGGTGTTTCGCTCTTCCACACACATCCCCCCTGCCCATTGGGCAAACGCACCAAAAGGTTCCATGCAGGCCGTCCCTTCAAGGCGGCCTCCTTTTTGCGGTGTTTCATTAATGCAAACATTCATGTAGAGGTGCAATGTCAATGTTCTGCCTTCAAGTCGATCCTGACGTATGGCGACCCTCTGAATAGGGTTTTCATGAGGCTGAGAGGCAGTGACTGGCCCAAGGTCACCCAGTGAGCTTCATGGCTATGTGGGGATTCGAACCCTGGTCTCCCAGGTCGTAGTCCAACACTTTAACCACTACGCCACACTGGCTGTCTATATAGAGGTGCAGGAGATGTAAAATGAACTGGAGAGACTACAGCAAAACAGTGATGAACAGATCCCTCTCATCTATGCATGTAAATGGGCCTGGGAGATGTGGAGGAACCTGAGCCAGGCCGTGAATCAACGTGGACATCAAACAAAACTGATCAATACATACCTTATGCATTGGATTCAGGTCAGGTAAAAAAGAGCAGGAAGCTGCCTTATGAGTCAGACCATCTAGCTAAGTATTCTTTGCACTTACCGGCAGCAGCTCTCCAGATCTTCAGTCAGGGGTTTCTCCCAGCCCTTTCTGGAGCTATTGGGGTCTTCTGCATGCAGATCCTATGCTATACCACTAATCTATGGCCCTTCCCCTAAAGCTAAAGTAAGATTCTAGTCCTCATGGTCCAAAATAAAGCATCTGTCCTGTACTAAATCAGGTCCTTGGCCATCTAACTCAGTATCATCTACATGGACTGGCAGTGGCTTTCCAGAGTTTCAGGCTGGATATAAGACCCTGAGGGCTAGAAACTTGAAATGAAAGTGGAAGATGCAGTGGATTCCACAATGAAAAATAAATTTAGTGATTCACCTGAGGTTAAAGCTGTGAAGTAAACCAGTGGGGGAAAATTATATTTTTTTCACAATGCCCAATAGAAGAGATAATTTATATTTGCACCAAAGTTACACCTGTTTTTATGCTGCAAACCTCTGTGGACAGGGTAGTAGCCTACTTCATTAGATGCTTGGAAGCAGGCAGAGAGTGTGGACAGGCTATATGATGGAAACACAGTGGTGGATTCATAGAGTTGGAAGGGGACTGTAAGGCCATCAAGTCCAACCCCCTGCTCAATGCATGAATCCAGCTTAAAGCATATACAACAGGAGCCTGTCTAGCCACCTCTTGAATGCCTCAAGTGTTGGAGAGCCCACCACCTCCCTAGGTCATTGGTTCCACTGTCGTACCGCTCTAACAGTTAGGAAGTTTTTCCTGATGTTCAGCCAAAATCTGAATAGAATAAATATTTTGAACATATTTGGCTGTCATACAAATTCTAGGGGTTGTAGCCAACTAAGTTCTACTTAGAGCAGACCCACTGAAATGAATGGACCTACGTTAGTCATGCCCATTAATTTCATTGAGCCTCCTCTGAGTAGGATTAGCATTGGATACAACCTGGGGGGCGGGTGTGTGTGCACATTGGCTCTATGTGTACCCTGAATGAAAAGGCACTTGGGTGATTTCCATCATGTTCTCACATTCCCTATTTGGACTATGTTGTTAGCAAGGCACCGCAAGGTGGATCAGGGATCCCCTAAGTGTCTGAGTTGCTCTGTGACCTTGTAGAATCATAAAATAGTAGACCTGGAAGATGTCTATAAGGCCATTGAGTCCAGCCCCCTGCTCAATGCAGGAAGCCAAATTACAGCATGCCAGGTGGCTGTCCAGTTGTCTCTTGAAGGCCTCCAGGGCTGGAGAGTTCACCACCTCCCTAGGTCATTGGTTCCACTGTCATACCACTCTAACAGTTAGGAAGTTTTTCCTGATGTTCAGCTAAAATCTGGCTTCCTGTAACTTTAGCCCATTATTTCTTGTCCTGCACTCTGGGATGATAGAGAAGAGATCCTGGCCCTCCTTGAAGAGTGCTATCATATCTCCCCTCCTAACAGTGCTATCATATCTCCCCTATCATATCATGTTTAGTCTTCTCCTCTCAAGGCTAAACATGCCCAGTTCTTTCAGTCTCTCCTCACAGGGCTTTGTTTCCAGTCCCCTGATCTTCCTCGTTGCCCTCCTCTGAACCTGTTCCAGTTTGTCTGAATCCTTCTTAAAGTGTGGTGTCCGCAACTGGATGCAGTACTCAAGATGAGGCCTAACAAGTGCCAAATAGAGGGGAACTAATACTTCATGTGATTTGGAAACTATGCTTCTGTTAATGCAGCCTAAAATGGCATTTGCCTTTTTTGTAGCCACATCGCACAGTTGGCTCATATTCAGCTTGTGATCAACAACAATTCCAAAATTCTTCTCGCATGTAGTATTGCAGTGCGGCATATGAATGCAGAACATAATCCATACACACACACACACACCGCATTGGTTTAAGCATTATACATAGCAAGCTGTTTTCTACTGAGTTCATCTGGCTCCGTATTACCTACGCTGACTGGGAGCAGATCCCCAGGGTTTCAGTGAGGGAAGCTTTCCCAGTTCTACCTGTAGGTTCTGGGTACTGAACCTGGGACCTTCTGCATATGAAGTAGGTGCTCTACCATTGAGCTACGGCCCTTCCCCAGGTGACTCAGATGAAGAGCCTTTTGGACCCACAGCTAATGATGTTGATGTAAATAGTGTGAGAGAAGTTGAGAGGCCAAAGCCTCATGGACTGGAAATGTCCTCTGCACCTTTTGCTTGCTTGCTTGTTGTGATATTTATATCCTGCCCTTCACCCATAGATCACAGGGTGGGTCACAAGCAGGGGTGGAAAGAGCTGTCTGTTTTGGTTTTCTCAGTTTCTCATTTTTCCAGTGTTAAATTCAGTTCTTTACATTTCTGCAGTGATCTGTGATTTTTTTTAAAAAAAAACTCATGAAAATGCACCATTTTAGTGCAAATTTCCCCAAATAAACACATTTTTATAAGCAGTATTGACAAAGGTACACATTTTGCAAGCCATTTCTCATAATTTGTTAAATTTATTTATTTATTTATTTATTTATTTATTACATTTGCATACCGCCCCACAGCCGAAGCTCTCTGGGCGGTTTACAACAATTAAAAACATTAAAAACAAATATACAAATTTAAAAACACATTAAAAAAAACAGTTTAAAAACACATGCTAAAATGCCTGGGAGAAGAGGAAAGGTTTGACCTGGCGCCGGAAAAATAACAGTGTTGGTGCCAGGCGCACCTCATCACCAAGATCATTCCATAATTTGGGGGCCACCACTGAGAAGGTTAATGCCTTTTTGAAGGTTATTTTCACTCATGTATTCATTTTTATGCACACTTTCCCCAATACATGCATTTTTGTAAATATTGTTTAGTTGGCAAACTGCATCCCAAAATTCTAACAAATGTGAATTTCGAAGGATGTCTGTGTTTCAGGTCTCATATTGTTTCGGAAAGTGCGAATTTGATAAATTCTGGTTGAAATGCAAACTGAATCGAAATTCTCACCCATCCCTAGTCACAACACAATATTATACCATTTAATATATATAAAAAAATCTCTAAGCAGTTTACAGAACGGTAAAACAAGGACAAATATTATAAAAAATAAACAATAAAACCGTAATACAAATACATACATAATACATCATGCAAATAAATACCCAAACAATTCCTTTGCACTTCCCCACTCAGCATCTTCTTGCTCTTCCCCAGGACTCTGACCGTCTACCTTGGCTGCCACCGAGGGCCCAACAAACACAAATCACCCCCAAAGTCTCATAAGAAAGAAGGCTCCCAGGGGATCCAGAAGATGACATTTAGGACAGTTTTTGTAGGCCTGGAAACATGAATATCCTATCCAGTAAATAATGCCAAGCACCTAACTTCATAAAATGCCCATTTGCTACCAGGCCAAGTTCAAGGTTCTAGTTTTGGTGCACAAAGCCCTATACAGCTTGGGACCAGGATACCTGAAAGACATTTTTATTTTTTTCTCACTCCGCTCTAGCACAGATCTCACAAGATCCCACTGCTAGGCAGCACCACCAGCCACTCCCTGTGAACAATACTGAGACTTTGCCTCAGTCTCTATGGCTTGTTACTTTGTGTCTGGGTGCCCTTGCTGTCCACAACCCCCCTG